>NW_012114577.1:5710979-5715808 GCF_000951035.1 Colobus angolensis palliatus
TTTTTTTTTTTGAGACAGTGTCTTGCCCTGTCACCCAGGCAAGAGTGCAGTGGCACAATCTCAGCTCACTGCAACCTCCACTTTCCATGTTCAAGTGATTCTTGTGCCTCAGCCTCCCAAGTAGCTGGGATTACAGGTGTGCACCAACATGCCCAGCTAATTTTTTTGTGTTTTTTAGTAGAGATGAAAGTTTGCCATATTGGCCAAGCTGCTCTTGAACTCCGGGCCCTAAGCAGTCCACCTGTCTTGGCCTCCCAAACTGCTGGGATTACAGGAGTGAGCTACCGCACCTGCCTACAGATAAATTACTTATAATATATGGGATGTATTATAGTAAAATAGAAGTAATTAGGCTAAAGCCAACTGTATTCAACATTTAAAAAAGTTATTTATTGCTATAATATATTGATTCATTAAACAAATTTTTACTGAATGCCTACCATGTGTTGGTCACTATTCTAGGTGCTGGGAGGTCACTGTGAATAAAATGGATGAACTCCCTGCTTTCAAGGAGCTTGCCTTGTAATGATGCCAGTCATGGCCCAGAGTAGTAGTTTATTTTTAAGAGAATTTGTAGTTTATTTTCAAAAGCATTTATTTATTTATTTATTTTGAGATGGAGTCTTGCTCTGTCACCCAGACTGGAGAGCAGTGGTACGATCTCTGCTCACTGCAGTCTCTGCCTCTTGGGTTTAAGTGATTCTCCTGCCTCAGCCTCTCAAATAGCTGGGATTACAGGCACCTGCCACCAAGCCTGGCTAACCTTTGTATTTTTAGTAGAGACTGGGTTTCACCATGTTGGCCAGGCTGGTCTCGAACTCCTGGCCTCATATGATCTACCCACATTGGCCTCCCAAAGTGCTGGGATTACAGTCGTGAGCCACCGTGCCCAGCCTTTTCTCACATTTATTTTTAAGAGCCTTTTCTCACGTTTTAATAATTTATTTTGTAACTTAGCATAATTACCTAGTGAATGTCCTTGAGTTGAAGATGCATTTACTTTTATGTTAATTTGGTAAATAAAATTAATTATTTCAACAACTATATATGAAAAGGCTGTTATCTGCTGGGAACTGTTTTAAGGATAATGGCAGTTAGAAAAATGAATCAGAAACAGATCCTGACCTCAAGGTATAGTCAATAATGGGGAATACAACAATGACAGAAGAATGGAAGAAAAGCAGTTATAAAATAGGCTTTGTGCCAATCTCAGTAGTTAAATAGAATGAAACACTGTGTTTCTGTGTGGAACAGGGCAGTACTATTGCCCTTATATGTGTGAATTGAAAAGTTAATATTTTCAACTTTGTGTTTCTTCCAACAATTAAAAGTTGTACCTGTTTTATTATAATAGCACCTTCTCTCTCCAGCCTAGAATATAGAAGCAGTCTCTGCTAAGAGATCCTTGAACTCTAGGGAAATAAAATGCAATCAGATTTTAGATGGTTATGTAGCTCAGATTTTCTTTACATTCTAGTCTCTATCTTATTTAAAGGCTTCCTAAATAATGTAGCTAGGAATGGCAATAAGGAAATAAATTACAAATGCATTTAAATTTCCCTGTAGAATAAGAAATAGTATCTGAAGGATACTCTGATTTATGAAAAAAATATCACATTAATCTAACATTTAATAGTTGAAGAAAAATGAGGACTTCACAGGAAATCTCTAAAATATTTCAATAAATAACCAATATTTTGATTTAGACTATACAAAAGCTTCAGCTATTAGGAACACAAACAATGACAGGTCCTTTTCATCTTTGAGAGACAGGTAAGTTGTCTCATTTCTGTCTTATTGGTGTAAAAACGAAAACGCAAAGATTATGTGGCTTTTCCTTCTGATCAGTTATTAGCTAAAGTGAAAGGAACCCAGGCTTGCTGTCTGGTACTTCACCAGTGGTTACCACTGTGGTTTATGGAACAACAGCAATGAGGCAGGGCCAGAAAATGATGTTTACAGGGATTTTTATGAAAAGGCCAATTATATACAAATGTCTTTGTCTCTGATTTGTAGTTACCAGCTGACAAGTGGATACAAGCCCGCCCCTATGGACCTGAGCTTTATCAAACTCACCCCGTCTCAAGAAGCAATGGTGGACAAGTTGGCAGAAAATGCGCACAATGTGTGGGCGCGGGATCGAATCCGGCAGGGCTGGACTTACGGCATCCAGCAGGTACATGGGAATGAGCTCCACAGCATTTTGTCTTAGACTTACTTAAGTGGGAATTAGCATAATTTGTAACAGGAAGGATTAAATAGTGACTGTTTTAAAACTTGTATCATATAGATCACACACAGTGCACGTTTGGACTGAAACACCTGTTTAGTCCTAGACTCAAGAACTTACATGAGGTTGTAATCGTGAACACATGTGAGGCACACGATGAATCGTATAATACTACATTGGTGACTTATAATATGGTTTTTTGGTATTTCCCTCTCTGAGACTGTGTTTTAGGAGAAACTTTTGAAATATAAGAACATTGGGATAAAATGATAATAAAATGGGTGCACCATTCCTTATTCATAACCCCTGGGGCCACATACATTTCAGAATTCAGTCTTTGTATTTGGTTTTCAGAATGGTGATTTGAGGATATATTGCACGTATGTACATAACAACCTTGGTAGGGCAGCTGACTTCAAATTGCAATTCATTCTGCACAAGGGAGGCAGGGTCATACCGAGAGGGCTAAAGACCATCAACAGCCTCGCATCAGTTCCGGTTTCACCACTGAGTTACTGTTGCAGATCATTTTGCTCCAGGCATCAGTAGATATTCAGGTATTTGGGTATTAAGATATTCAGGATTAGATATTCAGTACTAATTTGCCTGAAAGAGGAAAGGAAGAAAAGACAAGACAAAACAGTATTTCTGGCTGGGCGTAGTGGTTCACACTTGTAATCCCAGCACTTTGGGAGGCTAAGGTGGGAGGACTGCTTGAGCCTGGGAGTTTGAGACCAGCCTGGGCAACATAGTGAGAGACTGTCTCTACGAAAAATTAAAAAATTAGCTGGGCATGGTGCACATGCCTGTAGTCCTGGCTACTCAGGGGGCTGAAGTGGGAGGATTGCTTGAGCCCAGGAGGTTGAGGCTGCAGTGAGACCTCTGTTTCCAAATAATAACAACACAACAACAAAACAACACCACCACCACCACCACAGTATTTATTCTCTGGTTTACCAGAACAACCCCTGTCTGATTCCATAGCTTTTTTTTTTTAACCCTTGCAAGGTGTGGTGGGAATATCCACAGCCTCCCAATGCCTGTTTACATTAAAGTATTGAGAATTGATTATACTTCTTGAAATGTGGAAACTTGAGCAAATACTGCAACTGGTCTCAGGGAGTGAATGGAAAGAAGTAACTTCCAAAGTGGCATTGCTCTATACACTTGTAGGAGTTGATGCATCTCCCCCGTCGCATGGAATTGAGTTCTGTACTCTAATATTAAGCATCCTTTTGCCAAGATAGTAAGATAGCCTCTCTCTCTCTCTCTCTCTCTCTCTCTCTCTCTCTCTGTGTGTGTCAACACATTTTAACCACAGTTTAACATTGGAGCCTCTTTTACAATAGACAAGTTATGAGTTTTATAGTCATTTTAGTGCCCCTGGCATTGCTGGGTTTCACTGGTTGATGGATTCAACCCAATGCATATTTTTCAATTAGAGACATAGAAGGGGGATCCATAACACACTGGAATTTTTCTGAAGAAGGGAAAGCAGCCTTAAGTTCTTCATTGACTGAAAACCATGGAAGGGGGACCAGTATTGATTTGGCTCTTCTTGGAATAAAACCCTGTCCACGAACTGTACTTGGAAATTGGGTGTTCTCTACTGTTGTCCTTTGCCATGTGAACGTGGCAGATGGAAGTGGTTAGAGACCACTGAAGCTGTTTTTTGTTATTGTTGTTTTTCCTCCTCACGGAGAGGGCCTGCTTTCCATACATGTGCTTATTCATTTGATTGAATCTTTTATATTGATAGTGTTTTGGTAACTTTGCAGCCTGGGAAAACGCAGGGATTGTGGAAGGGTCAGGTTTTCTCATGGAATTTTAAGTTTGATGTATTTGGTAGCTATTTATTTTTAAAAGCCCTTGGTATTGCTTACACATCTGCACCCTATTTTTCCCTGCAGGACGTAAAGAACAGAAGAAATCCTCGCCTTGTTCCCTACACTCTTCTGGATGACCGAACCAAGAAATCCAACAAGGACAGCCTCCGCGAGGCTGTGCGCACGCTGCTGGGGTACGGTTACAACTTGGAAGCACCAGATCAAGATCATGGTATTTTGGTTTTACTTTCCTCCTCTTCGGTTGCAAGATCATGTAGTAGTTCTTTAAAGCCAAATAAATGAATAAAAGGGGGAGTGTTAAGCAAGGTCCTCTAGTCTAGGTGTGGAATTTCATCCAAGTGGATTTTCTTCCCTGAAAAACACCTGAGGGATTAGACCCATCTCTCAGTGGGGTGGCTCAGGATGCTGATGATTCTGTGGGCGGAGAAAATGGGCCTATCTTCCTCAAGCGTCCGAGATCAATGGGTACTTCCCTGATTATGATATTGGACTCCTCCCCTAACCCACCAGCCCTCCTCCAGAATAGCTGATTTTTGCTGATTTGGGGAATAAGCCTGTAGTGGAGTCTAGTGTTTTACAAAATTCCACCTTCATCATTTACACACACATGTACAGGCAACATTGAATTAATTAATGTGATATTTTGCTTTAAGGGAAACACATTACAGTAGGTACTTAATAACTATGTGTTGAACACAATGGATTTTTTTTTTTTTTTTTGAGATGGACTCTCGCTCTGTCACCCAGGCTGG
>NW_012114577.1:5716252-5728860 GCF_000951035.1 Colobus angolensis palliatus
TAGTCCCAGCTACTCGGGAGGCTGAGGCAGGAGAATGGCGTGAACCCGGGAGGCGGAGCTTGCAGTGAGCGGAGATCGCACCACCGCACTCCAGCCTGGAAGACAGAGTGAGACTGTCTCAAAAAAAAAAAAAGAAGAACAAAAGAGAATGTAGTTTACATAGAATGATCCACTCTTTAATCCTTTGCTCCTGCGGTTTGAGTTAATTTAATACCCATTTTCAAAAAATTGACAAAAAAGAAATGAGGGTTGTGTGCTTCATTATAGTGCCTATAATTTTTGATGGAAAGTTTTAAAAATGTATTCCAAATGTATTCTAGTGGCTCATATTTTCAGTGCATTACCTGTACATAAAAGTGGATCTTAAATAATAATGATAGTTAATATTTATATATTAGCTATATAAGTGTTTCTAAGACTTTTACAATTATTATTTAATCCTCACAGTAACTCTTATGAGGATGATACTTATATTATGCTCATTTTACAGATAAGGAACCTCAGATTCAGGGACTTCTGTGTCTTCCCATTTAAAGTGGCAGATGTAGGATCCTAATCATAGGCATCCTGACATATTTTAGTCCTTTGAATTGAGCAAATACATGCTTAACATCTTGACAGATCTTATCAGTTACTGGACTCTTACACTGGCTGCAAATTAAATGACATATCCACTTGTTAACAATAATAATAATATCCATAATGCTAACATCATATCTATCTGGAGGTTAGCTGTAAAACAACAGAGATATGGTACACTCATTATGAATCAAATGCTGTTAGGTGTGCAAAATACCAAGAAGATTCCTGTCTTAAAGAGTATATAGTCCATGTAACCACTGGGAAGAAAGTAAACAATAAAAGGCTTGTAAGGCAAAAATTGGCAATCAGAAAGACTTCTGTAATTCTCTGATATAGAATACACCCTGAAAGTTAATTGGTTCTAAATAATTATGTTTTTAAATTGAAATAGAACTTATATACAATAAAATGTACACATCTAAAGTGTTCAGTTTGGTAAATTTTGTCAGTTGTAGAAACAAAAGGAACCACTACCAAAAACACCTCCAATATTTTCTTCATTCCAGAAAATTTCATTGTGTTTCCAACAAAGTAACCACTTTGTAAGTTCTATCATTACAGATTAATTTATAGCAAATAGAAATATAAATGTAACCTATAAAAGTAGATGTTATAATCACTCTAGCATGTATTTTTTATATCTAGTTTCTTTTGTTCAACATAATGCTTTTATGATCTTGCATGTTTCATGTATATCACAAAATCTGTTGCTCAATGGCATTCCTTAATAGTAATAATTTACCATTTGTTTATCCATTCTCCTATAGATGGATGATTTGGGTTGTTTCCAATTGTAGGTGATTATGAATAAGGCTGCTATGAATATTCATATACAAATCTTGGTATATAATTAATCTTTCATTTCTCTTAGGTTAAATACCTAAGAGTATAATTGCTGAGGCATATTTTCTAATTTGTGTTGGCCTTTTTACTGAATTGCATTTTTAAAAGTATATTTTGAATAGAAGAACCATGCCAGGTATGGAAAGATTTTCTTCCATTTGTAGGTTACTTTTTCATTTCCTTAATGAGGTCTTTCAAAGAGCAGGCATTCTTAATTTGAAGTCCATTTATGATTTCTTTTCCTTTACAGTTGGGGGTTTTATGTCCTAGGACATCTTTGCCTATGCATAAACAAAAATATTTTCTCTTACGTTTCCTCCCAGAGTTTTATTATTTTAGCTTTTACTTGCAGGTCTATGATCTAAAGTGAGTTAGCTTTTGTGTATGAGGTAAAGTTAAGATCTAGGTTCATTTTTTTGTACAGATGAATATCAGCTGTCCCAGCACCATTTGTTGGAACAATTATTCTTAGCAAATTAAATTACCTTGGCATCTTAGTCAAAGTCTATCGAACAGATAAGTCAGTCTATTTCTGGACTGTATATTCTGTTCCATTGATCTGTATGTCTGTCCTTAAGCTAATAATACTCCATTGTCTTCATTTTTATCGCATAATAAATCTTAAAATCAGGTAAGGAAAGTCTTCCAACTTCTTTCATCTTTTATAAAGGTTTTTTTATTCTTCTTTTGCACTTCTATATACATTTAGATTCAACTTGTTAATTTAATTTGGATGGGATTACAGTTGAATTCATAGGTTGGTTTCGGAAGAATTGATATTTTAGCCATATTTAGTCAACTGATTCATGAACATGGTACATTTGTCCATTTATTTTCATCCTCTTTAGTTTCTCTTAGCATTGCTGTGCAGTTTTCAGAGTAGAGGTCTTATGCATTGTTAGATTTATCTGATGTTTTTGATAATATTACATGAAGTTTGTTTAAAGTTTATGTCATTTCCCAAATGTACATGAATATGAGATATATAATTGATATTTGCATATTGACCTTATATCCTGTGATTTGGCTAAATGTATATGTCAGTTCTATTTTTTTTTGTGTGTGTGTGAATTCAGTGGGATTTTCTATATACATAATCATGAGGTCTGCAAAAACTAAACCTCACTTTTTCTTTTACGATTGTTATAGCTTTTTTGCTTCTTGATTTATTGAACAGGTAAAGAATTCAGAACACTCTTGAATAGAAATGGTAAGAGAGTTTATTCTGCCTTATGGGGGAAAGTTGTGATGTTTCACCATTAAGTATGATGTTAAGCGTAGCTTTTTATAGATATCCTTTATCACATTGAAGAGATTCCCTTCTATTCTTCATTTGTGGGTGATTTTATCATAAATAGGGTCTTGAATTTTGTCAGGTGCTTTTTTTCCCCATTTATTGAACAGATTATGTATTTTTCTCCTTTATTCTGTGGATATCATGACTATCAAGTGATTTTCAACTGTTAAACCAGTTTTCTATTTCTAGGATAACTCTCCTCAGTCATGGTGCATTGTCCTTTTTTACACAGAGCTGTATTCTATTTGTTAACATTTTGCTTAGGACTTTTGTAGCTAAGTTTATGGACAATACACTGCTGTATAATTTTTTTCTTATAATATCTTTGTTAGATTTTGATATCGATGTAAAGATAGCTTCCTAAGTAGGAAATTTTCTCTCCTGTTTTCTGAAAGAATTTGTGTTAATTCTATATTATTTCTTTTTCAAATATTTGATAGAATTTATCATCGAAAGCATGAGCCTAGAGTTTTATCCTATAGGAAAGTATTTTATTATGAATTCAATGTATTTAATACCTTGAGAGCTATTTAGATTTTCTATTTATTCCTGTGTCAGTTTTGATAAATTATGTTTTTCAGTAAATTAGTTCATTTAATTTAGGTTGCCATATATAGGCATAAAATTGCACTAATGTGCTCTTATTATTCTTTTAATGTCTGTAGGATCTTTAATGATATCCCCCTTTTCATTCCTGATGTCGACAGTTGACGTTTTCTCTCTTTTTATCGTGAGCACTCCTCTAAGGGATGAATTTATTTTATCAATCTTTTGAAAGGTTAATTGATCTTAAGTGTATTTTTGTTTTGGTTAAAATTTCAGACAAGTATTTGTTTCTCCATATGACCAATCATGGATTATTATGAGTGATCTGCAGTGGTTATGCGTGACTACGTCTTATGTTACCTTAGGAGCGCACAGCATTGTTGAGTAGGACTGTGGCATCCTATGGAGAATGTCAGTGTTCAATCACAATGTCAAGATATCCTGGTTTCACAGCTTTGAAATGACCTATGAAATGTACTTTCTAATGAACAAATGTATATATCAGGCATACAGATATTCACTAACATTGCCTTGTGATGATATAGTATTTCCAATAATGTTTTTGCATACTTTCAAATATTTGATTGAACCACTCTCTTTAGGCAAAAGAAGGGTGTCATAATCAAAGAATTCTTGAGCTTTCCTCTAACTTTATAAATCTTTAACATTGTGCATCCGTGGAGGATGTAGGTAGCAGTGGTGACAGTCAATCTATTTTTAGGTTGGAAAGATACTTATATAATGATAATGATAAAATTTGGGGGAAAAAACTCACGCATGGCTTTATAGTCTGACACATGAACTGTTTGATTTCCCCAGGTTTTCATTACTTTACACGTGAATATTTATATTTTTGGTATCAATAGTCTTAATAGGGATATAATTACCCATTTTCCTTCCGCTACCCCACTCTACTTAATATCAAACATTTTGAAAGTTATTTACTCTACATTTAGAAGGAACTCTCACAATGCTTTCCTGATACTCATTGAAAATTACAAAGAGAGAATGCCTAAGTCTGGTTGACTCAATTCTAAACTTATAGATAATAACTTAATATAATAATAAATATCTAAAGTTATAGATAATAACTAAAAATAAGGGAAAACACTACAGCTCAGAAAAATTATAACCTTGAGTCTTCAAGGAAAGAGTTAATTATGGTTGGTATCCAAGAAAAGGAGTACATTTTCCCCTGTACATAGAAATATGCATTACAATGCCAGACAGAAAAAAATCAATGATGGTTATATTTTGAAGATATTGTCACTTAAAGGCATAAACTATATTCAGTGACACATGACACATTTGCTTTTAGAGATGACTTTACTCCAGAATGATACCAGATAAGTAAAATGTTGAGATGTTATTCTGATGACATACAGTGTTTTATACTATTTGTAGCTACTACATATTAATAATTTCATCTTCCTAACATCGTTGTGGACAACATAAGCTACCTTATGGGTACCTACTTTCTTCTGAATTGTGTGAATTTTAAGAAGAAAGAAAAGGAGCTTATATTTATAAAATGTATGCTGCACTTCATTTTACTTCCATATTTGTAATTCTTCTCATTTCCATTTTTAAAATTTTATTATTATTATTTTTTGAGACACAGTCTCACTCTGTCTCCCAGGCTAGAGTGCAGTGGTGCAATCTCAGCTCACTGCAACCTCTGCCTCCCCGGTTCAGGTGATTTTCCCTGCCTTAGCCTCCCGAGTAGCTGGGACTACATGTGCTTGCAACCATGTCTGGATAATTATTTATTTATTTTTATTTTATTTTATTTTATTTTATTTTTTTAGTAGAGGCGGGGTTTCACCATATTGGCCAGGCTGGTCTTGAACTCATATGTTGTGATCCGCCCTCCTCGGCCTCCCAAAGTGCTGGGATTACAGGCGTGAGCCACCGTGCCTGGCCACTCTATTTTAATACATAGGTATGGAACATCTACTGTGCCTACTTCTGGGAATTCAAAGATGAATAAGAGTTTTTGTCTTATGTAGCTCTCAATGTAGACAGGGAAAATAGACTAAATTGCCACCACTACCATACAATGTAAGTGTTAAGCCCAAGAGTCATAATACAGGGGGTTTAACTCAGCTTGGTGATATGAGGGAAATCTTTAAAGAGGAGGTATATTAGTTATCTATTTCTATACAGCAAACTAGTCCTTTCCCTCCCGCCAAAAAAAAAAAAAAAAAAAAACTCTCAGTGGCTAAAAAATAATAAACATTTGAAACATCTGTTATCTCAAAGTTTTTGTGGTTTATGAATGTGAGTGACAGGTGCTTCTGCTTCTGGATCATACTCTCTCTGAGGTTGCTATTAAGTTGGCCAGGGCTTAAGTCATCTGAAGACTTCCCTGGAGCTGGAACACTGAATACTAAGACAGCTCACTTGCATAACTGTTGACTAAAGAACTCGCTTCCTCTCTGGCTGTTGGCAGAAGACACAGCCAGATGGGCGCAGCCTTGCCACACAGAGCTCTTCATAGAGCTGCTCGAGTGCCTTCACATGGAAGCTGACCCCCCCCAGAATGAAAAATCGAAGAGTGAGTACATGGAGGATGCTGCAATGCTTGTTACAATTACTTCTATTATATTCTGTTTGTTAGAAGTGAACCACTAAATGAAGCCCACACTTTTTGAATGGAGGTGTACTAACGTGTTTGTGAACATATTTTAAAACCACCAAAGTAGGTACAGCTAAGTCAATTGGGTTCATGCATTTCAGGCAGAGAGGATAGTATATGTAAGGCTTAGAGACACAAAGAGGATTGCAAATGGGAATTTCAGAGAGCTTTGCATGACCAGATGTAGAGTGGAGTTAGAAAAGTGGCAGTAGATCAAATAGAGGAGGCAGGAGTTAAAACAGATTTTTTTTTAAATTAAAGAATGATTCTAATGGCTCTTTAGGAAAAAGTCTGAATGTAAACAAAACTGGAGATGAGGACAGCAGTTTGGTGGCTAAAAAAGAAGTGTAGATGAAGAGTGTTGGAGGCCTTATCTTTGGCAATACTGTGAACAGAAAAATATATTTGGCATTTAGAAGTAGAATCAGCAGAAGGACGAAGGAGGCATCTGAGATAGTTTCTGGATTGATAGATGTTAACTACATACACATTGGTTGGGAACACAGGAATTGGAGCAGATGGACATGGGGTAGTGGGAAGATTCTGAGTTTTATTGTAAACATCTTAAGTTTGAGGTGCATGTGAGACAATTCAACAAATATACCAGGATTCAATTACATATATAAACATAAACGTGAGACTATTACTAGAGAGAAACAGAGAGCTAAAGAATTCATTTTTTAAATGAAAGAAATTTGGACATTTTTACGCCAAGGGAGAGAGAGAAGTTGAAAATAGAGTAAGAGGAGCTTGATGAGCTGTGGTCTCTGAGAAGGTTGAAGGGAATGAAATTCAGAACACAGGTCAAGGGATTGGCCTCATAGAAAAGGAAGAACAACACTTGTTCCCCTAAGGTTGGTAGGAAAGAAGTAAAGATTGAAGACTATGCAAAAACCTGTGTACAGGGAAAATCAGAATGAGGCTGAGGGCAGTTTACTGTACAATTATTGTCTTTAGGTTGAAATAGAAAATGAATTTATTTTCCTAAGGAGTAGAAGTCAAGGAAGGCTGGACTGGATTAGAAGCCTTGAAGAGAGCAATAAAGATGTGTTGGGTATAGAATTCTCAGCTGACAATTATTTTTTCTTTCAGTACTCAGGTATGTCATCCCACTGCCTTCTGGTTTTTGTGTTTTCTGATGAGACATTGACATCAATCTTGGATGGTCCCTTCTATGTGATGAGTTGCTTCTCACTGTTTTCAGGATTCTCTCTCTGTTTTTGGATTTGAACGGTTTGATTATGATGTGTCTAGTTTTAATTTCTTTGAATTTATCCCCAAAGTTTATTGTACTTCTTAGATGTATAAATGAATGTTTTCCATTAAATTTGAGAAGCTTCTGGCCATTAATTTATTCATTCTTTCTTCTCTTTTCTGTCTCTGCTTACAGTCTGTGACTTTCATTATGTGTATGTTGGTACGGTTGAGTGTATCCCTCAGGCCTCTGAAACTCTCCTTACCTTCCTTCATTTCTTTTTCTGTTTTTCATACTTGACTAATGGACTTATGTTTACGTTCGTTGACTCTTGTCAGTGCAACTCTGTTGTTGAGCCCTCTGGTGTATATTTAATTTCAGGTACTGTGCTTTTCAATTCCAGAAATTTTGGTTCTTTTTTATAATTTGCCTCTTTATTGATATTGATGCTATTTGGTGAAGCATCATTTTTCCCTTTTTTTTTTTTTTGAGATGGAGTCTCACTCTGTCACCCAGGCTAGAGTGCAGTGGCACGATCCTGGCTTACTGCAAACTCCGCCTCCCGGATTCAAGTGAATCTCCTGCCTCAGCCTCCCACGTAGCTGGGATAATGAGAACACTGGCAAAAAATTATGCAAATCAAATTTTTCATAGCTCTGGAAATTAAAGACTGGCCAAAATCCAGGGAGTGTTTATTTGATAAAAATGTCCAAATGTTGGTAAGAACAGCAACTAGTGATGTTTTAATTTGCTCCTGCCCCATCACACTGTCTCTCTAATTCCTTGGCATATTGAAAACCAACAGCCCCTCAATCATAGTGAAAATCAGCCACTCACAAGCCCCTGGAGTGGGCAGAACAGAAATGGACCATAACCACGCCTGGCTAATTTTGTATTTTTAGTAGGTACGGGGTTTCACCATGTTGGTCAGGCTGGTCTTGAACTCCTGACCTCAGGTAATCCACCTGCCTCGGCCTCCCACAGTGCTGGGATTACAGGCATGAGACACTGTGCCCGGCCTCATACTTTTATTTAGCTCATTACACATGATTTTCTTTAGTTCTTGGAACAGATTTAAGATACCTAACTTAGTCTTTGTCTAATAAGCCCAACATCTCGGCCTCCTGAAGAATAATTTCTGTTGACTGCTTTTTCCCCCTTTATGTATGGGACATACTTTCTTGTCTTTGTGCATGTCTCACAATTTTTGTGAAAAATTGAACATTTTAAATAATGTAATCTGGCAACTCTGTATTCACCCCTATTTCAGATTTTGCTGTTGTGTTTATTGTCATGGTTGTTTGTTTCCTTAGTAATTTTTCTAAACTAGTTTAGTAGAGACTATGTTGCCTGTCATGGGTGGCCACTGAAGTCTCAGTTTCATTAGCTTCGTGGTCAGCTAATGATAGGACAGAGACTTCTTTAAATGCCCAGGATCGATAGGTCTCCCAGTCTTTACCGAAGGAAAGGCAATGTGATGTGAGCATGTTGGCACATGCCTTCAACACTCAACCAGGCAATGTACAATTTCACATTAGCCTTCTCTTACTGCATGTGCAGAGCCTCAAGGTCTTTCAGAGGTGTAAGCTTTTTCAGGTTTTTCCTGAATACATGCACAGCCCTGGGCATGAGCATGGCCTTCTAGAGTCCCAGGAATATGTTGGAGCTTCTCACATCCCATGATGAATATTTAATTCCCCAGCTTTTCCTTTCAAACTTTTTGGTCAGTTGTTGTTTGCCTCAACTGTTATTGCTGCCTCACAGAGCTGCAAGGCTAACAGATTGCCTCAGGTGATTTTCAACAAATGTCCTTGGAGAAATGACTATTTGCACTGGGCAAACTGTAAGTCAAGTGGATTAAAGACAAGTCTTACCAATGGAATTTTCCAGAAAAGGGAACATAATGACAGTTATTTGGGAACTGGGCTTTGGATGAACTCCAGCTCTGTTCTGCCCACTACAAGGGCTTGTGGGTGGCTGATTTTCACTATGATTGAGGGGCTGTTGGTTTTCAGTATGCCTCGGAATTAGAGAGAGGGTGTGATGGGGCAGGAGCAAATTAAAACATCACTAGTTTGCTGTTCTTACCAACATTTGGACATTTTTGTCAAATAAACTCTCCCTGGCTTTTGCTAGCCTTTCATTTCCGGAGCTATGAAAAATTTCATTTGCATAATTTTTTGCCAGTGTTCTCATTAATTTTGTGGAGAAGAGGATTTTTGGACGTTCTTTCTCTACCATTTCTGCTGATGCCACTCAGCAATAAAGATTAAAAATTGCTGTTTTGTGGGATGGAACAGAGAGCAAGCTGCAAACAGATAAACACATTGTGGAGAAACACTGATGGTCCCATTGAGGTTCGAGACTGTGAGTTGGTGGTGCCGATCTGTTCTGTGCGTGTGTTTTCTGGCAAACTCAGCAGAGCAGGTACAGATGTTCACAGCGAAGGCAGCGAAATTGGACAGTAATTGGGGTTAACAGAGCAAGTAGGGGAAAAGCTAATAAGGGCAAAAAGTATGGAAAGTTATATAGGTAAGGAAGGGAAGAATGAAGGAATCTAATGAGTTTGAAGAGTGAATGTACAAGAAAATGAGAAAACAAGGAGGAAAAAATAGTGATCACACAATCTCTGTATTTTAAGAATTTAGAGACAGAGCCACTGACAAGTTGTTTGACAAGGTTTGATTTTACTAAAGTTATGTGAACAGCGAGCAACGAGAATAGAGTGGCATATTCTACAGTAGAAGCTGAGATGATGTTTATTGTTCACTCTATGCCAGAATATAACAGCGTGCTTCATAGTAAGGATGCAGGTGATCTGTATGGAAAAGACATAAGAAGAAAGATTAATTTTCCAATGGGAGGAATCAGTAAAGGGAGACACATCTTCAGAGTTAGATGTTGAAAGGATCAGGAATCAGTAAAGGGAGAAAATGTCTTCAGAGTTAGATGTTGAAAGGATCAAAATTTCAGCAAGTAGAGATTAGTGTCAGAAAGGCTATTGGTACTAGAAAGTACATCTGATGTGATTAAGTATAGAAAGAGTTGAGGAAGGGTAGATGGTCCACTTAGGATAAAATATAGGGTACAGATGGGAGAGAGAACAGACATAGATGAAGGTAGAAGGATTAGGACAAAATATGAAATATCTTGTAAACTCAGCTAAGAAATGTGGATAAATTTGTATAAAGAGTACCAGCCCCAGGAAGTTTTAAAGCAAGAGCTTGATGTGTGATAACAGTTTCCAATAGCAATATAACTATGGCAACAGTGGGAAGGGACAGATTGGAGGGGGCAGTGCTTGGAGATAGACCAGTTGGGAGGCTTTAGAAAAATTGTTTTTTTTGAACAAGGATGGTGGGAATAAAAAATAAAAGATAGATGTTGAGAGATTTTATAGCAGAAAGCAAAATCAGTCTGGTTATCACTAAGATGAGATTAAAAACATTAATTTATAATAGTCTATCCTGCTGTTGCCGACATTTAAAAAAGTCAAGGGCCTAAAAGTTTAATAAAATTGAATCAAGCCTTATGTAATTAATCAGAATTACAATTTATTTTCTCTTAGGAGAATGCTTACGTATTGCAGATAAAATGTGAACTCTGTATTTGAGTTGTAGTATCTTTGGAGTATTGTTGTCAATAATATTTTAAAGCGTGTGAAAATGGAATTTATTCTTATTTACTACAAGGTTTAGTCAAGATTTGAATTGCTTCATCCAAAATAATACCAGAATGTTGAAAGGATGGCTGATTAATACCAATAATTTAAAAAAGTATTATCATTCGTCCTAAAAGATTCTAGATATGTATAAAATTTTAGCTTTTCCTTGTATCTTCTTGTAACTTATGATTTTAGTGTCTAGTTAGATCTTGACTGCCCTCTAGTGGCAGATATTTTTTTAACTCTCTTATTTGGAGAGCAGAGTGTATTGGTTACTTTAGGCCTTTTTAGGCCCTAGTTAGGTCATTGGTGGTGTGTCATGCCTGAGAGGTACTGGGACTTTTCTCAGTCCTTGGCCGTAATCTTGAGGTGTTTGTTAATTATATAATTCCTGAATTGTTTCTACTTTGAATACCAACAGACTTGATAATGTATGACAGGATTATGTCTCCCAAGCATTCATTTTTAAATGTCCATTATTATTATATTCATTATAACAGTATAAAATCACTTCTATAACACACTTACATGAGTTGTAATTGCCTGCCAAACATATAAATCTGTCATGTTTAAAGTGGAGCGAAGCATAAGGGTGTTTGGGGGAGAGTTCGGTCTTTGACAGGATGCTACCCTGTCTGGGTATTTGTCCGGGCTCCTGTATCCAGAGCCCAGAAGAGTCTTTGTTTCTAGATACAGTTAGGCAGGTATCTATGGAGCGCTTACTTTGTGGTTCAGGTGCTTGATGCTACAAGGTGTGCAAAATAAATTTGTTACAGATTGCCTGGATCTTTTTTAAAAAGACTCCTACAAACCCAGATTTCACTTTGTGTTAGTGTTTTAGCAAGAGGTATAATGTTGAACTGTTGCTTCTTTAAAAAGTGGTTGCAGGCTACCCTAAACTAACTTAAGAAATATATACTATGGGACCGGGCACGGTGGCTCACGCCTGTAATCCCAGCACTTTGGGAGACTGAGGCTGGTGGATCAACTGAGGTCAGGAGTTCGAGACCAGCCTGACCAACATGGGGAAACCCCGTCTCTGCTGAAAATACAGAAAAACTAGCCAGGCATGGATGTAACCACAGCTACTCAGGAAGCTGAGGCAGGGGAATTCCTTGAACCCAGGAGGCAGAAGTTGCAATAAGCTGAGTTGGTGCCATTACACTCCAGCCTGGGCAACAAGAGCAAAACTCTGTTTCAAAAAACAAAAACAAAACCAAAAACAAACAAATAGGAAAATCCACAGAGATTAAAAAGGAAAAAGGAGAGTACTTTTGTTGTGTGTGAAGTGCCTTGTATGATAGTATGATAGTGTCTGTGAACCACATGTTTGTTTCAAGTTTGGGTTGAGTATCATCAAGGGGCATAAGAATAGTACAGCAATGGGGCCAGGAAGAAGAATATTAGGACTCAGAAATTCTGCACTGTTCTTACTGCAGTCTATTCTCCATATAGTACCCCCTATTTTCATTCCCTATAGTAATTAAGGGGATTAGTAGTATGTTTTAATTCCAAGAGAATTTTGTAAGGGGCTTTTGGGGAAATTATCTCTTATATTTTTGTATCAAATTTGCCTTCTTAAATATTTGATTTGAGCTAATATTAAAATTAGTTTGCATTACTTGAGCGCACTATACATATTTGTAAAGTCTTGATATAGAAACCAAGCAGAGAAAAGAGAACCTGGGAGTTTTCAGTAGTTTAGTTTTCCAAAAAAACTAAATTCTATATTTAGAAAATTAGGAGTTAAATCTATTAATGCATACTAGAATGTAATATAGTATTTTATTCATAAATATCAGCATAATTAAAAATAAGGATAACTACCTGATAATTTTTTCTT
>NW_012114577.1:5729872-5740576 GCF_000951035.1 Colobus angolensis palliatus
GGGTTCACGCCATTCTTCTGCCTCAGCCTCCGGAGTAGCTGGGACTACAGGCACCTGTACCGTGCCCGGCTAATTTTTTGTACTTTTAGTAGAGAGGTTACACTGTGTTAGCCAGGATGGTCTCGATCTCCTGACCTCGTGATCCGCCCGCCTCGGCTTCCCAATACAGGCGTGAGCCACCATGCCCGGCCTATATAGATTATTTTTATAGTTCTAATTTGATCATGCCAAGTCAATGATTGAACTGTTATTAAATTTGTATTATGCATAAGGTCTTTCCCAAATCTTAAGGAGAGACAAATAGGAACTTGTTTCTGTCTTTCTTTCTTTGTTTTGTTTTTTTTTCGAGCAGGATCTCACTCTGTCCCTCAGGCTGGAGTGCAGTAGCATGACCATAGCTCACTGCAGCCTCGACCTTCCAGGTTCAGGTGATCCTTCCATATCAGCCTCTTGAGGAGCTTGGACTTACAGGCATGCACTACCATGTCTGGCCAAATTTTTAAACTCTTTATAGGGACAGGGTCCCCCTATGTTGCCCAGGCAGGTCTCAAAATCCTGGGCTCAAGCGATCCTCCTACCTTGGCCTTCCAAAGTGTGGGACTACAGCTGTGAGCCACCATACTTGGCTGAGAACTAGCATTTAACCAGTATCTAGTAACTCTGTGCCAGCTATTGGAGGCAAAGTAGGAAGAAGAGGGGCTGTAACATGAAGCAGCTCCCGAATTCCACCATTTTTAGTTGTGTGATGTTGGTCAAGTCTGAACTTTCCTCCTCTGCATCTAACTCAGATCTTAGCTGAGGTGACCACCTTCTTTGAGATATCAGTTCAATGAACACTCATTCCGCTCTCCTGTGATTTCAGAGGGACCTTCTCATCGTCATTCTGGCTCTGGGTCCCTCAGTCTGAGGCTCCCCCTCTGTCTCTCAGTCTCACCTGCATCTCCTTTCCTACAGATACTTTGCCCCCTTTTGCATCACACTGGTCCTAATGCTGGATGCTGACCTTTTTATTTTTTTCCCCAGATCTTTTAAATACGGCATTTGTGCGTATAGCAGATCACAGTGAAGACGTATGCAAGAATGGAAAAATTTTGCATCACATTTGAGTTCCTTAGCCATCACCATTCTGTAGGGAAATTTTTACTATTGGTACTATTGTTACTTTTCTCCACTATTTACAACTTTCCCCTATTTCTGTTTCTCTTCTCTTCCTTCCTTCATCTTCCCTCTTCTCTCTCACCCATAAATGTCTGCTCATTTCTTATGCAGAGCAGTTCAGATCTTTTTTCTTATTGTCTTCTTGCCATCTCTTCCTCCACAACCAAAGCACCAAGGCACTTTTGGGTTTTGTTCTACAGAAAGGTCGTTCCTTCCTGAAAATGAGGCTGATGGAGGGAACGCCACCAACTCTGGCAGCATTACTGAGGCTCATTCCCCAGTCTCTCCAGCGCAAGCCCTGGTGCTTTCCACTTCACCCAGTTGGTCTGACAGTGGCTGATCCTAGATAAGAAAGCACTTGGTAAAATGGGAAAGAAGATAAGAAGGTGTCATTATCATCATCCCAGAAGGTTGAATTACTGAAGTCACGATGTATCTTTCCTTCTCTTTCACTTCCCCATGCAATGACCACCAGAAATCTCTGTCCATTTCCCAGCAGCCAGAGCCGAAGTGTGCAGCGGCACTGGGGAAAGGTTCCGAATCTTCCGTGCTGAGAAGACTTACGCAGTGAAGGCGGGACGGTGGTATTTTGAATTTGAGACGGTCACTGCTGGAGACATGAGAGTTGGTTGGAGTCGGCCTGGTTGTCAACCGGATCAGGAGCTTGGCTCGGATGAACGTGCCTTTGCCTTTGATGGCTTCAAGGTGAGTGGACTTTGCCCTGTACCGGTCATCTGTGCATGCTGGAGGCTCGTCTCCTCTGCTGTTCCTCTTGGTAGCATCACAATACCAGTATTTTCCACAGCACAAACATGGAAAAAATATTTCATAGAAAAGCTTTTGTCCTCGTCGTCTCAAAACCCTTCCCCACAACACGTGAATACGGTGAAATTCACCAAGTAAGACATTGCTTTTCCATGGTTATCAAAAGATAAATCATCTTTGTGTATCAAAATGTTAAAGATACATATATAGAGGAAAAATGCATATACATTGATACAGCGATTCCATGTCAGGAGTTTAAGCTATAATTAATGGTATGTTTGTATAAACATTCAGTAGCTACACTTCTTAAAGCAGTGTTGTTTATGATCACAAATTGTTTTCATTTTCAACATTATTAGTAATTTCTATTAAGTTGGATGGAAGCTGGTCAGGTGTTTATTTTGTTATTTATATATTTATAAATGTTTAAAGATTGTTTTACATATGTAAAATATTTTGATTAGTAATATGGGCCAGGCACCTGTAATCCCAGCACTTTGGGAGGCTGAGGTGGAGGGATCACTTGAGGCTAGGAGTGCAAGACCAGCCTGGGCAACAAAGTAAGATCCTGTCTCTACAAAAAAATTTTTAAATTAGCCAAGCATGGTTTTTTGTTTGTTTGTTTGTTTTTTTGAGACAGAGTTTCACCCAATACTTACGAGGCTGAGGTGAGAGGATTGCTCGAGCTCGGGAGGTTGAGGCTGCAGTGAGCCATGATCATATCACTGCACTCCAGCATGGGCAAGAGAGTGAGACCTTGTCTCAAAACAAACAAAAAAATAACAATAACAATGTGTATATGATTATAGCCACAATATGATAATAATAGTCACTTTTGATTGATAAAATCATAGATTTTTTAAAGTCTTGTTTTTATTTTTTATTTTTTAAGTGAATTTATATTCCTTTTCACATGGGGGAAAAAGCTACTTTTTAACTAAGAAAAATAAAATTGGAATAAATAAACAATCATGAAGAGATTTGACATTTAGATATTTCTTTGTGTGAAATGTCCTGTGAGGAAAGCTAGGCTTGAAATTAGGGCAGTTGACCCACTTAGTTCTGAAACATCACATTTCCTGAATCCAGTTTTTTTTTTTTAATTTCAAATAGAAAATTTTAACACTTTTTTGAGGGGGTCAAAATTAGCAAACTTTAAACTTAAAAAAATAAAATAACAGATAGGCCGGGCGCGGTGGCTCAAGCCTGTAATCCCAGCACTTTGGGAGGCCGAGACGGGCGGATCACGAGGTCAGGAGATCGAGACCATCCTGGCTAACACGGTGAAACCCCGTCTCTACTAAAAATACAAAAAAACGAGCCGGGCGAGGTGGCGGGCGCCTGTAGTCCCAGCTACTCGGGAGGCTGAGGCAGGAGAATGGCGGGAACCCGGGAGGCGGAGCTTGCAGTGAGCTGAGATCCGGCCACTGCACTCCAGCCTGGGTGACAGAGCAAGACTCCGTCTCAACAAAAAAAATAAAATAAAATAAAATAAAATAAAATAACAGATAAAAGGTAGGTTTAGGTTTGTATCTCCTGAAGATCAGATGTAACGAACCAGAGTGGGAAGTATCCTGAGGAAAGTTAAAATAACCTTTACTCCCAATCAAGTTATAGGCAAGAAAGGATACTCCCGATTTGGGAACAGGCATGTGGTGGGTGGGGTTGGAAGGAGAACACTACAGCCAGGTAAGTGGGTTGGGCATTTTATGCCTTTTGATACCTGACGTAAACTTTTTAAAAAAGACAATGTTATATTGAGAAGAATTATGTCATTGCTCTGCATTGGCGACTCTGTCCGGTAACATACCAATTCACAATGAAGGTGAGGCTTAAGAAAAAGTCAAAAGATTTATCTGACAAAATAATTCACATAACTCAGGTGTACCTATAAATCAATGGAATATACTTGTAGATCCAAAAGTCACATTTATCAAAACTGTGTTTCAAATGTACTTACAATATGAGATTTCACTTTATGTATATAGAAAAAAAGGTTGGCATCTATATTCAATTTTTGGCTTGTTACTTCAGCAGATATCCTAAGGATATTTTTAGGTTTGATTTGAAGCTTTTTTACTCTTAGTATGTCACTGAAATGCTTCTAGATTTCCATTTTGTTGAAGTATCTGTGCCATCGGTTCTAAGGAATGAAATTTTATTTTGAAATAGATGAAAATTACACTATCATTTTCAATGACAGATGCCCAGCTTGATTCCCTAGCTCATAATTATTTGTATTTGTGGGAGTAGAGAATAACAAACCATATTCTGGGAAACATTCATTGTCGCAGAAAAATAATATATTCTAAAGGCATACAAGTTTTCTTTCAGCAGAAAGTATGTGAGATTAGATTTTTAAAATAATAGGCTCTCAAAATCATGAAATAGCTTTTGGATTTTTTTTTCAAGATTCAATAATATACCGTGTTAATATTAGGTAGGAATTTAGAATTCCCAGACAGTTCCATTTTGCTTAGGACATTGCAGTAGACAGATATGCCAGCTGCACTTTCTCCTGCTGTTGTGTTAATAGAAGGCGCTGCTGTTAAGTAGTGACAGAGTGGTGGGTGGGTGCCATTTTCCTGTCTTAGTCTGTGACAAGGGACTTTTCTGTCCTCTCTATAGGCCCAGCGGTGGCATCAGGGCAACGAACACTATGGGCGCTCTTGGCAAGCAGGCGATGTCGTGGGCTGTATGGTTGACATGAACGAACACACCATGATGTTCACACTGAATGGTGAAATCCTTCTTGATGATTCAGGTTCAGAACTGGCTTTCAAGGACTTTGATGTTGGTGATGGTAAGTCTACTATGTTTTGTGCTGTTTTTAAGTTTGCAGCACAATGAAGCTTTCATGCTGCGGCTTCCTAACCAGTTGTTTCTGTTTGAAGGTGAGTGAGCAAATGAGTTGCAGCTGTAAATCGTGAGGGTGCCATGTGACTGACTTGATCAGATGCCCTTGAAATTACATTATTAGAAATGCTATCTATACGACTTAGCTAGGATTTCTAGAAGGCTGAAATGGCTTTTATGAGTATGAATAAGAGAATAAATAGCAGATAAAAGAATAGGTTTCCATCACTGTTAAATTTTCATTTAGAACTTCCCTATTTCATCAGCTGCCTAGAGCCTCTTTCTGTTTATTCATTTCATAAAAATGAAATGAGGACCCATAATGGATCAGGTACTTTGCTGGATGCTGAGGCGACAAAGATGAATGAAACACTGTCCTGTCTTTATGTAGATTACAGATTACCTGCCAGGGGAGGTTGACACTTGTACAGTTTCTGTTTAGCGGCCAAGTTCTAAGACAGAGAAATGCAGAAAGCTCTGTGGAAGCACTATGCACGGAGTACGTGGTGCTGCTGCTGTGGGGCCCCGAGATGGCCTTTGAGCAGAGTTGTGAAGACGGAGGGTGGGCCAGGCGCGGTGGCTCAAGCCTGTAATCTCAGCACTTTGGGAGGCCGAGGCGGGCGGATCACAAGGTCAGGAGTTCGAGACCAGCCTGACCAATGGGATGAAACCCCATCTCTACTAAAAAATACAAAAAATTAGCCGGGTGTGGTGGTGCACGCCTGTAGTCCCAGCTATTTGAGAGGCTGAGGCAGGAGAATCGCTTGAACCTGGGAGGCGGAGGTTGCAGTGAGCCGAGATCACACCACTGTACCCTAGCCCAGGTAACAGTGCGAGACTGTGTTCAAAAAAAAAAAAGATGTAGGGTGTTGGTGAAGCAAGGAAGACATTTACTCCTCTGAGATACGATGCATTCCCAGTTAGGTGGCCTTGGCCACAGAGGGCTGTTTTATATTTAAATTAGTTTGATTTTTTTTTTGAGATGGAGTTTTGCTCTTGTTGCCTGGGCTGGAGTGCAGTGGTGTGATCTCGGCTCACTGCAACCTCTGCCTCCCATATTCAAGTGATTCTCCTGCCTCAGCCTCCCAAGTAGCTGGGATTGCAGGCATTTGCCACCGTGCCCAGCTAATTTTTGTATTTTTAGTAGAGACAGGGTTTTACCCTGTTTACCAGGCTGGTCTCGAACTGCTGACCTCAGGTGATCTACCCACCTCAGTCCCCCAAAGTGCTGGGATTACAGGCATGAGCCACCGTGCCCGGCCTAAATTTTAAAAAGTTAAGAATTGAGTTTCTTAGTCATACTGGTCACCATTTGGAGGGCTCAGTTCCCATAAGTAGCTAGGGATGCCCCTACTGGACAATGCAGAGAGCAAATATTTCTCTCACCACAGAAAGTTCTATTGGGTAGTGTTACTCTGGAGCATATAAACAAGACAATAGCTGATAAAAATTATATAATTATCTTATTTCAGCCAGGCATGGTGATTCACACCTGTAACCCAAGCACTTTGGGAGGCTAAGGCGGGAGGATAGCTGAACCTAGGAGTTTGCTACCAGCCTGGGCAACATAGCAAGACTCTGTTTCTACAAAAATTTAAAAAATTAACCAGGTGTGGTGGCATGTTCCTGTAGCTCCAGCTACTCAGGTGGCTGAAGTGGGAGGATCACTTGAGCCCAGGGAGGTCAAGGCTTCAGTGAGCTGTGATTGTGCCACTGTACTCCAGCCTGGGTGACAGAGTGAGACCTTGTCTCAAAATAATAATAATAACCTTATTTCAAAGATAAGCCAACACTTCTTTTCAAAATGGCTTTTGAATATATCCTGTGATATATTTGCATATAAAAATGTAAATATATTTGCATATACATAGTCTTGGATTTTAAGATATATACCTACCTCAACCAGTATTTCTTTTTCTTTTTTTTCCTCTCTCTTTTTTTTTTTGAGACAGAGTTTCACTCTTGTTGCCCAGGCTGGAGTGCAATGGCACATTCTCAGCTCACTGCAACCTCCGCCTCCCAGGTTCAAGCTATTCTCCTCCCTCAGCCTCCTAAGTAGCTGGGATTACAGCCTTGCACCACCACAACCAGCTAATTATTGTATTTTTAGTAGAGACGGGGTTGTACCATGTTGGTGAGGTGGTCTCAAACTCCTGACCTCAGGTGATCCACCCGCCTCAGCCTCCCAAAGTGCTGGGAATACAGGCGTGAGCCACCGCGCCCGGCCTATTTCTAATAGTCTATATAAATTTGTCACTGATCTTCAAAATATTAGCCAGTTCATTGCTTGTATTAAGTTTTGTATTCCTTCATTTAGCTAGCTTCTGAGCAGGTATGAACATTGTTTCCCTAACACAGATTTACAAAAATAATAGGAATTTTACTTGTGTAACTCAATATCTATGTTTAAAATGTTTATTTTTTACTTTTTGGAGATCCATAGTAAGTCTAATATGTATGAGATACATGAGAAGTTTTGACACAGGCATGCGATGAGTAGTAATTGCATCATGGAAAATGGGGTATCCATCCCCTCAACCTTTAATCCTTTGTGTTACAAACAATCCAATTTTACTCCTAGTTATTTTAAAATGTATGACTGAATTATTACTGACTATGGCCACCCTGTTGTGCTATCAAATATTGGGTCTTACTCATTTTTTTCTAACTATATTTGTACCCTTAATATCTATTTTGAACACTTACCTCTGGGTGGTGAAATTATTGCTCTAACCCTCCCCTACCTGTCTCCGTTTCTCTGATATTATTTTTAGGGATGTCAAAGTATTAGTGGGAAGGTAGGAGGAAGGCTTTTTATTAGTGTTATCTATCTGTCTATACTGGCTGCTACTATGAATGTGACCTAGGTTTCATTTTTTAATTCATTTTATAATTATTAATTATATTATATAATTAGTTATTAACCAATTATATAATATAATCATTAATTATATAATATTATATAATCATTAATTATATGATTATTAATTATATTATATCAATTATATAATTATTAATTAATTTAAAAATACTTGACTGCTATGCTTCCTTTCTTTGGATGTTAAAAAAATTAAATGCATGTGTGAGTTCTGTTTGTATGGTACGTGGTTCAGATAATAACACAGATTTGCAGAATGCTCATCCATACTGTTTAAGCACATAACAAATGTTCATGGTACCACTCAGTCGCAGAGACCAATCACCATTGCAATAATGAGACAGGCTCTGAAGTGTGTCACGGTGGCACATGGTTTTGAACAATTTTGGCTTTTGACTTTGTGTACTTCATAGAATTTTTAAAATTTAAAAACTGACTCCAACTTTGTATCAGTATCTCTATCATAGAGTTAACGTGGGATTTTGATGAATTGTCTGAAATTTTGTGGTTGATGTTGCTGGACTTTTAATAGAGGTTTTTGGAGGGCCTGCCTTGTGGTCTTCAAGGCAGGTTATAAGCTTTATGTAGCGATGATCATTAAGTAGTAACTTTGTAGGGGTCAGTGATGAATCTAAATTTTCTACCATAGAGAAGACTTCAGAGTTTATCCATGCCCATGATTTTTCAATGCTTTTTGGTACTGCAATATCTCTTCCCCGTCCCTCCTCTCCCAAATTAACTTTATATAGCTTCCCAAAAAAGCCCCTTAATTTACCTGTCACTACTGAGAGCTAGCCTTGAGATAGCTAGGGCTCAAAGGATCCAGTTTGAAAAACTATTTAGGGTTTTCTAGCACAGAAACATGCTGTGGTTGCTAAAGCACTAAAATGGATTGATAAGTGGTCTATTTTAAATTTTTCTTACACCTAGCCTGTCTTTATGTCTGTGTCATGTTTCATTTGGCATTTTTAACCATCTTCATAATTTCTTCTTATTGCTACAGAGAAAGCTTAGTCATTTATACATTGACTATTAAAGCATGTGGTAAGATGAATAAATGTAGAAATTATTATCCATGGAGGTATCTATATCTATATCTATATATATATATTCGTATATTCACACACACACCTAGACAGATGCATACGTACGTATATGTGTGTGCACACACACACACAGTCACAGGCTATAGATCCCTGTCTGGTTAGCTTAGTAGACAACATGGCCATGTATATTTTGACCTTTCTATCTTTTGCATAGTTTATACAACTGAAATGACATGCTGACCAGTATAAGTTGTTTCTATATAATATCAAGAAGAAAATCAGAAACATCTTTGAAAGACTGACAAGGCCGTCCAGTTAAATCCAGGTGGAGCTATGGCCGTCCTGGTTCTGGCAGAGGATAGGGTTTTTCCATAAAGGTGCTGCTAGGAACAACCCTATCCTCTTCCAGAACTAGATGCGAGCGGATCACGAGATCAGGAGATCAAGACTATCCTGGCTAACACGGTGAAACCCTGTCTCTACTAAAAATACAGAAAATTAGCTGCGTGTGGTGGTGGGCACTTGTAGTCCCAGCTACTCGGGACTCTGAGGCAGAAGAATCACCTGAACCCAGGAGGCAGAGGTTGCAGTGAGCCGAGATCGACCACCACATTCCAGCCTGGCGACAGAGTGAGACTTTGTCTAAAAAAAAAAAAAAAAAAAAAGCTTTTAGGGCTTTTCTAAGGGGCTTCAGACCTCTTCCTCAAATAGGAGCTGCAGCATCCCTCAGGAAATTCGTCTGTTAACTGGATAAAAACCAAATGACAGAAACACTGGTCTCTGGTAGAAGGAGCAAGACTCTCATGCCCACAACTCCTCCTCAAAACCACGCTTACATGGTCAAGATCAAGAGCATTGTTGAGCTAGAGTGAAATTCCACTAGAATTTCAGGGTTTAAAGGCTGCATTGTCTATGTGGCAGATCCTCTGTTAGGATTCTCCCTTCTCTTTGACTTATTAAAAATCTCTTCAGAGTATCTTTGGGGAAGGCAAAAGGATTCCTTGAATCATCATTTTTAAAAGACCCCTCTGACTGTAATGTCAGCAAAGGAATAGTGCAGGGCATGCGTGGAAACAGGTTTTGATTAGCTTAAGTTTTTCCATGAATTCTTGTCTCTTCTCACCATTGGACGGATAACCATTCAAAATCAGGATTGGGAAAGCTCAGGGAAAGAGGTTGCAGTGTTCACTCTTATGGACGGAATCCTAAGATTGCTTCTAGGAATCTCTCCATGGTGTACACACTATCTTATATAACCCTGTCCTCTTAAGCGCCAGCAGAACTTGTGAATATGATGGGGTATCACTCATGATTAGGTCACTAAATCAGTTTACTTTGAGTTAGTCAAATAGAGATTATACAGGTAGACATGACCTAACCAGATGAGCCCTTAGGGATTGGGCTCTTCCTGAAGTCAAGAGAGATACAAAATATGAGATAAATTTTCCTGCTAGACTTGAAGAAGCAAACTGCTGTGGTATGGAGAGAGCAACATGGTGGGAATCTGCAGGCTGCTTCTGAGAACTGAGAGCAGCCCCAAGTTCATAACTGGCAAACAAACAAACAAAACCCAAGAAAACTCAGTTCTACAGCCCAAGGAACCAAATTCCCTCAACAACCAGGGAGCTTGGAAGATGACTCCAACCCTCAGATGAGAATGTAGCCCAAGTTACCATCTTGATTTTTATCCTCATGAAACCCTGAGCAGAGAACCCAGCCCTACCGTGCTGGACCTCAGAGCTACAGAACTATGAGATAAGAAATGAGTATTGCTTTAAATGGCTAAGTTTGTGGTAGTTTGTTCCATAGCAATAGAAAACCAATATATTGATCAAGGGGCTTTCTTAGGTTCATCTGAACCTTCAGACCCACCAGACTATCAAAGACCACCCATGACACCAGTCTGTTTAGAGAGAAAACAGGGATCATGGCTTGCTAGTAGGGCAGCCCCAGGGATTCCTCTTCCCAAAGAAGTGTTTTTAGATGTACGTATAATTCTCC
>NW_012114577.1:5741366-5751161 GCF_000951035.1 Colobus angolensis palliatus
GCAGATCTGTTTTAAAGTCCTGAGCAATTTCTCGCACCAGACGCTGGAAGGGAAGTTTGCGAATCAGAAGTTCAGTGGACTTCTGATAACGTCTAATTTCACGGAGCGCCACAGTACCAGGCCTGTAGCGATGAAGTTTCTTCACCCCTCCAGTAGAGGGCGCACTCTTGCGAGCGGCTTTTGTAGCCAGTTGCTTCCTGGGTGCTTTACCACCGGTCGATTTGCGGGCAGTCTGCTTTGTACGAGCCATGGGACAGAGACCTCCTTACTTACCCCCCTTCTCCTTCGGCTGGAGCTCCGCGAGCGAAAGGCGGCGCTGGCGTTAGAGAGCGACGGCTGCGCGGCGGCGGCTGTGAACACAATTCAGGAGCCATTTTTATTATAAGCCATGCTGCCTAATAACTTAGTTGACGTTTCAACTTTTACCCGCAGAGATATAGTAGCTAATCAAGCTATGATACTCCTCCATACCCAGAACCTAGGAGGAGCTCTCCTGACACATCTGTGGTCTACAGCATTTTACCAAAACCAGAGATTATTCCACATTATGTTTTGAGACCAAGGCTTTTTATATTAAAGCCATGATTTTTATATGGAGCATCCCTTTACTTACACATTCCTCAAGAGCCTAGTGGAGGTGATCCTCATCACATTAGCTGGGAGACAGGAACAGGGGTAGTAGAGGCCTGAAATCTCTCTTCTTTTCCCCCACCCCCAGTGTCCATATATAAATTTCCGTCCATCTTACCACATACTTCTTTTCATTACTTTACTAACCAATGTATATATGTCTGAGCTGACAGTCTCTGTAACAATAAGAAGGAATTATGAAGATGGCAAAACATGCCATATCAAGCATGGCACAGACACAGAGACAGACTAGTTATATGAAAAATTTAATTACAGAGCACTTATAAAACCTTTCAGTACTTTAGCCACCACAACTTATTCCTGTGTTAAAAGATTTTTCTAAATTGTTTTTCAAACTTGTAATATGACAAGAAAAAGAAATTGAAGGTGATAAGAATTGGAGTAAAAGGAACAAATTTATCATTATTCAAAGACAATATAAGTATTTACAAAGAAAACTCGAAAGAATCTGCACATATTGCTAGGAACAATTGGAGTGTTTCACAAGGTAGAATTTCTATTCTAGCAGCAGTTAAGAAAAGTAAATTAAAGATACCATTTACAGTAGCATCAGAGACTAGCAGTAGCTAAGTATCTCTCTAACAGAAGGTATACAGTACCTTTACTGAGAAAATTATTAAAACTTATTGAGAGATGGTTGACTTTATTAAGAGACTTATTACCAAATAAATGAAAGGTGAGTTATGTTCGTGGAGAAGACAAAAGCCTAAAGATATTAATTCTTCCAAAAGTAATCTATAGCTTCAATCTGTTAATCATACTCTTCCAAACGTGATCTATAGCTTCAATCTGTCAATCATACTTTTCAAATAAAAATCAAGTGTTTTTATGGAAATTGATATGATGATTCTAAAATGTATATGGAAGTGTTAGGGCTAAAATATCTTCTGTCTAAAAGCAGTGAGGGGATGCATATCCTACCAGATAGCAGGATTTATTGTAAAGCTATAGTCATTAAAGTAGAGTGGTATTGTTGTAGGGACAGACAAATTGACAAATGGCATAAAGTAGAGATGCCAGAAACACACCAGCACACGTATGGAACCATAGAACATGATGAGGTAGCGTGTCAGTATGTTGGAGAAAAGAGGCCTGTGACAAATGGGGATCTATATGGAAAATATGACATAGTCACTTCCTCACACCATATATGATAACAAACTCCAAGTGGTCTTAAATGTCAAAAGCAAAACTTTGAAACCACTGGTGGAGAATATAGACAAATTTAAGAACATTAATTTTAAAAAAGCCTTAAAGGAAGCATAAAAACAGTCATCTATTAATGGGGAGAAGCTATTCACAATGTGTACAACTGAAAAAAAAATGTTAGTGCTAAGAAAATATAATTTCTGAAATCAAGCAAAATGGTGAAAAAGTATGAACAGGTATTTCATAGAAGTAGCAACTCAGAGGGACAAACATTTGAAGAGATGTTCATTATTATTGATCGGGGAAGTGCAAATTCATAATTAAATGCTATTCTATATCAATTCTGTTGGCAAACATTTGTAAAGACCTGACAATACTCAATATTGGAAAGTAGTGCACCCATAGGACCTCTTTTGCATTGCTCTTAGGAGTGCAAATTGGTCTCTCCACTTTGGAAAACAGCATGACAGTATCTCTGAAAATGGAATATTCACATACCCATGACCTAGAAATTCTACTCCAATTTTTTAGCTACACTAATGTGTCTCAACAGTAGGAGATATGTACAAGAATGGTTGTAGAAGCACTATTCACAATTGCCAAAGCCAGGATACAACCGAAAGCACACGGGATGGATGAATAAACTGGAAACTACAGTAACAAATGACAACATGGATATCTAAGAGAAAGAAGTCCCAAAAGATAACTGTGGTAGGCCAAATAATGTCCTTCAAAGATGTTGATTGATGACCTACTCTTGGAAATCTATGACTGTGTTACCTTACATAGCAAAAGAGATTTTGTTGATGTGATTAAGATAGTGATCTTGAAATGAGGAAATTAACCTGGATTATCTGGGGAAGCAATGTCATCACAAGGATCTTTATAAGAAGGAAGTAGGTGTGTGTGTGTGTGTGTGTGTGTGTGTGTGTGTGTGTGTGAGAGAGAGAGAGAGAGAGAGAGAGATCGATAGGTCGATTGATCTGGGAGTCAGGGAAAACCAGAGACCTCTAGAAATGACAGAAAAGTCAGGAAGTGGGTTCACTGCGGAGCCTCCAGAAGGAACTCAGCCCTGTTGAGCAATAGGTTGGAAGATACTTATAGTGTCTTGCTCTTGTTGCCCAGGCTGGAGTGCAGTGGCATGATCTCAGCTCACTGCAACCTCCACCTCCTGGGTTCAAACGATTCTCCTGCTTCAGCTTCCCAAGTAGCTGGGATTACAGGTGCCCACCACTATGCCCAGCTAATATTTTTTTTGTATTTTTAGTAGAGACGGAGTTTCACCACGCTGGCCAGGCTGGTCTCGAACTCCTAACCTCAGATGATCTGCCCACCTTGGCCTCCCAAAATGTTGGGATTGCAGGAGTGAGCCACTGTGCCTGGCTAGCATTCTTAAAAAAAAAATCAACTTTTATTTTAGATTCAGAAGATACATGTTCAGGTTTATTGCCTTGGTATGTAGCTTTATGCTGAGGTTTGTGGTACAATTGATCCTTGCTCCCAAATACTGAATATAGCACCCAATAGTTTTGCAGCCCTTACCCACCCATCACAGTAGTCCCCGGTTTCTATTTTTACCATCTTTATGTCAATGATACCCAGTGTTTAGCTCTCACTTGTAAGTGAGAATACACAGTGTCTGGCTTTCTGTTCCTAGGTGCTACGATATGGCCTCTGGCTGCATCCGTGTAGCTACAGAGGAGATGATTTCATTTTTTATAGCTGCATAGTATTTCATGATGTATATGTACCACATTTTCTTTATCCAGTTCACTGTTGATGAGCACCGAGGTTGATTCCATGTTTTTGCTATTCTGAATTGTGCTGGGATGAAACATATATGAGTGCATGTTTCTGTTTTTGGTAGAATGATCTATTTTCTTTTGGAGATATATATATATACACACATATACACATACACCCAGCTGGGTTCAATGGTAGTTCTCTTTTAAGTTCTTTGAGAAATCTCCAAACTGCTTTCCACAGTGGTTCAACTTATTTACATTCCCACCAACAGTGTATAAGCATTCTCTTTTCTCCACAGCCTCATTGGCATCTGTTCCTTTTTGACTTTTTAATAATAGCTATTCTGACTGTGTGAGATGGTAGCTCTTTGTGGTTCTGATTTGCATTTCTGTGATGGTTAGCGATGGGAACATTGTTTCATGTTTGTTAGCTGCTTATCTGTCTTCTTTTGCAAAGTATCTGTTCATGTTGTTTTTTACTTGTTGGGTTATCTAAGTTCCTTATAGATTCTGGGTACTAGACCTTTGTCAGACACATAGTTTGCAAATACTTTCTCCCATTTTGTAGATCATCCTCAGCATTCTTGATTCAAATTCTAGCATCCATTTAACTACCTATAGAAACGTAGACAAATGATTTAACATCTTAGTTGTTTCCTCATCTGAAAAAATGGGATTAATATTAAATAATATAGGCAAAAGTGCTTATGTATTATATGGCACATAGTAAGCCACAAGCAGCTAGCTGTTACCTTTTCTTCTGATCAAAAATGTGAATTTACATCTTAGTATAATATTGGCCATTTGGTTTGGGTTTTATATTTAATACATGGATTCCGAACTGTGTTTCAGAAATGTTAAAATTTGAAATAATTTATTCTTAGGAAAAGCTGGTACACTTGTGATCTGCTTTATCTTCCTTTGATTGTAGCCCCAGACAGAGATTTCAAGCCTGTATTTTGCTCCTACATCTTTGGGACTGCCAGCTCCTTGGCTGGATTTGCATGCTCATCACCCTCCCCTCTGCTTTGGAGCAAGGAGGCTCATCAGCACAGAGAGTTAAAATTTGCTGAAGCCATCTGTCTTTTGTTGGAGGAAGCAGCTTAGCCATAAGTTGTAGCTACTGTTTTAACAGATTTGCAAATAGTTAGGGTGGGTCTGGCTCAGGCCCAAGTAACTGATTGGGCTCATGTGCACTAATTTAAGATCCACTGCCAGAATGAAAATTTCCCTTGTATATCATCAGGCTCTGTTATTTGCAGGGTGTCAATTAAGGTAACTGGATAGAAGATCAAGAACATAAAGGACAGGAAGGTGGGACCCATATTTTACATGTGCTGGGGGAGAGGCATGATTTTTTGGAAATCTGTTTTGTTGTGTTGAAATACTTGTGTGTGTTCTGCCTACTTCATGCTAACAAAGAATTGAACCCCAGTTATGTTTTGCTATGGAGTGATGATTAAGAGTGATGTCATTTATCAACCTGTTTTGTTCAATTTATGCCAAACATTTAGTGTTAATAGCATTTATCATTTTCTGACACTGTATGATGTATACAGTGGTATACAATGGTAACTAGTTTTTTATTTACCTATTGTCTGTCTTTTGTACTCAAAGTTGTGCTCCAGAAAGTCAGGTGCTATTTTTGATTTTGTTCACTATATTCCCAGTGTGTAGAACAGTTCCTGGCACATAGTAGGTGTTCATTAAATATTTGCTGAATGGAGACACCTGATACTCTCTGAAGTCAATGTAGAACAGTAACTTAGAAAAGGGGTTGGCAAACTAAGGCCTGAAGGCCAAATCCAGCTCACTACCTGTTTTTTTGTTTGTTTGTTCATTTGTTTGTTTTGAGACAGGGTCTCTCTCTGTCACCTAGTCTGGAGTAGTGTGGAGTGATCATAGCTCATTGCAGTCTTCAACTCCTAGGCTCAGGTGATCCTCCCATCAGCTTCCCAAGTAGTTGAGACCACAGGCACATGCCATCATGTGCAGCTAATTTTTAATTTTTTTAAATAGCTCTTTGAAGAACAAAGCTAACTCCTAAGCAATGTGCCCAGAGTCAACCTAATTTGTTAATATTTTTTTTGTAGAATCAGGGTCTCGCCTTGTTACCCAGGCTGGTCTCAAATTCCTGGGCTCAAGTGAACCTTCTGCTTCAGCCTCTCAGATACAGATACAGGCATGAACCACTGCCTTGGCCCTGCTTTTTAAAGTAAAGTTGTATTGGAACACCAACACACTTGTTTGTTTCCATACTGTCTATGGCTGCTTTTGCACTATAGCTCAGAGTTGAGTAGTTGCAACAGAGACCACATGATCCATGAAACCTAAAATGTCTTCTCTCTAGTCATTTATAGAGTTTGCTGAGCCCTAGATTAAATCATGGGCCTTGGGATCCACCAGACTTGGATTTATTTTCTGGTCACTTAGCAGCTGTGAGGGCAACTCATTTAAACTCAGATTTTGGTTTCCTCGTGTGGAAAATGGTAATAACAATTCCTATCTCATTGAATGGTTGTAAGGGTTCACCAAGATGAAACATTGGGAAACATTAACTACTAGTACGACGCCGTGTGTACTGGGAATTTCATTTATTGGCGGCTTCTTCATTATGCAGGATACTTGGCCATATACTGAACAAAGGGAGGTGATGGAGGCCTGGCCCTTTCTCTATGTGGCAGCTAAACAGTACCTGTAGTTTTTCTCCACTCTGTCTTCTTTGATCCCATTGCCACGTGGTTGTTTCTGTTGTATATAGGCCATATTTTAAAAGCAAATGTAGTTTCTAGAAATATTGGTTGTTTTGTTATAATAGATGATTAAAACCATAATCTCAGAAGTAAGAATATGATTTGATTTTTACTGTTAAGTTCTGCTTTACTTAAAATGAGAAAAAAATATGCTAGTTTCTACTTGTGGATGTACTTGCATAAATACATTCCTTTAAAGGAGACCAACACAATGAAGCAATACATAGAAATACCATCTACTGGCATAATTGCTATAAACTAATGAAAAATATGGCATGTATTTAATTATTTATTTTAAAAGTAATATCTTGCTTTTGAATATTTGGAAAATACACAGGAATATAATGACAGTGATTAAAAATTACAAACATTCCCACTACACTGAGAAAAAATTGACATTTAATGCATCTCTCCCACTTAAAAAACTGAGATGATACTGTAAAAATAATTTTCCATCACCCCCCTTTAAACTTAATATTATAAATTTTGTCCAAAGGCATAAAAACATTTTAAACATACTTTTTTGTTTTTTTTTAAATCAACTTTTTCTTTTGAGAACTATCTGCCCTGCAGAAAAGTGCCAAAAAAAAAAATACTTCAGTAACACCTGTATATTCTTTACCTGGGATCGTCAATGATTTTTATTTTGCCATATTAATTTTATCTCTCTCTACGGTTTATTTTGTTGAGCCCTAAAGATGATTTTTAATAGTTGCACATATTTAATCCTGTGTATTTATCATGGTTAATCATTCTCTTCTCAGGAATTCTTTTCTCTTTTTACCTTTATTTTTCCATTTAAAATTTAGTTCACTGAGCATCCATGCTAAACATTATACACATAAGATCTAATTTTAAAACTATAACCCTAAGGGGCAGGTGTTACAGAAGATAGGAGTAAAGCTTAGAGAATTTAAGTAACTTGCCAAAGGTCAAATAGCTAACAAGTGGTGGGGCTAAGACATGAATCCTGGTTTATTGGACTTAGAACTCTGTGTTTTTAGTCACTTCATGGTAATATCCGCCTGCCATCTTCTTAGATGTTAACTCTCCTACAAAACCTTCCTGACTCCCATGTCTCCATGCTTCCTTTGCTCCTAGAACCCTGTCTGCTTAGATGGATGGTACACTATTTCAGTATAATAACTTTTTTTTTTTTTGAGATGGAGTCTTGCTCTGTCACCCAGGCTGGTGTGCGGTGACACAATACAGGCTCACTGCAATCTCCACCTCCCAGGTTCAAGCGATTCTCCTGCCTCACCCTCCCAAGTAACTGAGACTACAGACACCCACCCACCACTCCGCCTGGCTAATTTTTATATTTTTAGTGGAGAATGGTTTCACCATGTTGGCCAGGCTGGTGTTGAACTTCTGACCTCAAGTGATCCACATGCCTCAGCCTCCCAAAGTACTGGGATTACAGGTGTCACCGCACCCAGCCAGTATAAGTTCTTCTTTTCTTTCTATGTCATTAGACCATGAGCACGTTTTACCCTGGATCTGTGTTAGTCATCTTTTACTCCTACTTTCTGACACATGAGAGTTGCTTAGTAAGTAATTATCGAATAAGTAAATAAATGGTTGAAAGCTTCTTAACACATATTACCAACTTGCTCTACATAAATTTTGTACTAGTTTAAGCTGATTAGGAGGGTTTCTGTTAGTAAATTCACTACCTACCAACATTGAGTGTTAGGACTCAAACAATACGTTGTTTGGGCCATTTTATGTCCACATCACTCTTACAAATTTCTTTATGGGAAAGATGTGGGTTTGTCCCATTTTATTAAACAAAAATTTTTAAATGAAAGCTATTACTTGTTTTCATAATGAAATATATGTATAGAGAGAGAGAGAAGAAAATTTGTTAAATTGGGAGCCATAGAGAACAAAAGTACCCAAAATACCACTATTCTGAAGCTTTTAAATAAAAACCCTACTGGTGTTTTCCTATCTAAAAATAAACCATATGTTATCTTTCTTTCTTTACATAATAATTACTTGGAGTATTTTCCTATGCATTAATGGGCCTTTCAAAACCAAAATTTCAAAGGCTGAATAATGTTCATCTCATGAGAAAAAGTATATTTATTATCAAAACAGTATTCTAGAATTACAAACATAGCTATGGGGAACAGTTTAGGACATCAGTATTTGTTCATAGTACTAGACTGAGTATTTTAAATGAAAGTATTTCAGATATGGAGAAAAGTTTATGTATTAGTGAAACAAATACCCAAAGGTCAACTATACAGATATTTATGGCTCTCCAGTGACTTTCCATGTAGACTAGGAACTCCTTCTACAAATAAAGTGATCAGAAAGAAGTAGATGTTTACTGTTTGAGGAGAGGTTTCTATCTTGGTATCTCCTAGTTTATGTTAAATGGGTGTTAGATTTACTAATTTCTGCTAATGCAGTTCAAGCTGTCTGAGAACTATTGTATTTACACCGTGCTTTTTCTTTGATTTCTTTGGGGACACTCATTTAAAACAACTTTCCTTGAATGTAGCTTTAAGAGCTGTCACAGCTGCAGATACAGCTGCAATTTTTTTTAGTTTTAACTAGAAACCCATCATTTACCCTTCCTTGAACACAGCTGGATATGTTCTTTTTTCCTGGTTGGTGGCACTGTTATACAGCTATTCATTTGACTATATGTTGATGCATACAAACTGGTGAAATCATTATGAATTATTGGATGTAATTTTTATCATCTTATGCTATTTTGGGGGTTATATATTGCTTGCACTGCCACTAATTTCAATAAGAGAAAAGTGTGTAAATCATGACAGAGCTAACTACAATTCTTGTCAAAATTGTTGGCTTATTCTTAGGATCCATTGCCTTTATGCTCTACAAATTAGAGGATCTGATTTGTCTGCATTCCGACACTGACGTTTTTAGTGTGCTGCCTCCTTGAACATTCATGTAAAACATTATGGAAAGAAGTGAAGGCCAGGCACAATGGCCCACGCCTGTAATTCCAGCACTTTGGACGGCCGAAGCAGGCAAATCACCTGAGGTCAGGAGTTCGAGACCAGCCTGGCCAACATGGTGAAACCCCGTCTCTCCTAAAAATACAAAAATTAGCCGGACACTGTGGCACGCACCTGTAGTCTCAGCTACTCGAGACGCTGTGGCTGGAGAATCACTTGAACTTGAGAGACAGAGGTTGCAGTGAGCCAAGATCATGGCACTGTACTCCATCCTGGGTGACAGAGTGAGACTCTGTCTCAAAATAAAATAAAATAAAATAAAAATTAAACACCCACCCCTGATGAATATCATCTCATCCTTTTGTGGAAAAAAAAAAAATCTCATCTCCTTTGTAACTCATTGTGTTGCCAATCAATTCCAAAGAGCTCAAAAAAACAATTAACAAAGTTAGTATAGTTTCTCCTTTTTGTTCAATAGAGGAAAGATTTGCTAACTCTCACACACATGAGAAGAGCTTATGAAATAATACCACACATCTACAACCATCTGGTCTTTGA
>NW_012114577.1:5752119-5756266 GCF_000951035.1 Colobus angolensis palliatus
CAAGAACAGAAAACCAAACACCGCATGTTCTCGCTCATAGGTTGGAATTGAACAATGAGAACACTTGGACACAGGAAGGGGAACATCAGACACTGGGGCCGGTTGTAGGGTGGGGGAGGGGGAAGGGATAGCATTAGGAGATATACCTAATGTAAATGAGGAGTTAATGGGTGCAGCACACCAACATGGCACGTGTATACATATGTAACCTGCACGTTGTGCACATGTACCCTAGAACATAAAGCATAATAAAAGAAATATTTTATTGGTTTTTGCTCTATTGCTCATTGCTATTACATCTAAATATAAGATTATATAATTTATGCATTATAAATATATCTCATGCATAAATACATGCTTCATACATTAAACATGTATTTTTCTCCCATGCTTAGATCCAGTTTATTCCAGAAAAAAAAAAGCCAAAATTTTCTTCAAAGATCAGAAGCAACTATCAGTAGATGGAAAACTTTAAAATTCTTTCCTCTTTTTTTTCTTGAGCTATGTATGAGGAAATCTATAGCTCAGACTGTGTCTGGTGTTAGTACGTGTCAAGCTCTTTGGCCAGAAGGAAGAGGAAGGCCAATGAACCACATCCCTGGTACTTAGTTTCTTCTCACTTTCCCTATATGAGAGAATGCATGCACTGCTCAGCAAGGACACTGCAGGCCAGGGATCTCTGGAATCCCCGGAGGACCAGGGGCTGCATAGCAGTTACTTTGTCTTACAGAGTTAAGTCTGAGATGAGAGAAGGGATTTATCTAGGGCCCACAGCTAGTAAATTATAATGTCAAGATCAAATCCTGGTTTTCTCACCCTTACAGGTAATGTTATTGTTCCCTTTATTACACTACTTTTTTCACCCTAGAGTGACAGCTCTCACAAAGTTCAGTCCTGGAAGAGTATGTGTGATAATTCCATACTAACAGGATCATATAGTAATGGTACTAAAACTTTTTATTTTTTTTTCTTCCCAGGATTCATACCTGTGTGTAGCCTTGGAGTGGCTCAAGTGGGCAGGATGAACTTTGGAAAGGATGTCAGCACCTTGAAATACTTCACCATCTGTGGCTTACAAGAGGGCTATGAACCATTTGCCGTTAATACAAACAGGGATATTACCATGTGGCTGAGCAAGAGGCTTCCTCAGTTTCTCCAAGTTCCATCAAACCATGAACATATAGAGGTTTGCTTTTTCTTTCAAAATCAGGCCATTTCTAAAAAGCAGGAAAAGAATATCTTTGTACATAGGAACTTCTGCTTAGACAATTATTGTGACTTACTTAAAATGATGACCTTGATGTGTTATACAGAAGTGGAATCTAAACAAAGATGGCACTTTATACCGGCTGTCAGTGGATGGGAAACTTAAATTTTTGCTTTCAATTCTTTTTTTTCCCTTGAGCTATGTGTGAAAAAGTCTGTAGCTCAGACTGTGTGTGGGGTTTGTACGCATCAAGCTCTTTAGTTAGAAGAAAGATCAAGGCAAAGGGAGCCACATCCATTCTGATAAGTTACGTTACAAGTAGCTTATTAGAATGAGGAAAAATACTTCCCTTTTTATGTGTGGGCAATGTCGGGCCGAATCTGAATATATAGAATTATAAGATAAATTTCCGAAACTGTCTTTAGAGACAGAAGCAGAACTCTATGACTATATCCATAGCACAGTAATCTGTTTAATTATCTCTTACAAAATGATGCCATGTGTGGACTGATTTGGGATTCTGAAAACGTGATGTGCCTTAGGCATCTTTAGAATCAGGAAATCGACAACGGTGATTGGAATGTGAACTATTGCTTCTTCATTTGCTAGGTGACCAGAATAGACGGCACCATAGACAGTTCCCCGTGTTTAAAGGTCACTCAGAAGTCTTTTGGCTCTCAGAACAGCCACACCGATATCATGTTCTATCGCCTGAGCATGCCGATCGAGTGCGCGGAGGTCTTCTCCAAGACTGTGGCTGGAGGGCTCCCTGGGGCTGGCCTTTTTGGACCCAAGAATGATTTGGAAGATTATGATGCTGATTCTGATTTTGAGGTTCTAATGAAGACAGCTCATGGCCATCTAGCGCCCGATCGTGTTGACAAAGACAAAGAAGCTACCAAACCAGAGTTTAATAACCACAAAGATTATGCCCAGGAAAAGCCCTCTCGTCTGAAACAAAGGTTACTATTTTATACACTGTGATTTTAAGTTTGTAGTTAAGTGAGGAGGGTTACAGTCCAGAGTAAAGAGTCTCCTAGTGTAAGGTTTTTTCCTCCCCCTCCTCCCCTCCCCCTCCTCTTTGTGCAAAGGATTCTATAAGGAAAAATTAAGCAACCTGTTAGTCATCTAATTTGTTAGTGTAGATGCTATCTGTTTCAATAGTTATTTTTAAAGATGTCTATGTTTACATTCTTACCTGAAACTTGCAGAGTATTTTCTCCAAATAGTACTTTTTTATGATAAAGGCGGCAAGTTATTTTAACATCCTTTCTTATACTAAATCAGATTTTCTCAGTCTCAGCACTATCGACAGTTTAGGCCAGACAATTCTTTGTTGAGGAAACAACTTGAACATTGAAGGATGCTGAGCAGCATCCTGACCTCCACCCACTAGATGCCAGTAGCACTCCATCCCCCACACTGTGAGAACCAAAAACGTATATCTCCAGATATTCCCAGATGTCCCCCAGGGAGCAAAGTTGCCCAGGTTTAAGGAAACTCAATTGATTATATGCTCATATTTGAAGTAGACAGAACATTTTAATGTTGCTTATTGTTAGTCCTCTAAAATATTTCAGATTTTTGCTTAGAAGAACAAAGCCAGATTACAGCACAAGCCATTCTGCAAGACTCACTGAAGATGTCCTTGCTGATGATCGGGATGACTATGATTTCTTGATGCAAACGTCCACGGTATGAGGTTGCAGCGTTTGTCATTTATTTCTATTTGTCACTCATTGTCACTCATTATGCGTTACATCTCAAATAACACATACTGATTCATCATACTTAGTAATATTATTTTTAAAATGTTTCTGTTTTTGGATATATTTTGGGGACCGAAAGTTTGAAAAAAGTTTATGTATTATGATAGATATTATGCAATAAAAGAGCTATTTTAGGAAAAATATTTTTAATGGCATGCATAATCTTAATTTTGCTATTCTGTTTCTTGACAAAATTTTAAGTTGCCCTTGAATTTTTCAACTACTTTCTTCATCTTACTGAATTGTCTAAAGGAAGATCAATTATTATAATTTGTGAGAGGTCAAGCTTTGCTCTCTTCCATTTTAAATTCTCAAGCCTACTTCTCCTAAAATGCTACATTGAAAAAATATTTAGTTGTGTTCATTGTAGAGTGCTCCCATATTTTAGTTTGATGTTCACATGTTCTGAACTATTTCAAAATGAGTTTAGGCTGGGCACAGTGGCTCAAGCCTGTAATCCCAGTACTTTGGGAGGCTGAGGCGGATGGATCACCTGAGGTCAGGCATTTGAGACCAGCCTGGCTAGCATGGTGAAACCCTGTCTCTATTAAAGATGTAAAAATTAGGGGAGTGTGGTGGTGGGTGCCTGTAATCCCAGCTACTAGGGAGGCTGAGGCAGGAGAATTGCTTGAACCCAGAAGATGGAGGTTGCAGTGAGCCGACACAGTGTCACTGCACTGCAGCCTGGGCGACAGAGTGAGACTCCATCTCAAAAAAAAAAAGAAAAAAGTGAGTTTAAAATGTCAAAATGTTTTATGTCAGAGAAAGCAAAGGCCAAGAAAGTGCAAAAAGGTGGGTGATAAGTATAAAAACCCAGACATTGGCCAGGTGTACTGACTCATGCCTATAATCCCAGCACTTTGGGAGGCCAAGGCAAGTGGATCACCTGAGGTGAGGAGTTCGAGAACAGCCTGGCTAACATGGTGAAACCCTGACTTTACTTAAAATATAAAGATTAACTGGGTGTGGTTGTGCACACCTGTAGTCCCGGCTACTTGGGAGACTGAGGCAAGAGAATCTCTTGAACCCAGGAGGCAGAGGCTTCAGTGAGCTGAGATCACATCACTACACCCCAGCCTGGGTGACAGAGTGAGACTCTGTCTCAAAATAAAATAAAATAAAATAAAAATTAAACACCGACCCCTGATGAATATCATCTCATCCTTTTGTG
>NW_012114577.1:5756316-5768090 GCF_000951035.1 Colobus angolensis palliatus
CAGTGAGCTGAGATCACATCACTACACCCCAGCCTGGGTGACAGAGTGAGAGCCTATCTCAAAAAAAAAAAAAAAAAATGAGCATAGATTTGTATACATGTATAAGCTTGAAGAATTTGAAGCTTCCCTATGCTTAATGGAGTCATGATTTTATTACATATACTATATATATGTACAAGTATATATGTGTGTATATTACACACATGTAGCACACACACACACACATGCTCACCAGCATAAAAAGACTTAAATCATTTAGCATGTTTGCTCAGATCGCGTCTTTTCTCTTTCCTGTTATTTCTGATTTAATTCAGGATCTCTGATAAAAGACATCTCTTAAGTTTGTAGTGTTAGTCCTTTGTGCCTACAATATTTTCGTTCACCCAAACAGTTTTAAACCAAGAAGTGAATTCTTAAGTCATTCACAGAGTTAGACACAGTTAGGATTGCAAATCCAAGTTTGTTTTGTTTTGTTTTACTTTGCCAATATCTGGTTTTGCTATCTTCACAGTACTATTACTCAGTGAGAATCTTTCCTGGACAAGACCCTGCTAATGTCTGGGTGGGCTGGATTACATCGGATTTCCATCAGTATGACACGGGCTTTGACTTGGACAGAGTTCGCACAGTAACAGTTACTCTAGGAGATGAAAAAGGAAAAGTGCATGAAAGGTTGGTGTTCCTCAATTTTGTTTACAAGATTGACATGTGAAAAACATATTGGTGAACCTAGCTGTTCCTTTTCCTTGTATTTTATGACCAAGATATTTCTGTTTGTAGGAACAATATAATCAAGGCATTAATGTCAATGTCGTTTTTGTTGCTCATACAAACCAGTAAGGAATCTAAATGTATTAAACGTGCAAGCATTGTACATTAAGACCAGTGCGGTCTTTTGGGGTAATGATCATATATTCCTTCAGGTAACATGACTGACAGCTTGGGTTACCAATACTTAGCCTTTGTTTTAGAGATGAGAGATGGGTGAATGTGAGGCTTTTAACCAATGACTTGATCTATATTTTGGAAACTGGCTACATGGTGGGGAGAAAACTGTGAAGACAATGTGGGCTGGTAGTTTAGACCAGGTGGACGCATTTGAACTCAGACTGAGGAGAAGTGGGTTCTTTCCTCAGCTTTGCCATTGACTCGCTGTGTGGCTTTGGGTAAGTCAGTTACACTTTCTGTGCCATCTTTTTTTCATTTGTAAAACAAACCAAACTCAAACCAAACCTTCAAAAAAGTGAAGAAGGCTATCTTCCTTGCAGAATAAGACAAGAGAAGATCTGACCATTGGCTTCTACTTTTTGTGCCCATGCATCCTCTCTGATCTGCTGTGACAGGTCTCAGAAAGCGTCCTTTATAACGTTGCTTTTCTTCTATACTTGCACCATCATTTTCTGGGAAACTCACTTTCCTGCCCTCGGGTTGTAACATGTGAAGCATAATGGACTTAGCATTTGCAATGGGGGCCCAGCAAAAATCTCTAATGAAGAGCTCTTTACATAAGTATGGGACAAAAAAACCACGTGTCTCCAGGAATATTCTTTGGGGGCCACACTTAATTTGCAGGGATGGCAGCAATGTAACTAAATAACTCAATATAGGGATGGGATAACTGAAAGATGATTTTGTTGGAGGAAATGGAAGATAGGGAAGGGTCATTGGATTTTACGTACATTGTGTGAAGAAATGCAGCCTACATTTGATTACTCAAAAACTGATTTATCCCAGCCTTTTTGTTTTTTTCCTTCTGCTTGTCTGCCTTTAGCCTTTTTTGCTAGTTTTGTTAATATGTTTACTGTATAGTGGCAGAGAAAGAGAATGCTGATAAGGCTCAAATACTTAACTTTGTTACCATCTCTAGTAAAAGTTTTAGAGAACGTGAAAATCAGGTGGCATTTGTGGTTAACATCACTGGGTTTTTTTGTTTGTTTGTTTGTTTGCATATTCTAGTTAAGTCTGTCTCTCAGATCACTGGGAATTGTCCAGAAAGGGGCAAAATTTAGCGAAATTTTAAATATATCAAATCACTGAAGGCTTATGTGGAATTTGCCTGAGGACTTTGACAGTGTTTGGAAACAAATGCTTCTCATTTCAGAACAAGTTGTGAAAAAAAAACTAAAAAAAAAAAAAAACTGAAAAAAAAAAATCCATGAGATGAAAATTACAAATTTGGATGATTTTTAAATAGTTAAACTTTTTTGAACCCGGAAAAAAGGTCTAGTTTGGTTTGAGTTTTTGGAGAGAAGGTGCAGGTCAGTTCTTACTTGGTTCCGACTTGTTGACCTGTCTTCATTAGGTGTGAAATGTAGAGACGTATAAGACCTGATTCAGAACGTCCACTGCAGTCAATGGAGTTTTGCTCAGAATCACAGAATCGGGCCCATTGTGCACCTCTCCCATTACAGCATGAGCTTGTTGCTTGCGCAGCATAATTTAGTTAGTTTGCAAGATATACCTGCTTTCTCTTTTATCTGTGGTTGTACAAAGATAAAAATATTCTTTTGAAATTCAGCATCAAACGCAGCAACTGCTATATGGTATGTGCGGGTGAGAGCATGAGCCCCGGGCAAGGACGCAACAATAATGGACTGGAGATCGGCTGTGTGGTGGATGCTGCCAGCGGGCTGCTCACATTCATTGCCAATGGCAAGGAACTGAGCACATACTATCAGGTACGTGGTCAGTGATGATATCAGGCTTCTAGGGAGGAAGACTTTTTTCCCCATTAAAGGAAAACACAGTTTGTAAGATCAAAAAGCAAAACAGACACATGTACATGTGCCCCTGGTTTTAAAGCCAGCCAACCAGACCTGCCCCCAGCAAGCCCTCCCATAGCTGTCCCAGCCACTGCACTCCTGTGACCTGAGAACCACCTTGGTGGCCTTATCCCAACAAAGCACAATCACCACCACAAATGCCTGTAGCTAGGCCACTGAGGCACTTGCCGATGCTGCTGACATAAATTACATCTGAAGAATCTGCACAGATACTACATTACTGCATCCACCCAGAACCAAAACCAGTGTATTCTACCCAACCGATACCCTAGAACTCATCTACAGGAAAAACTATTTTCCTACAAAAGCTACTTCATAAAATTGGAAGAGGCTACTGTTTTACCAGATGAGCAGATAGCAAAGGAACATGAAAAACATGTGAATGGAAGAAAACATGACTCCTTCAAAGGAACACAATAATTCTCTAGTAGCAGATCCCCGTCCCCAAAATAAATTTACAAAATGCCTGAAAAGAAATTCAAAATAATGATTGTAAGGGAACTCAGTGAGATACAATAAAATGCAGATACTTCAACAAGATCAGGAAACCAATTCATGATCTGAATGAGAAATTTAACAAAGAAATACATATAGTAGAAAAGAACTAAACAGAAATCTTGTAACTCAAGAATTCAATAAATGAAATAAAATACACAACTGAGGGTTTCAACAACAGACTAGATCAAGCATAAGAAAGATTTTGTGAACTTGAAGACAGGTCGTTTGAAATCACCCATCCAGAGGGAGAAAAAGAAATAAGAAAGAAGGAAGAAAGCCTACAGAACTTATGGGATGCCACTGAGCAACGGAGAAAGGCACAGAAAACGTCTAACAAAATAATGACTAATAACTTTCCACATCTTTGGAAAGGTATGAACATCCAGATCCAGAAAGCTCAAAGGATCCCAAGAGACGCAACCCAGAAAGGTCCTTTCCAAGGCACATTATAAGCAAACTGTCAAATGTCAAAGAAAAAGAGAGAATTCTAAGAGCAGTGAGAGAATAGCACCAAGTCATATATACTTGGATTTCCATTTGACTATCAGCAAGTTTCTCAGCAGAAACCTTGAAGGCTAGGGAAATGGGATGGTATATTCAATGTACTGAAAGAACAACTGCCAGCCAGGAATACTATGTCTAGCAAAGCTATCCTTCAGAAATGAAGAAAAAGTAGAGTACTCCACAGATAAGCAAAAGTGGAATGAATTCACCACCTCTGGACCTGTCTTAGAAGAAGTGTCTAAGGCAGTGCTATAGCTGGAAGCAAAAGGATGGTAGTTACTAACATGAAAACATGTAAAAGTATAAAACCCATTCGTAGAAGTAAATTTTAAATCACACTCAGAATACTGCAGTACTGAAATGGTGCTATGCCAAATCTTTCAAACCTCTAGTACCCTAGTATGAAGGTTAAAAGTCTAAATTGTCAAAAGTAACTGCAGCTACAAGTGGTTGTTAAGGAACACACAATATAGAGAGATGTAAGTTAAGTCAACAGAAATATAAGTTGTGAGGGGAGGGTAAAAGTCCAGAGTTTTTTTTTTTTTAGACAGAGTCTTGCTCTGTCACTAGGCTGGAGTGCAATGCGCGATCTCAGCTCACTGCAACCTCTGCCTCCTGGGTTTAAGCAATTCTTATGCCTCAGCCTCCCAAATAGCTGGGATTACAGGCATGCACCACCACACCCAGATAATTTTTGTATTTTTAGTAGAGATGGGGTTTCATGATGTTGGCCAGCATGGTCTCAATCTCCCGACCTCGTGATCCACCCACCTTGGCCTCCCAAAGTGCTGGGATTACAGGCATGAGCCACTGCACCCAGCCAGTCCAGAGTGTTTTTATGTGACCAAAGTTACCAGCTTAAGATAGTCTATTATAATTACAATATTGTTTATCTTAGTTTCATAGTAACCACAAAGAAAAATTTGCAGCAGTCACACTAATGAGAAAGGGAAAGATATCAAAGCATAGCACCACAAAAAGCTACCAAACCACAAAGGTAAGCAAGAGAGAAAGAAAGAAACGAAGGATCTAGAAAACATGAACAAAATGTCAGGAATAATTCCTTACCTATCAATAATAACCTTGAATGTAAATGGATTAAATTGCCTAATTAGAATATATAGAGTGGCTGCGTAGATAAAAAGCAAGACTCAGCTATATGCTGCCCACGAGAGATTCACTTCACCTGTAAGTACAGATATAGCCTTAAAGTGAAGGGATGGAAAAAGATATTCAATGCAAATGGAAACTGAGAGTGAGCAGAAGTAGTCACACTTATATTAGACAAAATAGACTTAATTCAAAAAGAGTAAAAAAGAGACAAAGAAGGTCATTATTTAATAAAAACAAAGGATCAATTAAGAGGATATAACAATTGTGAATTTATATGCATTCAACACTGGAGCATCAAAATATATGAAGTATGTTTTATCTAAAGGGAGAGAGAGGCTTCAACACAACAATAGTAGGGGAGTTCAACACCCCAATTTCAGCAACAGCAGATGATCCAGACAGAAATTCAGCAAGGAAGCAGCAGATTTAAACTGCACTCTAGACCAAAGGGACATGCTAGACATTTACAGAACATTCTGGGCAACAGCTGTATAGCTGAAGAATACACAGTATTCTCAACTGCTCGTGGGACTTTCTCCAGGATAGATCATATGTTAGGCCACAAAACAAATCTTAAACAAAAATTTAAGATGATATTGTATATGTTTTCTGATCACACTAGTGTAAAACTAGAAATAAATAATGAGAGGAACTGAGGAAACTTTACAAATACTTTACAAAATAGATATTAAACAACATGCCCCTGAATAACCAGTGGGCAAATGAAGCAATTAAAAAAGAAATTTAAAATTTTCTTGAGACAAACAAAAATGGGAACACAATATACCAAAAGTTATGGGATACACCAGAAGCAGTTCTAAGAGGGAAGTTTACAGTATTAAATGCCTACATTTAAAAAGTAAAAAATAAACCACCTAATATTGCACCTCCAAAAACCACAAATACAAGAACAAACTAAATCTCAAATTAATAAAAGTAAATAAATAATAAAAATTGGAACAATAATGAAACAGACTAAACAATACAAAAGATCATTGATACGAAGAGTTGGTTTTTTGAAAAGACAAAATCAATAAACCTTTAGACGAAGAAAGAAAGAGATGACTCAAATAAATAAAATCAGCATTGAAAAGAAGACGTTACAACCTATACCACAGAAATATAAAGGATAATGAGAAAACATTGTGAAAAATCATATGCCAACAAATTGGATAACCCAGAAGAAATGGATACATTCCTAGATGTATACAACCTACCAAGACTGACTTACGAAGAAACAGAAAATCTGAGCAGATTAATAGTGAGTGAAGAAATTGTATCAGTAATGAAAAGTATCCATCAAAGAAAAGCCTAGGACTAAATGGGGGAAAAGTTGAAAGCTTTTTTTCTAGGGTCTGGAACAAGACAAAGATGCCCACTTTCACTACTTCTGTTCAATATATTACTAGAAGTCCTAGTTGGGGAATTCAGCAAGAAAAAGAAATAAAAGGCATCCAAATTGGAAAAAAAGTCATCAAATAGTCTCAGTGTGTAGATGACATGATCTTATATATAAAAATATCTTTAAAAGTTTACTAAAAAACTGTTAAAACTAATACATTCAGTAAATTTGCAGGATACAAAATCAGCATACAAAAATCAGTATTTCTTTACACTAGTAGTGAATGCTCTAGGAAAAAAAATAACGATACAATCTCATTTACAATAGCTTTAAAAATCAGTTATCGGCTGGGTGCGGTGACTCACGCCTGTAATCCCAGCACTTTGGGAGGCTGAGGCGGGTGGATCATCTGAGGTCAGGAGTTCTAGACCAGCCTGGCCAAAATGGCGAAACCCTGTCTCTACTAAAAATACAAAAAAATTAGCTGGGCATGGTGCCAGGCACCTGTAATCCCAGTTACTGGGGAGGCTGAGGCAGGAGAATCACTTGAACCTGGGAGTCAGTGACTGTAGTGGGCTGAGCTCCAGCCTGGGTGACAGAGCAAGACTCTGTCTCAAAAAAAAAAAAAAAATCAGTTATCTAGGAACACATTTAACAAAGGAGGTGTAAGAACTCTACACTGAAATCTGTAAAACATTTGTGAAATACATTTAAGAGGACAGAAATAAATGGAAAGATATCTCATGCTGTTGGATTGGTTGGATTGGAAGAATTAATATTATTAAAATGTCCATAGTACCAAAAGTAATCTACAGATTCAGTAAAGTCACTATCAGAATACCAATGACATTATTATTCTATTATAGAAATGGAAAAAATAATTCTAAATTTCTTATGAAATCACAAAAGACCCCAAGTAGCCAAAGCAATCTTGAGCAAAAACAATAAAGCTGGAAACATCACACTACCTGAGTTTAAAATATACAAAGCCATAGTAACCAAAACACTACGTGACTTGAAACTATACTACAAAGCTATAGTAACCAAAACAGACATATAGATCAATAAAACAGAACCAAGAGCCCAGAAACAAACCCATCTATCCAACTAATTTTCAACAAAGGTGCCAAGAATATACATTAGGGAAAGGACAGTTTCTTCAATAAATGGTACTGGGAAATTTGAATATCCGCATGCAGAATGAAACTGGACCCCTGTTTTTCACCATATACAAAAATCGACTCAAAGTGGATTAAAGACTTAATGTAAGACCTGAAGCTATGAAACTACTGGAAGAAAACATGGAGGAAACCCTTCATGACATTGGACTGGGTAAGAATTTTTTGGACAATACCTCAAAAGCACAGGCAACAAAAGCAAAAATAAACAATTGGGATTATATCAAACTAAAAATCCTCTGCACAGCCAAGGAAACAACAGAGTGAAAAGACAACCTACAGAATGGTACAAAATATTTGCCAAGTATACATCTGATAAGGGATCAATATCCAGAATATATAAGGAACACAAACAACAGTAGTAAAAACAAACAATCTGATTTAAAAGGGGGCAAAAGCCCTTAGTAAACATTTCTCAAAAGAAGACATACAAATGGCCAACAGGCATATGAAAACATGTTCAACATCACTAATCATCAGCAAAGTGCAAATCAAAACCACAATATTACCTTATTCCAGTTAGAATGGCTATTATCAAAAAGACAAAAGATAATAAGCGTTGGCAAGAATGTTGAGGAAGGGGGAAACCCATATACTGTTGGTGGGAATGTAAATGAATATAGCCATTATGAAAAACAGTATGGAGGTTCCTCAAAAAATTAAAAATAGAACTACCATATGATCCAGAATTCCCCATACTGGGTATATATCCCAAGGAAATGAAATCGGTATGTGGAAGGGATATCTGTACTGCTATAATTATCACAGCACTCTTCACAATAGCCAAGATAGGGAATCAGCCTAAGTGCCCATCAATGGATGAGTAAGTGAAGAAAATGTGCTATATATATACAATGGAATGCTATTTGATCATAAAAAATAATGAGAACCTGTCATTCACTCCAATATGGGTGAACCTGGAGGATATTGTGTTAAGTGAAATAAGCCAGACATAGAAAAATACTGCATTGCCCACTCATATGTAGAATCAAAAAAAGTTAATCTCATGGAAGTAGCGAATAGAATAGTGGTTATCAGATACTGGGAAGGGTAGGGGGAAGTGGGGGAGAGGGAGTGGATATCCAACGGATACAGAGTTAACATTAGAAAGGAAGAATAAGTGCTGGTGTCCTATTGGACAGTAGGGTGACTATAGTCAACCCTCAGGTATTGTATATCTCAAAATAGCTAGAAGAGAGGATTTTGTATGTTCTCACCACAAAGAAATGAAAAGTGTTCAAGGTGATGGACATGCTAATTACCCTGATTTGATCATTACACAATGTATGCACGTATCAAAACATCATATTGCACTCCATTAAATATGTACAATGTGTCAATTAAAAAACAGTAAATTAGAAATTAAAAGAAAATGGAAAACACTGAATTAATTATGTATGTTTACTTCCGTTAAGTAATGGCAGTGCCATAAACCCTTCAGAGTAAACACAGTATATTCCCTCAGCAGTGTTCACATAGTAATGAAATACTCTAATTTTTGAAGGAGCACATCAATCAATATGCAAGAAAGGAAAATCTCTGGGTTCCTTCTATAAAGTATTCCTTTGTTGTTATAAAGAAATTATTTTTCCCTTGTCTTCTTTCATTGCTAACATTACTAAACTCATTTGTGTATTTCAGGTGGAGCCGAGTACAAAATTATTTCCTGCAGTTTTTGCACAAGCTACAAGTCCCAATGTTTTCCAGTTTGAGTTGGGAAGAATAAAGGTAATAAAACTCGTTCCTAATATTCTATTTGTTTTATTTTCTATTAGGACATAGCATTTATTCTGAAATGAATTCAGTATATTAATACTGATATGAATCAAATAAATCATTCTCTCAAGAAAAGATAGCCATGCTTGAATCTGAGGTCACAAGGGTAACATAATAATTAAAAAGTGTTTCTCTTTAGTTATCATATGTATATTATTCAATAAAAGGCCTATTCAATAAAAGGTCTATAGAAAACGAAAAATTGCCAGATTACACACATTGCAGTAATCATTGAACTCATAGGTGAGCTAATGAATGGACTTAAAGACCTGAAACCATGCCACCTAAAATAGTGGTTTATATGGAATACTCCAGTAATATAAATGAAAGAACAACTCAGTTGGATGGGTTGGATCAGATAAAGCTCAAAGAAGAGGTACCATTTAGTTTGATTACTAACTGTAAAATAGGGGCTCTTGGGGTACATTTATTAGGAGAGGTCATTCTAGGCGGAGAAGAAGCAAAAATATGTAAGAGTGAACATGCTGAAGGTTAAGTAATTCAGTGTAACTGTAACAAAGGATGCCTTCCAGAATGTGGCTGGAGATTAAGAGGGATAAAAGGTAGAAGACCAAGCTGAAAAGGTCTTGTGTGCCATGCGAAAAGGTTAACAGCTATTACATAGACAAGGGAAATCCATCGGAAATTTGAAGAAGGGGATTGAGCATAATGAAACTTGTTTTGGAAAACTATTATTAACGTAGAGGTGGGCAAGAAGGAGAAGAGTCAGTAGCAATGAGGAGTCAATAATTTAATACTGTCTACATGGAAGACAGTGATGAGAGCCATGGAAGTCAGAATGAAAAATGATAAATGTGAAAATATTTTGTAGAAGAAATGAATAGGATTTAACAATGAATTGGACTAATAGAATTTGTAGATGAATTTGACTCAGGATCTCAAGCAGAGTGAGAATCAATGACTGGATGGCGTGGTGGCTCACGCCTGTAATCCCAGCACTTTGGGAGGCCGAGGCAGGCAGATCACGAGGTCAGGAGATCAAGACCATACTGGCTCACACGGTGGAACCCCTTCTCCACTAAAAAATACGAAAAGATTAGCTGGGCACGGTGGCGGGAGCCTGTAGTCCCACTTACTCCATAGGCTGAGACAGGAGAATGGCGTGAACCCAGGAGGCGGAGCTTGCGGTGAGCTGAGATCCGGCCACTGCACTCCAGTCTGGGCGACACAGCGAGACTCCGTCTCAAAAAAAAAAAAAAAAAAAAAATTTAGTTTGGACAATTTGGCCATGCTAATGCAAAAAGTGGAAGAGCTTGTTGAAATTCAGTAAAAAAAGTTGAACTTACTTTTGCAATTGTAAAGTTGAGGTTCCAGGCACACATTGGAGTGAACAGAGTAGGTAGTTTTATTAGGCTGGCTTGGTGACCTTGGACATCTTTCTTAAATTATGTGAGCTCAGTTTCTGCTTCTATAAAATGGGGTTCACAATATATCTTTTATGGAGTTAATATAATTAAATATCTTGAACAATGCTTTATACATGGTATCTGCTCAACAAATGTATGTATAATATACATACATATGCATACCTATACACACATATGTATGCACAATTGTGCTAAAAAGAGCTATGCTGGAGATTACAATTTTCATCATCAAGAAATCAGTTGTAATTCATCTTTGAGTGTGAATGGAATATTTGAGGGCAGATGTAGACAGTGGGAAGAGATGACTGAGGAGAGAACCTGGTTGTATCAACTAGAAAAGAGGAACCTATGAGATAAGCTGAGGGCAGAGCTGTCAAGAATATTGGAGAAGAACTGAAAGAGACATCTTAGTAGATGCCAAGCGAGGATGGAGTTTTCTAAACAGGAGTAGCTAACAGCAGATGCCACAGATGGACTAATACAACTCGGACTAAAGGAATCCCTGGCTTTTGTTAATGAGGAGGGCTTTGGTGGCCTTGCCAGAAGAATTTCAGCAAAACAATGGGAGAGGGGCCAGTCTCAGTGGCTCATGCTTGTAATCCCAGCACTTTGGGAGGCAGGAGGATCACTTGAGCCCAGAAGTTTGAAACCAGCCTGGGCAACATAGTGAGACCCCATCTCTACAAAAAATAAAAAATGATTTTAGGCAGATGTGGTGGTACGCTCCTGTAGTCCCAAATCCTCCAGAGGCTGAGGTGGGAGGATCACTTGAGAGCGCAGACATGGAGGCTGCCGTGAGCCGTGATTGTGCTGCTGCACTCCAACCTGGACAACAGAGGGAGACCTTGTCTCAATTATTATATTAAAAAATGATGACAGGAGCCATGTGGCAGTGAATTCAAGATTGGAAATGAGAGAAAGGAGGCAGCAAGTTCAGATGACCTTTATTTTTTTTTAACAAAATTGGACAAAGAGTGGTAGTTTCTCAGAAGCCTGACTGATATATTCAATCATCTATTGACTTCTACTGACATTTCCATTGGATGAGTAATAGCTATCACAAATTGTCCAGTCTAGTCCAGACTGGACTAGACTGCTCGCTCGCCCTTCCTTCCTTCCTTCCTTCCTTCCTTCCTTCCTTCCTTCCTTCCTTCCTTCCTTCCTTCCTTCCTTCCTTCCTTCCTTCCTTCTT
>NW_012114577.1:5768192-5788724 GCF_000951035.1 Colobus angolensis palliatus
TTTCTTTCTTTCTGACACAGTCTCACTTGTCACCCTGGCTGGAGTGCAGTGACAATGTCAGCTCACTGCAACCTCCGCCTCTCAGGTTCAAGCAATTCTCCCACCTCAGCCTCCTGAGTAGCTGGGACTACAGGAACACGCCACCATTTTTATATTTTTTACAGGTGAATTTTTGTATTTTTAGCAGAGGCAGGGTTTCACCATGTGGGCCAGGTTGGTCTTGGACTCCTGACCTCAAATGATCCACCTCCCTAGGCCTCCCAAAGTGCTGGGATTACAGGCATGAGCCACTGTGCCAAGTCCAGTCTTTCTTTAAATGTCACTTTCTCAATGACACCCTTTCTGACAACCCCGTTTAAAATTGCTGCCCTGCATTCTGGTTCATTTATTCTGGCTTTCTGTTCCCCAAACTCCCAGCCCTATGACATCTCTTCTAAAATACCATTTAATTCATTTAATTTACTTATTAATTTTATTTCATACTTTTAGTGAGAAAGTTGGAAACTATTTGAGGGCAGGGGTTTGATTAGTTTTATTCATTAATGTATCATCAGTATTTAAACCAGTACTTGACATTTCCCCCCATTATTGTTAGAGGGCAATAGGAAAGCAGTATGAGAATGAAACAGTCTAGAGCATGCAATTGAGGGGGCTCTAGAGGAGAAGGAGACATAGAAGGTAATGCAGAAATATGAGATAAAATCCCATAAGAGGCAGGCATCGTTGTTGTCAAGATCATAGATAAATGAAGAAGCTTTTGGCAAAGTAGAGAACTCTCTTTCTTTGACACCCGACGGATGGAATTAAGGATGGCTGACGATGACATTGGAGGTGGAGGAGAAATAAATATGTTTGTTAATGCCTATCATATTCTGTTTTCTTAGTTGGTAGTCAGGTTTATCTGTTGAGCTTTATCTGGAATACTTCTGGCTAGAGGAAGTGTTTGAAGGACAAGTTGAGTGACAGAGCACAGATATTGAGAGAGAGAGTCAGGGGGATGTGACCTATCTGTCATTCAGGGGGTTTGGCCCTGAAAGTCCCTAAAGACTTGCCAGCTTTCCCTGAGGTCCCAGCCTGGTAAAGAAATATAAAGGATATATGGGTGTGCTTGGTTGTGCTTGGCCTTCTCTCTGTGCCGTTCAGCGTATGGGAAAGCTACATCCCGAAACCTGTTTGACTGCCCTGAAGGTATAGGTATTTTCTCTCACAGTGTATGTCCTGGTTTGTCCTTTCAGAAACTTTTCAACCCAATTTCTGTGATTTCTTGTGTTGACTTTGCCTGACTCATAGGGTTATCTTACTTTTCCTGTCTCTGTCCTGTGCAGAATTCTAGTCATTGCTTTGTGAACCCCAACGATGCTCTAAATTCATTCCTTTTCTGCCTCCTCATCCCCTAGAATGTGATGCCTCTCTCGGCGGGATTATTCAAGAGTGAGCACAAGAACCCCGTGCCGCAGTGCCCCCCGCGCCTCCACGTGCAGTTCCTGTCACACGTCCTATGGAGCAGAATGCCCAACCAGTTTTTGAAGGTAGATGTGTCTCGAATAAGTGAACGCCAAGGCTGGTTGGTGCAGTGTTTGGATCCTCTGCAGTTCATGTCACTTCATATCCCTGAGGAAAACAGGTCAGCCCCATGAATCCGTGACATTCTGATTGGGACGCTTGGGATTAGCCTGCTGCCCGGGGCTTCTGGTAGTGGTGCGGGGCGGGGGTGGTTCTAAAGAAACAAAATGAAATTTATGAACGTCTCAAGTCTTTTGGCAATGGAGTCATTATTCTGCGTATTCCAAGTTTACGTTTATTTCTCAACCACTTTGTTACTGAAAAAAATTATTCTGCAGTTGAAGGTGCCACATGATGGTTTCTTCATTCACTCTTGTGTTACTTACCAGACAACAGCAAATAAAAATTCAGACAAGTGCAACTGCAACCCAACTTATGACTTAGTAGAGTACTGTAGTAGAGAATTATGAGATAATAGAGATGGAATCATAGGAATCCCTTATGATTCCTATGTTCAACCCTTCATTTTATAGATGTAAAAAACTGATCCCAAGAGATATTAATGAAAGAAAATTGGGGAAATACTGTGAGTGCCTTGGAAACAAGTTTGTATGCATTCTAGGCAGTAATAATAGTAACATAAAGTACAATAAATACTCAAAGATAGCTTTGTTTATGATTTTCTGTTTTTCCATGTGATAGCCAATTAAATTGCAGAAATTTCATTTAAGCAGTACTTCTTATCAATAAGGAGCTGAATTTCTAAGTTTTGGGCCAAGATTTCCCCCCTAAAATGCCATTGAAATGTTCAGTCACAAACTGAGTAAAAACATGTCATGAAAGTAATGCACAATCGTATTTGTATGTTTTAAGTCTTTAATCTGAAAATAATTATTGAAGCCAGGTCCATTTTTATATCTTTAGATGTTCTTGGCATTTTTGATTTTAATATCTTTAAAATTTAACCTATGCTTCGTAAAACAGTTTTTCAGTTCCTCAAAAAATAAAATTATAGCATTACCATGTGATTTAGCATTTCTACTCCTCATATATATCCAAGAGAAATTAAAATATGTCCACACAAAAATTTGTGCATGAATAGTCATAGAAGCATTATGAATAATAGTAAAAGGAACCCCAAATGTATACCAACTTATGAATCGATAAACAAAATGTGATATATCCATATAGTATTATTTGGCAGTAAAAATGATTGAAGTACTGATACACGCTACAAAATGCAAGAACTTTGAAGACATTATATTAAGTGAAAGAAACCAGTCACGAAAGCATATTAAGTGAAAGAATACTACTCGTGTGGGATTTTATGTAATTGAAAAGTCCTTAATAGGCAAATCTTTAGAAACAGAAAGTAGATTAGTGGTTACCTAGGGCTAGGAGCAGAACAGGACTGCTAATGGGTACTAAATTCCTTCTGGGGGGATAAAAATGTTCTAAACTCAATTTATAGTTATCGTTACGCAACTCCATCAATATACAAAAACTATTAAATTATGTATTTTAAGTAGGTAAATTGTATAGCATGTAAATTACAGCTTATCAAAGATGTTTTAAAACAAAAGAAAAACAAAGAAACATTAATCTGGCTAGTTAATTCTTTTTATGTATTAAATATGTATTTACATATTTTTACATAAAATAATTAGATATCTTTCATAATGTACTCTTGAGATGGTTCAGTTTGATTTTAATTTTATTCTTTTTTTTTTTTTTTTTTTTTGAGACGGAGTCTCGCTCTGCCACCCAGGCTGGAGTGCAGTGGCCGGATCTCAGCTCACTGCAAGCTCCACCTCCCGGGTTCACGCCATTCTCCTGCCTCAGCCTCCCAAGTAGCTGGGACTACAGGCGCCCGCCACGTCGCCCGGCTAGTTTTTTTTGTACTTTTTAGTAGAGACGGGGTTTCACCGTATTAGCCAGGATGGTCTCGATCTCCTGACCTCGTGATCCGCCCGTCTCGGCCTCCCAAAGTGCTGGGATTACAGGCTTGAGCCACCGCGCCCGGCCATTTTATTCTTTTTTTGTGAGAATAATTTTATCATAATTTTTCATCTGATGATGTTTTTTAAGAAAATACTGAACAACCAAAACAAATATAACATTGGGAAGGAATTCTTGTTTGTGAAGGAAAACGTTGTGTCTCTACTGAGCATGGAACTTTAACATTGTGATTTAACATTTTGGCATGCTATCATCGAAAACCAACATAACACCTTGTCTCAGTAGTTTATCATTTATATTAATTGCCTATGATAGATGTATAGGTATGTGAATGGATAATTTAAACTTTCACTAAAGATCATAAAGGACTTGAGGCAGTTTTCCAAATCATATGCAACAGGAATGTATAAAAATGTGTCACGGGCATCAGGCCGTAGAAAATATATGGATAGGAAAATAAAACTGAGGCTAAGAGCGACTCACAGTCATTTATACCACACCGGTTGGTAGAGTCGAGGCCCACATTAATTTCATTCTTTCTAGCAGCCGCAGAAAAATATGGTGAGTTTCAAAATCCAAATTCCAAAAAAGGAAGTCTTAACTAGCGTGGTTGAGAAGAATCTGATGCCCCAATAACACGACAAATCATGAATATTTTAAAGGTTGCTATGGCGGTAGATGTATGCCAGTGTGTACTTTGTTTCTCCTTAACACATGTCGCAGCTGATCATTTAATTTGCTCCATTTTGGTCAGCGGGGGTGGTTTACTCCCTCAATTGGATATAAGCTCCCGGGGACAGAAATCATGTCTGTATTATTCACCATTGTATCATCAGTGTACAGTGCTAATACATAGTGGGCACTCAGTGATATTTGATGAACAATTGAATGACAATGACATATGAAAGAAATTTCTCTGCTAGAGACTTTTTTGTTGTTTGTTTATTTATTTATTGTTTTGAGGTGGAGTCTCGCCCTGTTGCCCAGGCTGGAGTGCAGTGGCGCGATCTGGCTCACTGCAGCAGATCCTTGATACAATGGAAGAGGAAGGAGGTGCTAGAAAAGTGTCAAATTCCATGTTAAAGAAAATCTGTAAAACATCTAGAAATGATTAAAAGTACTATGCAGCCATTAAACATGTCATAGAAAATTAAAAGAAGACATAGGTTGGGTGTCCCAAATCCCAAAATCTAAAATTCGAAATGCTCCAAAATCTGAAACATTTTGAGCACCAACATAATGCTCAAAGGAAATGGAGTATTTCACATTTCAGACTTTCAGATTCAGGATGCTTAACCGGTAAGTATAATGCAAACATTCCAAAGTCTGAATCAAATCCCAAATCCAAACACTTCTGGTCCCAAGCATTTCACATTAGAGATGTTCAACCTGCACTGTCTATTCCCATAACTTTTTGCCTTTACATTTACAATGTATACTGATTTCTCCTCTGATTCAGATTTTCAAAAATCATTCATTTCGAATCTTACTATCACTCTCCTCTCTTCTGCAGATCTGTTGACATCTTAGAGTTGACAGAGCAGGAGGAGTTGCTGAAATTTCACTATCACACTCTGCGGCTCTACTCAGCCGTCTGTGCTCTTGGGAACCACCGGGTGGCCCACGCCCTGTGCAGCCACGTGGATGAACCTCAGCTCCTCTACGCCATTGAGAACAAGTACATGCCTGGTTTGCTGCGTGCTGGCTACTATGACCTGCTGATCGACATCCACCTGAGCTCCTATGCCACTGCCAGGCTCATGATGAACAATGAGTACATTGTCCCCATGACAGAGGAGACGAAGAGCATCACCCTGTTCCCTGATGAGAACAAAAAGCATGGCCTTCCAGGGATTGGCCTCAGCACCTCCCTCAGGCCACGGATGCAGTTTTCCTCCCCCAGTTTTGTAAGCATTAGTAATGAATGTTACCAGTACAGTCCAGAGTTCCCACTGGACATCCTCAAGGCCAAGACCATACAGATGCTGACGGAAGCTGTTAAAGAGGGCAGTCTTCATGCCCGGGACCCAGTTGGAGGGACTACTGAATTCCTCTTTGTGCCTCTCATCAAGCTTTTCTATACCCTGCTAATCATGGGCATCTTCCACAACGAGGACTTGAAGCACATCTTGCAGTTGATCGAACCCAGTGTGTTTAAAGAAGCTGCCACTCCAGAGGAGGAGAGTGATACGCTGGAGAAAGAGCTCAGTGTGGATGATGCAAAGCTGCAAGGAGCTGGTGAGGAAGAAGCCAAGGGGGGCAAGCGGCCCAAGGAAGGCCTGCTCCAAATGAAACTGCCAGAGCCAGTTAAATTGCAGGTAATCAGAACAAGAGATTTGGGTGAATTTCAGAATGACTAAGCATTAAGGTATTGGAACATGCCTTTGTTTCTTTCTGTGTATGTGTGTTTATTTTTTTGCATTCCTGTGTAATGGTAGTTCTTCATAAAATTAACTTCCTATTCTTCTCCGCCTTATTCATTAGCCATCTCCTCTTGTTTCATACATGTTTTACCTTCATTACATTGGAATACCTGAAATACAAGCCATCAAATACCCCTTTCTACCCCTATTTCCACTCTTACCAACCTTAGAATGCTCGTTTACCAGTAGATGCACCCATTGTCACATAGCAAGGTTTTACTTTCCCCTCGTATGTTTTTGTTTTGGTATTTTGAGACAGGGTCTCAGTCACCCACGTTGGAGTGCAGTGGTGGTGGTGCAGTCATAGCTAACTGCAGCCTAGATCTCCTGGGCTCGAGCCATCCTCTCGCCTCAGCTTCTGCAGCAGCTGGGACCGTAGGCATGCCACCATGCCCAGTTAATTTTTTTTAATTTTTAGTCAAAATGAATTCTCGTTATGTTGCCCAGGCTGGTGTCAAGTGATCCTCCCTCCTCATCCTCCCAAAGTGCTAGGATTACAAGTGTAATCCGCTGCACCCAGCCACCTTAGTATGTGTTTAAGGAATCAGACACATTGGCTGTCTTGATGCTCATCAAGATGTCTAAAAGGTCCTTTATTAATGTCTCCTCTGTTTATTAAAGTCAATTTGATGCTTGCATCGCTGACCTGCTTTTTTGCTTCTCGTTCCTTTAGTCAGCATTGACTGAAGCCTTACTCTGGGTATGCGCTTGGGGGAAACACAAGTGAACCCTGCCTTTCGAAAGCTCACAGCCTCTAAGGAAATATATACTCATTTATGCATTAAAAAATCTTATTGCTAATTGCATTAAATACTTCGAAGGCAAAGAATGGATTACTAAAAGAAAGAACATTTAGACTGGATTACTGTTAGAAAGATAAGGGGGAAGACCCCTCAGAGATTGTGACTTTTAAGCTGAGTTCAGATTTAAGAGTTGTGCTCAGCAGTTACAAGGAAAAGGAACGGGGCAGGGTGTTCTAGGTGCTTTCCATGCAAAACAAATAGCCCAGCAAAGGTCCTGAGGCAGGAAAAGGCCAGTGTGGCTACTGGAGGGAGGAAAGAGAGTGTGATCTAGTATCTGGTTAGTCAGAAGGCTTTCACGCTGGTCCAAACTCTAGGAGACCATGCTCAGAGGAGGGTGGGGCAAAGGAGATGGAGAAAAGGGGATGGACACTGTGACTACTTCAGAGACAGCATTGAGAGAAATGGTTATATTGCAGATGGTGACACAGAGGGTTTTAAGGTCCTCTTTGACACTGTCATGTATTTATATCACAATAAGTATCGAGTGTATAGTTTTTTAAAAATTTGCCAGAGCGTTCTCTTTTAGAAATGTTTCTACCAACATACTCACTGAGTTATAAATCCTTTTGGTTTTCAGTAGGAGAAAGACCCAGCTAATCACTGAATGAATGAGCATTCACCACTTAATTGTCTTAAGTTTCGATTTCTGGAATTGGTACAGCAGCTCAATGATGTCATCCGTAACCCAGATCTTAACATCTTTCTGCTCTGTGATCCTCAGCCTGTGGTTTTCTTCCTAAAATGCTCACCTTATTCTTTCTGCAGTAATCATGTCATCACCCAGTTACACCCATTTTGAAAGAAGGGAATTCTAGTCTCTTGTCACTGATGGAATATCTTTCCCAGAAGACCCTTAGCAAAGTTTCCCTTATATATTTCATTGGCCATTGCACCTGTGGCTGAAAGGGAGGTTGGGAGGGTAAGTGTATTAGTCCATTCTCACACTGTTAATAAAGATATACCTGAGACTGAGTAATTTATAAAGGGAAAAGGTTTAGTTGAATCCCAGTTTCACATTGCTGGGGAGGCCTCACAGTCATGGCAAAAGGCAAATGAGGAGCGAAGTCACATCTTACATGGCGGCAGGCAAGAGAGCATGTGCAGGGGAACTCCCATTTATACAACCATCAGATCTTGTGAGACTTATTCACTACAACAAGCATGGGGGAAGACACCCTTATGATTCAGTTATATCCACCCAGCCCCGCCCTTGACATGTGGGGTTATTACAACTCAAGATGAGATTTTGGTGGAGAAATAACCAGACCATATCAATTAGCGTCCACTAAAGGGACATTTATTTGCCATTTTTGCTTAGATAAATTATGTTTCATCTCCTGGGACCAAGCACATTGCTGCCTATACAAAATCATGATTCCGTTTCTAAGAGAGAAGAGTAAGTAACTAAGGATGTTTACCACAGATCATGATTTGATACACATTATTAAAGGATTTAGAAATTAAATTTGATGTCTTTTTGATGGTCTTCTTAGATGTGCCTACTGCTTCAATACCTCTGTGACTGCCAGGTCCGGCACCGGATAGAAGCCATTGTAGCCTTTTCAGATGATTTTGTAGCTAAGCTCCAAGACAATCAACGTTTCCGATACAACGAAGTTATGCAAGCCTTAAACATGTCAGCTGCACTCACAGCCAGGAAAACAAAGGAATTTAGATCGCCACCTCAAGAACAGGTACAGAAATTAAATGAAAATTCTTTGTATTTATTTTGGCTTTTAGTCATTCAGGATCTGTGCCTTTCAAAATTGTATCATAAGTCACATGTCTTGTTTTCCTTGTTCTGTTTAAACTTATCAAGTTGATTTAGTTAGTATTCTTAGTTTCACCAAAAAATTTCTTTGGTTAGTTTAAACAAAAGAGGGACTTATTAGAAGATATCAGGTATATCACGGACTCTTTGAAAAGGCCAAGATATGCCAGAGTCTGAAGTTCTTCAAATAGGAGCAAATTTCAACTACAAATGGGTCTTCATCATCTTCCACTCATAGGAATTTTTGATTCCTAGGACTCAATGCTAGAGGCTTTCCATAGAAGAAACACATGTCTCTTCCACCTTGCTTTCCGGAAGACTGATGACCTGTTTGTGGTTCTTCCTCTCATTGCTTACCTCCAAAGTCAGGCCTCCTGAGGGTACAACAGAACCAAGGGCACCTGCCTGAATCAGAGAATGGGCTAGTTTGAGGATGTGAATTTTCTGGAATCTGCCTCAGGGTGGGCCTCAGAGTGTGGGAAGTTACCAAGGTGTAGGGATGGTGGTTAAACAATGTAATTCACAGATGTCTTTTTTGATTTCTTACCCTTACCATTTTCTTCTCTAGGGGTAGCTCAGAATGAAAGTGTTTATAGGGACTAATTACGGAATGTTTTTTTCTCACCAGAATGTAATTTCTTTGAGGAAGGGCTGTGGAATTTTCTTAATTGTTATAAATAGCATTTATGGAGCAGAGAACAGGTCCAGCCTCTTCCAGATTAACTCTGTTAAACTATTGTTGGGAAACTTCTGCTTCTGGAAGGATGGAGTACATGTGCTTTTCCCGATTCTTCCTTTTAAGTACAACTAAAACCTTGGACATTACAAAGAAGACAACATAAGAAGACTCTGAAAGATAGATGAAGGAAGGTTGACTACAGAACTCAGGACCCAAGGAACAACGTGGTGGTGAGTTCCTTGGGTTTTCTTTTTGCCTCATCTATCCCAGACTTGAAGCTAAAGAAGCCGGCAACCAGGAAATGCCAACGGGCATAGACAAGAAAAGCTGCAACAAAAGCCTCCTCTCTGTAGACAAAGGATCAGGAAAGGGGCAGCTTAGCAAGACAGAAATGTGTTAGATAATAACTGCACTACTGCAGCCAAAAACCACAGAGAAAACTGTTCCCCACCCACACTGGGCACAGGCCGAGTGGGGAACCTTGACTTCCACTCTCACTGGGCTGTAACAGGGTGTCCCAGTGGAGGACACAGCTGGGACTTTATCCCCACTGAGTAGTAACAAGGCCCATTTCTTCCAAAGTATCAGTAGAGGTTACGGAAGGAGATGTAACAAGATACTCTTACCCTTTCTAGCAAGGGTCACATCAGTACAGGTCTAGTGAGGAAGCAGAACTTTTTACCCCTCCCACCAGTAACAGGCTCCCTTCCCTCCTCCAGATGTCCAAGGAGGCTGAGTGGGAAAATGGACTTCCCCTCCCACCTGGCAGCAATAAGGTACCCTAAGCCCTTCTCCTGCTGGATGGGATCAGAGGAAGCCAGGTAAAACAGAGTTATAAATAAGACCCAGAGCTCCTCGCATAATCCTCAAAATGTTGAGAGATTTCAATTAAAAATCATGTGTGTGAAGAACCAAGAAAAACTTGAGTGAAAAAACCAATCAATAAACACCAACACTGAGACAACAAAGATGTTAAAATTATCTGATGAAGTTTTGAAAGCAGTCACCCTGTAATTCCTTCAAAATGGAAAAAAAAAAAAAATAGCCTCAGCAGCAGAGAAACAAAATATGTAACAAAGAACCAAATGGAAATTTTAAACCTGAAAAATGTAATCACTGAAATTTTAAAAGTCAATGAATGGGCTTAAAAGCAGAATGAAGGTAGAAGAAGAAACCATCAGTGAACTGAAGAGAGGGTGATATCAACTATTCCATCTGAAGAAAAGATGAATATAACAAAAGATCTAACATTTGTGATGTTGGAGTCTCAGAGGATAGGAGAAAGAGGGTGAACTGAAAAAAGCTGAAGAAAGTAATGGCTGAAAACGTTTCAAGTTCAGTAAAAGATATAAAGTGAGAGATTCAAGAAGATGAGTAAATTCCATATAGGATAAACATAAATCTCTACCGAGACACATCATAGTCAAATTTCTGAAAAAATTAAAGACAGAGTCTTTAAAGAAATGACACTACCTACAGAGGGAAAAACAATTTGAGTGACAGCAGATTTCTCACTGAAAGTATGGAGGGCAGAAGGAAGTGGCACAACAATTTTCAAATGCTGAAAGAAGAGACTATCACCTCAGAGTTCTGTGTACCTAGAAAATACTCTTAAGGAACGAAGGGGAAATAAAGATGTTCTCAAACGACAGGAAGTTGTAAGAATTTGACTACAGCAGACCTACACTAAAAGAATGCTAAAGGAATTTTTTAAATATAAGGAAAATGAAAAATGAAGGAAATTTGGAAAATTCAGAAAGGAAGAAAGAACACTGGGAAATGTTATAATATGGTAAATACAGTGCATTTTCTTCTCCTCTGGAGTTTTCTAATTTATGTTTGATGGTTGAAGCAAAAATCGTAAAACTGATGTGTTTCTAAATACATATATAAGGAATATTTAAAAATTATAAACAGAGGAGAATAAAGGAACATAAAGGGAGATAAGGTTTCTATCCTTCACTCAAACTGAAGTCTACTGGTGTCAACATTATACCATCTGGTACACCGTCAATACCAGTAGACTGTATGTTAGGTATGTATATAAAGTAATACACAGAGCAAGCACTAGAAAAGCTGTACAAAGGGATACCCTGAGAAGTACTACAGATAAATCAAAATGGGATCCTAAATATTGTTCAGGTAATACATAGCAAGTCAGTAAAAATCAGAGAGAACAAACAAAACCACAGGTGAAATGACAGACTGAAGTCATAGCATATCAATAATTACACAAATACAAATAATCTAAATATACCAATTAAAAGAAATTGGCAGAGTGAATTTAAAAAACTCAATCCAACTATATACTTGCTATGAGAAACTCACTTCAAATGTAATAATGTATACAGATTAAAAGGGAAAAGTTAAAGGAATATGTATTATTAAAATATTAATCAAAATAAAGCAGGAGTAGCTATGTCACATAAAGTAGTCTTTAGAGCCCAGAAAATTACTAAGAGACAAGGATAATACACAATGGTCAATCCACCAAGAAGATAAATACATATGAATTAAGCAATAGAGCAAAATATGTGAAGGCCAAACTGATAGAACTGTAAGAAGAAATAGACAAATCCAAAGTTATCATTGCAGACTTCAAGACTCCTCTCTCAGCTGATAGAACAGCTAAACAGAAAAATCAGCTATGATACGGGAAAACTCCACACTATTATCAAATAATAGATCTATCAAGATTTGTAGACTACTCCACCCAAGAACAAAGTACACACTCTTTTCAAGTGTCCGTAAAACACTTGCTAAGATGGAACATATCCTGGGCCATGAAATAACCTCAAGAAATTTTTAAATGTTGAAATCATACACATTTTTTTAATCACATTGTAATCAAATTAGAAATCAGTGACAGAAGGGTAACTGGAAAATCTCCAAGGTCTTAGAGATACTAAACGACCCACTTCTAAATAATCTGTGGTTTGAGGAGGAAGTCTTGGGAGAAATGTGAAGATTCATTAAGCTGAAAGAAATTGGACACATCACATTTGAAAATTTGTGCCACAGCTAAAGCAAGGCCAAGAGGGAAATTTATAGCACTCAGTGCTTACATTTAGAAAGTGGAAACCACTCAGATCAATAATCTAACCTGCCACTTCAAGAATTTTGAAAACAATGAGTAAAATAAACCTAAAGCAAGCAGACAGAAGTCACTAATGTAGATAATAACAGAAAGTAATGAAGCTGAAAACAGGATAATAGAAAAAATGGATCCAAAAGCTGGTTATTTAAAAAATAACAATAAAATTGACAAACCTGTAAAAAAACTGACAAAGAAAAAAAGAGAAGATACAAATTACCCATACCAGGAATGAAACCACTTACCATGGCACACCCTGCTGACATCAAGTGATCATATGGGATTTTTTTCTTCTCACCTTTGAAATAACGATAAGTAAATGAGGTGATGAATATGTTAATTATCTCGATTTAATCTTTCTACAATGTATACATGTATTGAAACATCACATGGTACCCCAAAAATACATACAATTAATATTTGCCAATTAAATACATATTTTTAAAGGATCATATGGGAATACACGCATACACACTATATGATTCCATTTATGTGACATTCTGGCAATGACAAAACTAAAGAGATGGAAAACAAATTTGTGGTTGCCACAACTTGAGGATGAGGGGCAGACAGAGGGATATGGGTGTGGTCATGAAAGGGTAACAGGAGGGATCTTTGAGATAAAGGAATTATCCTCTATTTTGACTGCACTAAAGTTGCTATCCTGGTTATGATATTGTACTACAGTTTTGCAGAGTGTTACCATTGGGGAAACTGCATAAAGGGTACTTGAAGTCTCTCTGTATTATTTCTTACAATAACCTATAAATCTATAATTATATCAAAATAAACGTTTAGGGAAAAAAATCACATAAATGCCAAAAAGAAAATCTAAAATAGTTTCTTAAAGAAAAATTATGGGAAAGCATCTTTTTTCTCCGAATTTATAAATTTAATATTATTGTTCAAACATAAATGGAAGAAAGTTTCCCACAGTTTAACTGAACCATTAATGTTAGCAGCAGCGTAGTTATCCCTTATAAAGATTAACCTTACCTAATATGAAAATTCAAAACCCAGAATACTCCAAAATTCAAAACATTTGGAGCACTGACATGATACCACAAGTGGAAAATTCCACATGTAAATACTTAGTACAAAGTTTATTTATTGCACAAAATTATTTAAAATATTTTATAAAATTTCCTTCAGGCTATGTGTGTAAGGTGTGTATGAAACACAGGTGAATTTCATTTTTAGACTTGGGTTCTATCCTCAAAATATCTCATTTGTATGCAAATGGAACTGGTCCTCTCTATCTGTGGGTTCTGCATCTATGGATTCAACCAACTGTATATTGAAAATATTCCAAAAAAATTCCACAAAGTTCCAAAACACAAAACTTGGATTTACTGTACACCCAGTTCTATGTCTCATCCACTTAAATGAAATGATGTGTCAGCACTGTATTAGGTATTATAAGTAATTTAGAGATGATTTAAAATATATGAGAAGGTATACATAGGTTATATACAGTTTCTGTGCCATTTCATATAAGAGACTTGATCATCTGTGGCTTTTTGTCTCTATGGAGGGTCCTGGAACCAATTCTCTATGGATTCTAAAGGATGACTGTATTCCAAACTCTGAAAAAAAAAAAAAAAATCCTATATCTGAAACACTTCTGGGCCCAAGCATTTCAGATAAGGGATACTCAAACCAATGTTACTTTTCAGTTATATTTTTCCTTCTTTGTATCTATGTTATTCTCAAAAAGAATTCTTTTAAATATTCAATAAATGTTCTATAAAGTAGAGATGTTAGCTAGAAAATAATGGAAATTTAGGATAAGCATAATACAACACTTTTTAAAAATAGCCTTTAGATCTCTTAGTTAAGAATTCTTAAAGTATACAAGAGTCTAACATATTGTGGAATTGAGAAAGAGGAAGAAAGATTATATAACTATTTTGCAGCTTGTTAAACTATGAATGATTTGATTTATTCTGCAGTACTGGTTGGATTGTGTGATGGACACCTGTGGAGGAATAATTTATGAACAATCAGAGATTTTTGAGCATTTTTGCTTTTATGGTAGTTGCTGTGCCATTCCTTTTTTTTTTTTTTTTTTTTTTTTGAGACAAAGTCTCACTCTGTCACCCAGGCTGGAGTGTAGTGGCATGATCTTGGCTCACTGCAACCTCCGCTTCCCAGGTTCAAGCAATTCTCCTGCCTCAGCCTCCTAAGTAGCTGGGACTACAGGGGTGCACCACCACACCCAACTGATTTTTGTGTTTTTAGTAGAGATGGGTTTTCACCAAGTTGGCCAGGCTGGTCTCGAACTCCTGACCTCGTGATCTGCCTGCCTCAGCCTCCCAAAGTGCTGGGATTACCGGCATGAGCCACTCCGCCAGCCCTGCTGTGCCATTCTTAAATTTACCTTTCTTTTCTTTCTCCTTCCTCTTTCTTGTTTTTCAAACTTTCAGATCAATATGCTTCTCAATTTTAAGGATGACAAAAGTGAATGTCCGTGTCCAGAAGAAATTCGTGACCAACTATTGGATTTCCATGAAGATTTGATGACGCATTGTGGTAAGGTCTTTTTAATTAAAAGCTCTTATTAATTGTGTGTTTTTAATCCATATATCCTGAGACAAAATTAAGCGTACATGCAAATATGTTCATGAATACACACAGTACCTGTTAGAAGGTTATATAAAAACATTTATTATTATGGCAAAATGGCAAAAGAACTGTCCCTGTGAGGGGAGTCCTGAGGGACAGAGAAATCAGAGAGGCAGTTAAACTGAGCAGAATATGACCAAAATTCTTTCTCTCTTTTTCCTCTTTCCATTAGTGGCAGGAAATGGGAAGGGGAACATGTGGCCAGGCGCCTGTGGCAGGGACGTTAAGGTTGGTTTAGTCAATGGGTACAAAGTTTCAGTTATACAAGATGAATGAATTCTGGAGATCCACGGCACAACAGGGTGATTCCAGTTCACAGCACTGTATTGTGCACTTAAAATTCTGTTAAGAGAGTAGATGTCATGTTAAGTATTCTTAAAACAACAACAAACAAACTCACTCCTCGCCCCAAAAGAAAAACAAAGAAGCACTAAGAAACTTAGAGGTGATGGATTTCTGTCTGTTCCTGGTGGTGATGGTTTCACAGATGGATGCGTATGTCCAAGCTCATGCATATGTCCAAGCTCATGCATATGTCTAAGCCCACGCATATGTCCAAGCTCATGTTGCATAGATAAAACATGTACAGTTTTGTTTATAGTAACCTCAATGAAACTGCTTTTTTTTTTTTTCTTTTTTAAGAAAGAAATTTGATCACAAACAGTTGTATTTAAAGCAGTTGAGGGAGTACTTTCTGGAAAATTTAGGCTATATCTTTTGAAATTAGTGAATGCCTATGGAAACCCTACACTGAGTTGTGTGTCAGTAATCCAGATCTGTTAAGGGAAATCTCCTCTCCTTTTATTCTAAAAACTTTAAAAATGGAATCGATTAGGTATTCTGGATGTGTGTGTGTGTTTTTATTCCTTTATGCAGTGGTGTAGATGAGGTCTGATGATTCAATGAAAGAAAATGAACCAGCTGTTTTTAAAGTTATAGATAAAAATAATACCACTGGTTTAACCTTTGGTTATCTTATTTTAATGAAGATAATAAAAACACCACTTTGCATATTAATTTGGTTTATGAATGAAGTACTACTAAATGACTCCCAGAAAATTATACTACGTGTGTATATGTATGTGTGTGTGTATATGTGTGTGTGTGTGTGTATATATATTTCTACAAGTATCCCTTATAGAAATGTGTGTATGTGTGTGTGTGTATATATATATATTTCTACAAGTATCCCTTATAGAAATGTGTGTATGTGTGTGTGTATATATATATATTTTTTTTTCTACTAGAAATTTCTAGTATACCTAGAAATACAGGGATACTTTAAAACTTTAGAATTATTGCTTTAGATATAAAGCATTCCCTGGTTTAGGGTACCTAATTATGCCTGTTCTCTCTGTTTCTCAACTAACCAAAATACTGCTAAAATTTTTGGAGGCAAGAGAGGAGAATTAAAGTCCCGGGGGAGTGGTTTAGGCAGGGCTGGACTGTAAGTCTAGGCAGACAGTATCTGAAGTCCGAGATGACCAGGGGTCAGCCAGAATAGCAGGATTGAGCTTTGCCCCTAAGAGAGTCTTTTTGGTCTCTGCTCAGTGTTATATTTTGTTCTGGGTGGTAGCCCTGAGCCCACAGGAATAGAACAAAAAGAAAGAGGAAGAAAAGAGGCTGACAATTGAATGTTATTTATGAGGGCTGGTAAGCCAGATTGCTTAACTTAATGTCAAGATTGCTTAACTTAATGTTTTTGACATTGCTCTAAGTTGTGCATGAAAGAAATTGCAAGGCCTCAGAATTATTTGCCCAAGTGTATTATTTAAATATATTTTTCTGACTCTCTGTTTTTTTATACTAGGAATTGAGCTGGATGAAGATGGGTCTCTGGATGGAAACAGTGATTTAACAATTAGAGGGCGTCTGCTATCCCTGGTAGAAAAGGTGACATACCTGAAGAAGAAGCAAGCAGAAAAACCAGTTGAGAGTGACTCCAAAAAGTCCTGTAAGCAGTCTAAGAGGGCACTGGCAAAATGACCCAATGGCTAACACTTAACTCATCCTTTAAACAAATGTTATACTAGATGAGCCAGTGAGATAATTGAGTTTGCAACTCCCAAGAATCAGACTTTTAAGTAGATGCCTGTAGCTCCCAGAAATAGACAGCAGCATCACTATGTGTCTAGCAACAGACTGAGAGGTAGCAGCATGATAAGGATGGATAGTCTCCATAGAGCACTAGAAATTTAGGTATTTTATCAGAGATTATAAAGAGAAAGTTAAAAGGAAGTATGGTAATTTAGCCTTCATATCTAAATATGAGGTTGATTTTCAGATATTATTTCATCAAATTAAACTTTTTTGTTAAAATTTAAACAGATATTGTCTTTGTATCTTGGTTCTGAAATACTTCCTAAACTGTTATACACTTGTGGTTGATCCATATCCTATTTAAGAATAATGGCTGCTACTCCTTACAACCAAACAAGCACCCTTAGGCTCTGAGTTGCTCGGGCACAGCACTCTGAGTAGGTCTGAGGGATCTAGCCAGCCTACTTTTTACTTCTCTTCTAAGACTGCATTGATTTTAAGATGCAGCAATGGTTTCTTTTTTTTTTTTTTTTTTTTTTTTGAGACGGAGTCTCGCTCTGTGGCCCAGGCTGGAGTGCAGTGGCCGGATCTCAGCTCACTGCAAGCTCTGCCTCCCGGGTTCACGTCATTCTCCTGCCTCAGCCTCCTGAGTAGCTGGGACTACAGGTGCCCGCCACCTCGCCCGGCTAGTTTTTTGTATTTTTTAGTAGAGACGGGGTTTCACCGTGTTAGCCAGGATGGTCTCGATCTCCTGACCTCGTGATCCGCCCTTCTCGGCCTCCCAAAGTGCTGGGATTACAGGCTTGAGCCACCGCGCCCGGCAGCAATGGTTTCTTAATAGCTTTCCGTGAAATAAAAAAATAAACTTATGAAAACTTTTACAGCACTTTTTTTTCTTACTAAATTACAACAGAAAACCTTTATTCATACAGTTACTTCTAAATTTATTTTTCAATGTCACAGTCACAAATTTGAGTCAAGTTTTCTTTAAAATCAGAGTTCCATACAGTCTCGCTCCATCACCCAGGCTGGAGTGCAGTGGCGCCTTCTCGGCTTACTGCAACCTCTGCCTGCCTGTCTCAGTCTCCTAAGTAGCTGGGATTACAGGCATGCACTAAGACACCTAATTTTTATATTTTTAGTAGAGACTGAGTTTTACCATGTTGGCCAGGCTGGTGTTGAACTCCTGTTCTCAGGCAGTCCACCCACCTCGGCTTCCCAAAGTGCTGGGATTACAGGCGTGAGCCACTGTGCATGGCCAGAGTTCAACATTTCTTATGAATCACCTTCTATTATTATGAAGTTTATAATCTTGAGTGATTAAAATGACAGTGTGATTTTGAGATATAGGGGATTATATTGGCATTTTATTTGCATTTTGTGTTTGGTTAAAAATGGTACTTTTTGTTTTTGCTTAAATAATTTCTAGATGAAAGTAAAACAGCCTATTTTGAAAACCAGTCAGCATATTAATGCTAGGATTAAGTGCCTCATCGTGCATGAATTGGTCACCCCACTTAATTTTGGTAATTTTGCTATTTATTTGAAAAGATTTGGACATTTCTATTGCTTTTAAATTGACTATGTTTCATGTTACATTGCAAAGTAATTTTCTGTGTAGTAACTTTTCACTTTAATATAAATTCACAATCAAATCCTTTTGAAGACATTTTAAATGACAAATATGGATACAACTTTAGGTGAAAACATAATTATATGTAGTCACTAGTGCAGATGACTCAACTGAGGAGACAATTGGATAAACAGATACTTTCTGAATGTCCATGACTGAACTTTATAGGGATAAATGATGTCAGGCCTTCTGGGAAGAAAATAATAGAACAAAACAAATAAAAGTAGTAGGAAACCTTATATTAGTTACCATACCTTCAATTACATATGAATTGCCAATAGTAATTTTGAAAAAGTGATGTAACTATAGCTTATTTAATTGTAAGAATGATTTTTAAAGAAAGGTTTGTATATTGTTTTATCCTCGCATGATTGTAACTGATCTGTATTGAAATATGTATCATCCAATGAAGGTTATTTTCTTCAAAGAATATCTACAGCCTTTTCAAGTCTGGTACAAATAGAAATGCCAATTTGGGGGTACAGGATATGAACTTAAAATGTCCAACTGATTTGTCTTCTCTTATTTTTCTTTTAAAAAATATCCATAATGACTTTGCAGCCACTCTGCAGCAGCTGATCTCTGAGACCATGGTCCGATGGGCTCAGGAGTCTGTCATTGAAGACCCCGAGCTGGTGAGGGCCATGTTTGTGTTGCTCCATCGGCAGTATGATGGCATTGGGGGCCTTGTTCGGGCGCTGCCAAAGACCTACACCATAAATGGTGTGTCCGTGGAGGACACCATCAACCTGCTGGCGTCCCTTGGTCAGATTCGGTCCCTGCTGAGTGTGAGAATGGGCAAAGAAGAAGAGAAGCTTATGATTCGTGGATTAGGGTAAATTATTTAACGACTACAACCCTTTGTCTTATAAATGTTTTCTTTCTAATTTTTATCCCTATAGTAATACAGTAGCTGCATTGATAAAAATGTATTGTCTGGATTATATGATCATTATACTAAATTGTTTCTCTAGAGATAGAAACAAAAACCAAGTTAGAAAATTGCTCAGTGATGAAACAAGACTAATTTCACAGTGTGGCACACAGCCAATATCTTTCAGTGTTTTTTTTTTAAGTCTCATAGTAATGTACAATAATATATAAAAGCATAGGACAATAAAAACACATTGATCCATAGGTCTATGTGGCATTTAACACATTGAAAAAAGAAATAAAAAAACACATTGAAATCCAAGGTGGGTACTGGGAAATATGAGCAGGAAATGATAAGGAAGCTTGTCTTTATCTACTGGGCCTTGGAAAAAGAAGGGGTAGGAGGGACAACTTTTCTGAGAATTCAGCATCATGAGCTTGCATTTCATGTGGATTTGAGGGTTAAGGTTAATATCCCATATTCAAGAGTGAGGATAAAACAAAGATATTTCAGAATATTTACTTACAGACCCTCATTGGAAGACCTTCTAAAATTTTTATGCTACATGTTAATATATACATTAGGGAGAAGAAAACGGAATTCAGAGAAAAAGAATGGGATGCAATAAGTTGTATTGAGTATACTACTGATTTATACATGTATAAATCTAAGCAATCATTAATAATAAGCTTGTATAGTTTGGGGATTTGAAAATAAGATGGAAAAATTACCTATTGAGTAGTGTTCACTACTCAGGTAATGGTACAACCGAAGCCCAGGCTTTTTTTTTTTTGTATTGCACTAAAGACCCAGACTCCTCCATGACACAATATATGCATTTAAGAAATCTGCATTTGCACCCCCTAAATATCGAAAATATTTTTTAAAATAATTAAAAATAAAGAAAAAATAAGATGGAATCAAAATCATAACAAAGATAAAAATTATGTAAAGCTCTATGATATTCATTAGGAACAATACCTAAACATAAAAATGTAGAACTCTGGAAGATAGGATGTTAAACAGTGATGAGAAGACAAATATTTAGCAGAAAAAAAAGCTAATGTAGTTACACAGATATCAGGCTAACGAGGAGATAATAAAGGTGACTGCTACATGAATAAAATA
>NW_012114577.1:5789989-5803593 GCF_000951035.1 Colobus angolensis palliatus
ACACAAAAATCATACTATCCCACTTTCTTGATATAGCCAGAGTAACTAAAGTTTTGCATATGACTAAATGAATAATTCAACTAAAGGGAACTAATTTGAAGAGGAGTTTCAGTTTTCTTGTAGGCTGTATGTTATATTCTTGCTGTAGATCTGACAAGAAAATGTTTTATAGAAAAGACTCTTGGCATTGATTTGATCTATGTTAAAATAGAAATCAACAGAGCTCTTTATTTGCAGTGAATGATACTTTCTCCTGAACATTATGACCCTTAGGAATACCTTGACACACATATTACAAGAATATGTAATGCAGTAATGATAATATGAGACATTTTAAGTATCACCTAATACTGTTTCTTGAAACTGAATGTCCATTTTAATGAGTTAGATTACTTGTACCTGGACTTCATGTATACTTAGTTTCTCTTGGAGAATTTAAATCCTTTTAAGTATTTGTCAGAATGATAATATGAACTTAAAAAGAAATAGCACTATTGTAATTATATATACAAATACTGAATGTAGTACTAACAATAGCATATATATGAAAAGCAGAGATACTTATATATGAAGAATTTTTATGTAAACATGGTATAACACTAATTCATATTTTTATATAAAAGAAGGTTGGACACATGCATGGTTGAATATCCATAAAATTAGGAATGATGTGTCCAAAATATATTTCATTTTAACTGTTTACATATTTACTATGTTTATTACGATTAAAAAGAATAGACATTTGTCAACCAGTTTTGGTAAATTATCAGTATTTTTTAGGAAAATTCAATTACATTCATTAACTTTTGTGGCTTATTAAATACTGTGATTGCTTTTACTTTTCAGCTTGCATAAATTATTTCTAAAACATTTATGAGAAACTTGGTTAACTATTTAAATGTTGCTCTGAGCTTTACCCCACACGTCTGTTGTTGTTTCTAGGGATATTATGAATAACAAGGTGTTTTACCAGCACCCTAATCTCATGAGGGCACTGGGGATGCATGAGACTGTCATGGAGGTCATGGTGAACGTCCTTGGAGGTGGAGAGTCCAAGGTAAAGTCTTTGATTCCTGAGATGCTATTTAGTGCTATTTAGTATCATCTCCTGGAGTATATAGATAGCAGATTCTTTTTTTTTTTTTTGAGACAGAGCCCAGGCTGGAGTGCAGTGGCCCGATCTAGGCTCACTGCAAGCTCTGCCTCCCGGGTTCCCGCCATTCTCCTGCCTCAGCCTCCCGAGTAGCTGGGACTACAGGCACCCGCCACCATGCCCAGCAATTTTTTGTATTTTTAGTAGAGACAAGGTTTCACTGTGTTAGCCAGGATGGTCTTGGTCTCCTGACCTCATGATCTGCCCACCTTGGCCTCCCATAGTGCTGGGATTACAGGCGTGAGCCACCGCACCTGGCCCAGATTGCAGATTCTTAACGAGAATTTCTTAAATCCTCTTAGGGTGACTGTTTTTAAAGAACACTTTTTTTTTTTTTTTTTTTACTTGATTTTGATAAAAAATTTCCTGTCTTATGCTGTGTAATTTTTGGCCTTCTAAATTATTCTCCTTTAGGGGATATTTAGAAACTGAAGTGTCTCATTTAGGGGATATTTAGAAACTTAGAAACACAAAAATTACTCTATGTATTAATTTGATTTAAAATTTTGAATTATAAGTCAGTTCCCATCATGTTACCAGTGCATGGCACAAGCATGTTCTTCAGACTCAGCCGTCCTCCATGATACCGACATTGGTTGGTTTCACTTAATTTCCAATCCAGATTGAGATTTGATGATAATACTCTTGGATGTATTTGTTGTGGAATTCTAAAGTGAACTTTTTTTTTCTTTTTACTTTTTTCTTTTTCTTTTTTTTTTTTTTTGAGATAGAGTCTTGCTCTGTCACCTAGGCTGGAGTGCAGTGGTGCGATCTTGGCTCACTGCAACCTCCGCCCGTGGAAGCACAGCTGATAGTGGTAGTGAGGCATCACAAAGGAATCTGCCTTTCACCTTTGAGAATAGGGTAATAAATCCATTTCTGATCTAACCCACTGATGTTAATGAAGTTTCTGAATTAGTGCCAGGCTTGATTTTCATTGACTCAGGGATGAGGCGAGTTGTAGTCTGCTGCACATTTGAAGATCTTCAGTATCTGAAGTTTGGCCCACACATGGACACACGGGGATTGACGATGTGATTGAGACCTCAACATCTGAACTCAATTTTATAAGTTTCATTTGCTTTCAGCAGCTAATGACATGCTTTTTCTGTAGGAAATCACCTTTCCCAAGATGGTGGCCAACTGTTGCCGTTTTCTCTGTTACTTCTGTCGTATAAGTAGGCAGAATCAAAAAGCTATGTTTGATCATCTCAGTTATTTACTGGAAAACAGCAGTGTTGGTCTTGGTAAGTAAATGACTTTTATTTCATCTTTAAGGTTAAAAAATAATATACATATTACATTTAAAAAGCAAAAACGTTTGGTTAAAAAATGGGCAATGGACCTGAATAGACATTTCACCAAAGAGGTCATACAGTTTGCCAATAGGTATATGAAAAAATACTCACTATCACTCATCATCAGCAAAACCACAGTGAGCTATCACCTCACACCTGTTAGCATGTCTGTTATTGAAAAGACAGAACATAGTAAGTGTTGGCGAGGGTGTGGAGAAAAGGGAACCCTTATACCTGTTGGTGGGAATGTAAATTACTACAGCCATTTTAGAAAACATTAAGGAGATTCCTCAAAAAGTTAAAAATAGAACTACCATATGATCAAATGGTTTTACTTCTGGGTATATATATCCAAAAGCTGTGAACAATCAGTATGTCAAAGAGATACGTGTACTTCCATGGTCATTGCAGCATTATTCACAATAGCTGAGATATGGAATCAACCTACGTGTTTATCAGTGGATGAATGGATAGGAAAAATGTGGTATTTATTCACAATGGAATGCCATTTGGCCTTAAAAACAAGAGGGAAATCCTGTAATTTTCCACAACATGGAAGAATCTGGAGGATATTACATTACATGAAATAAGCTATGTATAGAAATACAAATACTGCATGATCTTACTTTCATGTGGGCTCTAAAATCAAAGTCGAACTCATAGAAACAGAGAGTAGAATGAGGTTACCAGGTTTGGGGAAGAGTGGTTGGGGAGATGTTCAAGGATACAAAATTTCAGTTAGATAGAAGGAATAAGTTCAAAAACTATTATACAGCATGATGACTGTAGTTAATGTATAATATTCTTGAAAATCGCTGCCAGAGTAGATTTTGAGTGTTTTCACCGCAAAAAACAAAAGAGTATATGAGGTAATACATATGTTAACTAGCTCAACTGAGTCATTCCATAAAGTGTACATATATTTCAAAACATGTACACAATATGTACAATTTTTGTCGATTAGAAATACTTAAAAATTAAACTTTAAATCATTATAGATTAATACACTGTGGATGGTGTTTAGAAATTAAATTTTAAGAGGTAGGGTACTTTTATATGGAGTTTATAGATACAGCACAATCCAGGTTATATTTCATCTTCATTTGAATTAACAGCCTCCCCAGCTATGAGAGGTTCAACACCACTGGATGTGGCTGCAGCTTCGGTGATGGATAATAATGAACTAGCATTAGCTCTGCGTGAGCCGGATCTGGAAAAGGTCAGCAATGTTCCTGCCCTGTGTGTTTGTCTGAATTATGCTTTTCCATAGTTCTTTCTCAATATTTTAAATATAACTAAGGTTGGTGCAGAAGTCACTGTGGTTTTGCAGTGTGACAGTATGGCCAAAACCACAATTAATTTTGCACCAACACGATATGTTCTAGTGATATTAGAATTAAAGTATATTATAATTTACATTGCACACTATATAATGTTATATATTACATTGTATATAATTCTACTACACATTATATTGTAGTTAGAAGTTATGAAGAATAATACATTTGAAAAAATGAGTTTTTTCTGATCACAAACATTTTTCTATGGAACGAAAAGCAACGTTCTGTGTCTGTATTCTTATGTGTTTTTGTCTTTTCATGATATCTGCTTCCACTTTTGACTTAATCATACACTTCAGTTTTTAAAAAGGCTATTTTGACATCTCATATGTACATTTTATATCACATATACTTTATTCCAGCACAAAGCATCAGCGATATAGTAAAGCCATGCACTCTAAGGATATTAAGCCACATGTGTGTATACCAGCATTTAGAGAAACTTTCCCTGTATTGTAGTTGCAGTAGCATTCCAAGTAGTCACCTGATTTTTTTCCTTGCTCCCCTGGAATCTGTTCTTTCCTTATCAGCCAAAGTGACCCTCTTAAAAAGATCATGCCAATCCTCCATCCAGTACTCCCCAAAGGCTTTCTATCTAACTCCCAGTAAAAACCAAAGATGATACAATAGCCCCTACATAATCTGATCCTACATACCAGCCTGATTTCATCTCCTACAGCTCTCTTGCACTCTCTTCTTTGCTTCAGCCGCACTTGTCCCCTTGCTGTAGCTGGAACACGCCAGCTGAGCACAGCCTCAGGGTCTTTGCCACCTGCTAGTCCAACCATCTGCAACATCCTTACCCAAGATACCATCATGGCTCTTTGTAGGCATTCTTTCAGTCAATGCTCTAAAGTCACCCTCTTGATCAGCTCTTCTATATCCATGCTATGTAAAATTGAAACCTTTTCTCCACTTCCTTAAACTCTTCCTGTTTCCTCTACTGCTTTATTTTCAACCACTGGAGATGTAAATATTTGTGTATTATATACACAAATATATACTTTTGTTTTATTTATATTTATATACAAATGTATACTTTATATAAACTTATTTTTTAATTATTAATATATTTAATCAAATTCTATATAGTTATGTATTTTTAAAAATTCATCTCCTACTATAATGTCAAGCCAGGGAGGTGAGAGTGGTTTTTCCTCTACTGTTAACTGCTTTGTCCCCACTTTAGAGAACAACGTCAGCACTGGGTAGACACTTAGTGCATGGCTGTTGAAGACATGAAAGAGTGAAACTCTTCCCCAAATCCTCCTGACATACCAGTCCAGGATCATGAAGTCTTGCATCTCTGAGGCACCTCAGGACATGTTTCCCCCATATCGTACTTAAAATCTTTTAATCTACATACTCATTAAAATGGCTAATGCTAATGAGGTTGGTAATACCAAATGCTGAGAAGGACAAGGAGCAGCTAGAACTCTCTTCTACTTCTGTCATGATGAGTAATGGTACAGCCAGTGTGGAGAGCAGTTTGGCAGTTCCTTAACAAATTAAACATAAACCTACCATAGACTATACGCCTAGGATTTCCACTGCTAAGAATTTACCCAGTAGAAAGGAAAATATATGTCCACACAAAGACTTGGGCGTGAATGTTTATAACAGTTTCATTCATCATAGCCAAAAACCACAAATAACTTGAATACCGATCATCAATGTATTAGCTGATAAATAACACTGTGATATATCCATATATGGTGAAATGTCATCCCACAATAAAAAAAAATGAAGAACTGGCATGTGCTACAATGTGAATGAATCCCAAAATCATATGCTGAGTGAAAGAAGCCAGCCACAGAAAGATACATGCTGCATTGTTGCGTGTACACGTGTTCTGGAAAATACAAGATAAATTGTAATGAGAGAAAACAGATTGTCTGGGACTAGGTGTGTGGGGAGAAAGGGACTGCAGAGGGCCCAGGGAGCTCTGAGGAGTGACGGCAGTGTTCTGCATCTTGATTATGTTGTGTTTTCACAGATGACAACATCTTTCAAAGCTCGTCGAATTTCTACTTCAAATAGATGATTTTATTGTACATTGGTTCTCTTGCTTCGCTATAGTTGATACAAAACATTTTTAGCTCTATTACTTATTTATTTTTGAAACTGATTTAACATGAGCTGAATATAACTCAATTTGCTTGACAAGTTGCTCCTCGAACAGTCTTACTTCCGTTGATAATGACTTCTCTAGGGATTTCTTTTAAAATTGAATTTCTTATGAAATATTGTAGAGGACCAACATTCCTGTAAAACAAAAATATTTTAAGAGGAAAGGCCAGGCAAAAATATTTTATGTGCTCATTGCATCAATACTGAAAAATGGGTTGTCTTATCAAAAATGTCCTGGACATTGAAACCTCGGCTAAAAAAGTAAAAGTAACTTGCTCAAAATGAGGTGTTTGGTAAATGCTGCACATCTGATTTGAACCAAGGATATTGGACTGTACTCTTGGGTTTTGCTCTCTCTCTGTATTTTCTCACACCTGCTTCCCCATTAAATTGATATATCATTTTGGAAACAATTTATCTCTTTAAAATAAATACCTTTGCATCTCAGATAGATCTTTTCATATTGTTGGTGGATTCAGTTTTTACATTGCACCAGAGGTCATTAGACATGTTTGCAGTTTATGACTTTGATAGGTAAGGGTCTCAAAGTAAATACTATAAAATTCAGAAATATTTTTCTTTCATAGTTTTACACATAATCCTGCAGCTCTTACGCCACTCAGACAGACTCGGTTGCCCTGTCTGAGACAGTAATTGCGGGTGGATATATACAGCAGGCACTGCAGGTAATTGCGGGTGGATGTATACAGCAGGCACTGTGGGTAATTGTGGGCGGATGAAAACAGCAGGCACCGTGGGGTGAGGCTGCTGCTTAAACACATCTCCAATGTGTTTAAGGAGATGGTGCAAGTAAAACAGCAACTGGAGCCAATCCGTGAGTCGTGAGCCCCGGGCACATGCATTTGTGGCATTCATTAAAATGAATGTCTGCTTAGAGAAAGCTTTAAAAAACCAAAGCTTATGGTAGGATCGTAAATATGTTTATTATGATGCCACTTTATGACGATATTTAAATATTTCTGAAGTCTAAGCTTTTACTAAAGGGAGTTCAAGTGGATTATCATGATAGCAAAAAGAACTTGCAGAAATGCATTTGTTTAAAAGCATCCTTTGAGGATGTCATTTATTGTATCCAATGTAAGCATCTAATGACTTTTCCTCCAAGGGATAACTCTTGGTTAATCATGTTGTTTGCAGGTAGTTCGTTACTTGGCTGGTTGTGGACTGCAAAGTTGCCAGATGCTGGTGTCTAAGGGTTATCCAGACATTGGGTGGAATCCAGTTGAAGGAGAGAGATATCTTGACTTTCTCAGATTTGCTGTCTTCTGTAATGGTAGGACTCGTCTTCTTGAGATCTTTTGGGTTATTATTACAACTGCATAGAGACGTGTATATATAATAAGGATTCATCTCAGCACTTTCATGAAGTATTAGTAAAGAAATCACATATTTTATAATCGATAGGGTTTTATCACGGTAACCACTTATAATACAATATTTGTTTATATACTTCTTTCCTTATTTAAATTAAAATTTTAAGCACATAAGTTCTCATAAATTTTTTATTTTGAATTCCAGTAATATGGATTATGACATCATTCTATAATAATAACAAGGTAGTGAGAATCAATAGTTTATGCTTCCATAAGACTTTACTCTGAAAATTTGTAATGCAAGAAAAGAAATTTACTGTGTCTTGTATACCCAAAGCTAGTAATTTGGGTTACATTTTGGCTTTATCAGTATATTGTTGGATTTTAGTTATTCTTATGCATAGCAAATGATTAGTATAACATTTTTTTGTTCAGAACTTCCATATAATCATATTTGTTTACTTATCTTCCCCATTCTACTTTAGGGGAGAGTGTGGAGGAGAATGCAAATGTCGTGGTGAGATTGCTCATTCGGAGGCCTGAGTGTTTTGGTCCTGCTTTGAGAGGAGAAGGTGGGAATGGGCTTCTTGCAGCAATGGAAGAAGCCATCAAAATCGCCGAGGATCCTTCTCGAGATGGTCCCTCACCAAATAGCGGATCCAGTAAAACACTGTAGGTCTAATATACACACCCTCACGAGTGATCCATACTACTTGATGTGAAATTTTACAAAATATATTCTGCATCCTATGAATTGTAATATAACTAGTGGTGCTGAAGATTTCTCCCTTTGAAAACATAATGTCTTAGATTCGGAAGAATGAATGGAATTTGATGCCGGAATAGGTCAAATGAACAAAGAGAGCTGAAGAAGATGGTGTCGATTTAGCTGAGGGAAATCTAGGTTGTAGGAGATGCGTCTTATGAATTTTCCCAGGGGAGCTTGGACTAGAGTTTAGTGGGAATGTAGTTAGAAGGAGATTTTATGATTATAAAGAGACCTTTCTCAAATAAAAGGGGGACTTGGCTAAACGGGTGTAGTGGTAAAATCGAGAAAAGGTGTCATTCTGAGGAACATAATGCTTGGTTGAGGTATAGGAGACAGATACAGGAAGCAGTCACTATCTTACATTTATCTGTAGCTGTACATTGTTGATACTAGATTCCAGTAATCGACATAAGTAAATCCAAGTGTGATGCTTATTTGTGTAGGTGAATGTCCTCCAGCAGGGGGTCATGCATCTACACTGCTAGTGCCTCTGGTAAAGATATAACATAGGGCTTTATTGAGGCACATTTCTAAACAAAGAAACGATAGAGTGAATGCAATTCTGCAAACCCTTTGTCTTTTACATGTAAACTGGGCATAGATGTTCCATGTACACCATAGCCAGATTTGCAGACTGGGAGCACTCCCAGAGCAAGAATGAGCATTCCCCACCACACACACACATACCATGCTACATGCTTATCAGTTGGCCATGAAGGAACTAGGGAGCTCTTAGGTTCTCTCGGTAGTAGAAAATGTATCCAGACACCTCTGGCCCAGGACCACACTAGCAAGGGTAGACCTGAGGGCCTCACGGACAGCCTTGCACGCCCAGGAATGAGGCTGTCATTTGAGGCCTCACTGTCACTCTGCAGACTGCTATATTCAGTGGGGACAGCTGTCTGCTGAGTTACCAAGGAGGAAGGAAGTGAGCCTCCAGGGCCATCCAGATTTGGCTCTCATCAGCAAGAGAACATGTAATTAGATTTTCCCTACAGAGATGGGGAGGGAGATATGTTGGATTCTTTGGCAGGGGTTGCAGGAGGTTGAGTAGCTGGTACAGAGGTAGGTGAGCAAGTGCAGTAACATTTATAAAGTACTCTGGGCAAAGCACTATACTGGATGCCTTACAAGTGACCTTATATGACATCTTTGTCACCCTTTCTCTACATGTGTGCCATTTATAGAAATAGTCTAAGCTCACACATCCTTCTATCAGTTATTTTCTTTGTTAATACACTACCACTAGAAAGGAAAAGAACCTATCAAATGAGCAATTCCTCCTTTTCCCTTCAAAGGAATCTTAATACTAAAATTTCCACAGGTGTGTTCTTGGTGTTAGAATCTCAAGTTTGATCTTTAACCTGTTGTTATTCTCCCTTAAAAACGCCAGGCTCTCCATTTATACCATATATGAAATGTATCAGAAGAATAATGTGTTACCTAGTAGTCCCTTTCTTCGGAGAGATATGTAATAAACATGAAATGTCAGTTATCCCATTTGCTTTCTCTTCCTTTTGAAACATTCATGGAAGTGATACAGAGGAGGAGGAAGATGACACTATCCACATGGGGAACGCGATCATGACCTTCTATGCAGCTTTGATTGACCTCTTGGGACGCTGTGCACCTGAGATGCATGTGAGTTCCTGGGGGTTCAGGAGCAGCAATCCTGATTTCTCTATGTTAAGACATCTATAGCTGGCAAAGAGCATAATAGCATCCAAAACCAATAATCTTCATGCTCCATTAAAAATAATAGCTGCAGTCTAATTGCTGAACAAGTGTTTGTTTAGTTGGAAATGTCTTGTTGGTTGTAAAAATTAGTAATGGGATTTCAGTGCAAGTCATTAATAGAGTACTTAAGTTACTCATATATCTCTGAAACTCATACAGCCTCCCACATTTTAAGAAGAAAAGAACGTATTTTCTCTATGCAATTTCCTCTTCTGTTATAGTGCATGCAGAAAGCAACTGCTCCTACCAAAAGTCATTTTCTTTTGTGCATTTAGCTCTATGTGTTTGCCATTGTTTTAGGGGAAAGTGAGGGGGAAAGTGTAGGGGGTGGATATTAAGAGCTATTTAGACCATATAAATTAGTGTTTTCTTTCTTTCTCTCTTTCTTTCTTGCTTTCTTGCTTTCCTTTTTTTTTTTTCATATTGAGACAAGGTCTTGCTCTGTCTCCCAGGCTGGAGTGCAGTGGCATGGTCTCAGCTCGCTATAGTCTCCACCTCCCAGGTTCAAGTGATTTTCCTGCCTCAGCCTCCTGAGTATCTAGGACTACAGGCACCCGCCACCATACTCAACTGATTTTTGTATTTTTAGTAGAGACGGGGTTTTACCATCTTGGCCAGGCTGGCCTAGAACTCCTAACCTCAAGTGATCCAACCGCCTCGGCCTCCCAAAGTGCTGGGCTTACAGGTGTGAGCCAATGTACCCAGGCTAGATTAGTGTTTTCTGAAACTTTTTGACCCAAATGAAATTAAAGTTTCATGGAATAATACTTTTACTCTGTAATGCCTTCTGATGTTTTGTTCTTTATTTTATTGTAGTTGATTCTGTATTATTCTACTAGATTCATAAAAAAAAAAAAAAAAATCCTGGCCCAGGGCCCAAAACATTCATTTCCAGATCTCCTAATGGGAAATAAACCCAGAGTTTGAGAGTTTGAAACACACTGATTGGTGCTGGGGTAGGTAAGAACTGTAAGGATATTTCTAAAGTGGGATGAGCAAGAAGCCAGGGCTGTCTTACAAAGCACCTTTCTCTCTACCCTTATTATCTATATTTCTTCTGGTTTTGGTTGGGTTTTTTTGTGTGGTTTAGGCTTTTCATACCCAGAGGTTAAAACTTCCTTGATGTACTCTTTTCTCGTGAACAGAGAGAAATCGCAGGATAGAGAAATGTTAGAATGTTAGAAAACTGGAGTCTGATTTTTATAAAAATTTAAACTTTGCCACTAGTAAGATTTTTTCATCTTAGTAAATGGAAACAGAGACTATTAAAAATTTCTATGCTGGAGGTGATTACTGACAACAACAACAACAACAAAAAAAACTTGCTCACAATATTTGTTCTTTTTCCCATCTCAGAAAAACACGTCAGCGAAACAAAGAGAAAGTATACTAATAAATAGCAGTTTTCATTCTGTTCTATTAATGGGGGAAAAACTAAGTGAAGTAATAAGGGACCAACCTTGACATTTCTGAAATTTATGCATCTTCACAACTATTATTTGAGGCCTTCTATGTGCCAGAAATTGTGCTTGCGTTTCACACCCTGTAATGAGGTAAACAGATGCCCATCCCGGCTCTGCAAGCCGAGTCTGTCCTGAAGACTTGCTGAGATTCTTGATTGTATCTTCATCCACAGTTATCTTGGGTACTTCATGTCAGTCTAAAAGAACTGTTAGGATTTATGTTCATCATTTCCTCCACATTATAAATCCAGCCTTGGGAGAAATCAGGGTCGAAGACCGATGGATATGCAATTCATTTCTTAGCACAAAGCAAGAAGGAAGCTAATTCCATCATAAATATTAGTATATGTTCAGAGTCTAATGATAATTTTGTTTGTATTATTGCTCATGTTGTTGATAGGTATTTACATGTAATTTTGGAAAGTAAACTTTTGTAAACACGTCAGATTCTCAATATATCTTAACAGTCCCCAAAAGGATAAAAACTGTTGTTCTAATGGATGAACCAACTGGCCTAGACCATAGTATAAATAATTTGGTGTATGCTGAAGTCAGTGAAAACTGTGTGAGCAAGTAAATATCCACAGGTAAGCCAGAGACTAATTCTGAGAGAGGCATAACTTTATACGTATCCTGATCAGAAAATTATTTTGGACTTGGATTCCCATACTTCAGATTTCCTGGACAGAATTGTAACGTTGATATCACAAAGTTGTTCTAATATTTTCTTTTTTGTTTTTCCTCCTGTATAGTTGATTCATGCTGGTAAGGGAGAAGCCATCAGAATTAGGTCTATTTTGAGATCCCTAATTCCCTTGGGAGATTTGGTGGGCGTTATCAGCATCGCTTTTCAGATGCCAACAATAGCCAAAGGTAAGGCCAACTTCAGTAGGACGTCCTAATTCAGTAGGATGTTGGATGACATCATGTTCTAAATGATGTTTTCCGTACTCAACATCCCAACCTCTCTGCTTCCTAAATTATGTCTATACTACTTAAACTTCTTTTTTTAAAAAAGCTATAAAATATATATTTTATAATTTTTTTCCTTTTTTTTTTTTTTTTCCCAAGATGGAGTCTCGCTCTGTAGCCCAGGCTGGAGTGCAGTGGTGCGATCTCGACTCACTGCAAGCTCCGCCTCCTGGGTTCAAGCAATTCTCCTGCCTCAGCCTCTTCAGTAGCTGGGACTACAGGCACCTGCCACCACGCCTGGCTAATTTTTTGTATTTTTAGTAGAGATGGGGTTTCACCATGTTAGCCAAGACGGTCTCGATCTCCTGACCTCATGATCCGCCCACCTCGGCCTCCCAAAGTGCTGAGATTACAGGCGGGGCCTTTTCTCCATTATTTTTAAAGCTGTGTTTGCTTTGAGATTTTAATTCTCTTTTATATGACATTTCAGACAGCTTCCAGAAAAGCGGAAATATGCACCACCACCCTCCACTGTCTCATGTCATGCCTTCTATCATTGGTCGCACGCTCTTCTTTCTTGACCTCAGTTCCTTAGTTCATGCGTTTTCATAGTTTTCATTGTCACTTTCTTGTAATGCTTTTCTATTAAAAACAATGATGATAGCTTTTGACTTAGGGATTTTAAAATCCCATCTGTTAAAAAGAGTGTTTTGTTTGTTTGTTTTTGTTTTTGTCTTTTATATTTTAGATGGAGTCTAACTCTGTCGCCCAGGCTGGAGTTTTTTATTTTTTAGACGGAGTCTCACTCTGTCGCCCAGGCTGGAGTGCAGTGGCGTGATCTCTGCTCACTGCAATCTCCGCCTTCCGGGTTCAAGTGATTCTCCTGTCTCAGCCTCCCAAGTGGCGGGGACTAGAGGTGCTCACCACCACGCTGGGCTAATTTTTTGTGTTTTTAGTAGAGACTGGATTTCACCATGTTAGCTAGGATGGTCTCAATCTCCTGACCTCGCAATCCACCCACGTTGGCCTCCCAAAGTGCTGGGTTTATAGGCGTGAGCCACCGCTCCTGGCCAAAAAGAAGTGTTCTTTTCATGAGTAAGGATAAAAATTTTTTTAAGATTAAAGAAATTATTGAAGACAACTAAAATAAATGTTGAATCCCAAATATACTTTGTTTTCACTTTCTCAAATGGAAGGTTTTTTTTTCAGTTTTCAATACTTTATTGGATATTTATACATAAATCACTTACATGAAAGACTTCTAATTGTAGAACAAAACATAATTAGGGGCTGGGCGTGGTGGCTCAAGCCTGTAATCCTAGCACTTTGGGAGGCCAAGGTAGGTGGATCACCTGAGGTCAGGAGTTCGAGACCAGCCTGGACAACATGGCAAAACCCTGTCTCTACTAAAAATACAAAAGTTAGCCAGGCATGGTGGTGGGTGCCTGTAATCCCAGCTACTCAGGAG
>NW_012114577.1:5804767-5820350 GCF_000951035.1 Colobus angolensis palliatus
CTGCTTTACTTTTGTGGAGAACGTAGACAGAAACCTGTCGGTTTTTATGTCACCATAGTTGTGCATTTAACTTTATGTGGCTATGCATTCACTGCAAAGCTTAAAACACCTATATTTCTTTCTCCTTTTCAATGACAACTCAATTGGTCTATAAGCATCACCAAGTAGCAGTAATAATGGTTATTATACATTCTATATTTAGTATGTGAAATATGTCTCTAAAGAATGATATTTTCTCTTCTCAGGATTAGCTAAGGTCTTCCTCAGACATTTTTATCATATTTATTTCCAAGCTAGAGTATGCCTCAGAATAATAATCAAAGAAGAAGGGGTTCAGAAAACTTGAGAACAAGCACGTAATCCTGCAGCTCTTGGCCCGGGCTGATTTGGCTGCCCTGTCTGAGGCAGTAATTGCAGGTGGATGAATACAGCAGGCACTGGTGGTAATTGTGGATGGATGTATACAGCAGGCACCGCAGGGTGAAACTGCTGCTTTATTGTCTCCAGTGTGTTTGAGGAGATGGTGCAAATAAAACAGCAACTTGAGCCAATCCGTGAGTCTTGAGCCAGATGCATTTGTGGCATTCATTAAAACGAATGTCTGCTTGGATAAGAGTTTAAAAAGCAAAACATATAGAGCAGGATCAGTGGGTTGCTCCCCTTTTCCCTAGGCACAGCTACACTTTAAGATCATAGAATACTGTACATTTAAATTCCTTTTGAATGTGATTTTTAGGAGAATTGAAATTGAATTTTATATAGATTTTTAATTGAAAATCATAGCATACTGATTTAACACTAAGGTTAAGTCAGCTTTGGCTGGATTTTAAATCCAGTTTTAGTTGGTTTAAATACAACTCCGTCAATTTACTAGGTGTATGACCTTGGACTAGTTACTTAACTTCTCCAAAGGCTAGTTTTTGTGATGCGTTGAATGAGAGTCATAATAGCCTCACAGATGAGTTGTGGGAACTGCGTAAGATCATGTCAGGAACGTTCCTAGTGCAGTGCCTGACAACAGCACAACACATCAGAACTATCATTCTTAAATGTAAGGAAAGGAGTGTATTAGTTATATTAGGTGTTGTTATAATACTACCAGGCATTATCCTTTCATCTAGTTTCCTTTAGAACATTATTTGTTTATTTTCATGATTCACATATAAAATTTGTTCATTGACTATAAGTGAAAACAGAAAAGTTGTCATTTTATTCTTTCAGTTTATTTAGGATGATTTTGGTCATGTGTCATCTTTCTCTGAGTTCTTGTTTCTTTGATGATGTATCCGTATGAAAAGTTCTGTGATATTATTTGCAGAATCGTGGTGTGTGATTAGCACCAGTTTGGCATAATTATATGGTCAAAGAGGAAGTAAATCAATTCTTCAGTATTTGAAATTGGCACATAATCCCATTATTTCTCTTATCAGTGGTCCCCAGTTAGGGAACTTATGGAGTTACTGTAAAGAATTCACTAATCTATATAGGCATAAAGCTTCGAGTATTGATAGAGAAAACAATGTGACCCTTAAATGCGTGTTAAACGCTATTATGATTAATGAAACATATTTCATATGAAAGCCACACTGGTTTTATAGTGTTATTTCATCATTTTGTTGTTGTTCTAAGGCATAAAAAGAGAAATATACCAAGATGATCACATAAGGGTAGATGAGCTTTATTCATGTTTAAAACAGGCTCGCTTAGAAAAGAGTGAAAATCCCCACTTTACATTATAACTTTTCATGGATTTCACTTGGAGTTTTAGAAAGTAGATTTTGGATGCCTGTTTGTTTCTCCTACATATCTAACAATGCCACATCTTGTATCCTGTATGCAGTTAACAAGTGGATGCCTATATAACACTTAAATGACCTTGGCTTTAAATTGCACTGCCTTATTTCCTCAGCAAACTCCCGTAATAGCTTGAGGGTAGTTGAAGAACAGAAAACCACTTCATTGAAAAGTTTATTTAAAATGTAAGAAGTCTAGAAAGCAGCCATTTGTAATCTATCCCATATATAGCACAGCCATTGACACCAACATTCACTTCTTTCTTTTAGATGGGAATGTGGTGGAACCTGACATGTCTGCGGGGTTTTGCCCAGATCACAAGGCAGCCATGGTTTTATTCCTTGACAGGGTCTATGGAATTGAGGTTCAAGACTTCCTCCTCCATCTTCTTGAGGTTGGCTTTCTGCCAGATCTCCGGGCGGCTGCTTCTTTAGATACGGTGAGATTGGAGCAATGGACTTCCTCCTCTCTTGACTCTTCATTCTGTGCCTTATGATATTCTTATATATATATATATATCCATTGATTAATTTATTAATAATCAATGTTTATTGAGTACCTGTTATATTTTCAGGTAAGCCATGGGTAAACAGAAAATAAAACTAGGCTATGTTCTCAAGGAATTCACTGAATAAACTGACAACCTCAGAAAACTTCCCACTGACCAAAAAGAATATGATAAGAATTCTGATAAGGTGCTATGGGATTCAATAAGAGGTTCACATAACTCTAATTTGGGAGGTCACAGTGACTCCTGTTAACCTCTCTTCAGTATCAACCTCCAAATTGGCCTAAACACTTATGCTTCTCAATAAAAGCAATTAAAGAATTACAATGATTTAATGGATATTGTTGAGTCATTATCATCTTGGTGTCTTCGTTTGTTAAGGTACAAATGGATTGAAATCTGTTCTGTATATTGGGTGGCCCACACGGAGAATCTGCCATTATCAGCTTAAATGTTCTTCTCTTTGAAACACTGTGGAATAAACTGAAGTTCTAAATGTTGTTATAGTAGTTATACTACTATACACATTTAATACCTACTTTCATGTACTCATTAATTTTATCAGTTCAATGTCCTTTTTTGATTTCAAAGTACATCAGTACTTGAGCTGACAGTAGCCCCTTCACGATATATAGGAGAGCAGAATCGCAAAACTGAAATGAAAATTTCTTTTTTTCTTTGTTTTGCATATTCAGATGAAATTCTAGACCTGAATAGTGTGGATGATAGCATAGTAATACAGTTATCCTTTGATTATTGGTGCTGATATACATGAGAAGAATAAATATGAATCAGAATCCAGAAAGAATTTTTGCATATGAGATCTACTGTGAGAATAAGCTCCTCTCTTTGCCTAGCAAAGGAAAATACTCACATCTGTGATATTATCGTCTTCTTAACGTTGATCCTACCATTGATATTTAATGACAGAATCTGAACCTGTTAAGCTTTTTGAGGAGATAGGTGTCATTTCATTCATTTTTATCTGTTTATGAACAACTGATAGTTGATTGTTTTTAGTGGTAAAAATCATATGAACCCCACATTTAAAGATATAACTGAAGAATACATTTACATGTCTCATAGCGCTATCATCTTCTAGATAGTGAAATTATATGTTCCCATGTTAATCCCTTTGAAAGTTATCTACTGCCAAACACAAATGGCCTTCTACTCTCTGATTCTTTTTCAGGTGGCTTTGAGTGCTACAGACATGGCCTTGGCCCTCAATCGGTACCTTTGCACAGCCGTCTTGCCGTTGTTAACAAGATGTGCTCCTCTCTTTGCTGGCACAGAGCACCATGCTTCTCTCATTGACTCATTACTTCATACTGTGTATAGACTTTCTAAGGGCTGTTCACTTACCAAAGCTCAGCGGGATTCTATAGAAGTTTGTTTACTCTCTATTTGTGGGTGAGTGGATGACAAATTCTACGCCAGCTTCTTCTTTAAAAAACAGAATTTACAGTGTGGCTTTTGACAAATTATTTGGAATTTTGGAAACATTTTCCATACCACAGATTTAATTCATTTTAGGTAGTCCCATATACTGAGGTATGAGTCTTCTCTGAGCGCCCTTGCTCCCAGTCGAGTTCTGGAGTGTTCCTCCAAGCCTCCCTAGGGTATCCAGCTGTTGGATATAGCTTTTGACCAGTTACAGAATACTATTCTGGATGTTGGGAGTGGGGAGAAATTGTGTCAGGAGTCCTTGGCCACTTTAGGTGAGATGAATAGATCTCCCCTTTTGACTGTGTTTGATGATTTAACTCCTCTTCTAGAAGAGAAAAGAAAAAAGGGACTTCTTAAATATAAAATGTGATACAGCATAATATTAAAACCATATTTATGTGGGGCAATGATAAAGGCTGAATATTTCCTCCAACCTGGAAAACCATTTCCTATCAGTAGAAGTGCTAGAATGTGTTACTATGAAAACCAGAAACATGTCTCGCCCTGATGAAGTTTTGCCTGTGAAAGTGAGAATTTCTCAAGCCCCTAGAAAGATCATGGCTCCTTTGTAACTGCTCCAGGAGCTCTTGTCTGGCAGTCCCTGGGGGAAGGGCACGTTTTCACCCATGGTAGAGCGTCTGGATTGAGAGCCAGATGGCACTGAAGGAGGTGGAAAATCAGAAGTGTAGCTCTTTAACTTCCCTAATCTAAGATTCTGTAAAACTGAACCAAAACGCCTCACTCACAGAGATTTTCTAAGTGTTAAACGAGGTGAAACACTTGCCGTTGCCTGACGCAGTAGATGTTCACTATGTATTCATTTTTGCTCCCTTTTTTCTCTGGCAAATTTGCTGTCTCAGCCATTTTTTCCTCCTTTCTGTTCCGATATTCCCTCTTCTTTTTGCTTCTTACCATCCATTGGAATGAGGGAAGGGAGATTTACTAAAACTAATGGAGGAAAGTCTTAGGAAACAGTGGGGTCTGCATTTGTGAGTGGTTTGGAGAGGAAGGAGCAGAACAGAAACATCTTCTGTAGCAAAGAAGGGGTGGTCTTCAGATCTGGGGGATAGAGATGAGTTGGGAAATCTAACCTTATATAAAATTAACTAAGTAGCTGATCTTTGGATAAAGAACATCTAATGAATACCATCTGAAGAGAGGTATAGATTCAGGTCCTTGGCTTACATAATTTATTCTAATGAATGATCTACTTAGTTTAGACACATTTCTCAGCATTATTAACATTAATTTTGTTCTAACAGACAACTGAGACCTTCTATGATGCAGCACTTACTCAGAAGATTAGTATTTGATGTTCCATTATTAAATGAACATGCAAAGATGCCTCTTAAAGTAAGTATAGGAAATGTGTGTAGATATTTGATGACTGGTTTCTCTGACTTTATTTTCTATGACAACACATACATTTCTTAGATACATCATGCTTGATGCTGGAAAATGTCTCCCAATTATTGAAATGGGCATTTAGAAGTTATAGGAATGTATACATCAACTTTAAATAAACAAGTTCTATAAGATTATAGAAATCTTAACAATGATTTCAGTGGAAACAATGGAAATAGAAATCAACGGGAAAAAGAAAAAGGACCACAGGGAAAATATAAGCCAAGATATTCTTAAGTTGGAAAACATGGTAATAGGCCTGGCCTAAAATATTATTAGAAACCTCGAGGCTTTAAAGACAGCATTTTCTAAGTTAATAATCACATGACAGGCTCCAAATGTCACTTCATAGGGTTCAAAGATAACCTCTCTGTATATGCAATTATAGTTTGTCACACAGTATAGAAAAATCACTGGTATTTTCTCTAAATTTATTGTTCTGTTCAGGATCAAGTCTCATTCTATCTTACTGAGTTGGGAATGTTTTCTTGTCCTTTAATATCATAATCTAGACTCAGAATATAGAATACAGTGTTTGCATCAAAGTTATATAGTAATGTGATGGATTTTTTAATAGATGACCACTCTGCAATGCCATCCAGTAGCATTTTTTTTTCCCCAATGGCTACCCAGTACTAGTGCTGAAGAAGTATGAGATATGAAGAGTCTATATGGAGTTGTTACAGTAAGCATCCTGGATATTTAGCAAAAGTAATCTTTCTCTGTGAAAACTGACTTTGGTTTAATAAATCTAGATACATTAGTGAATTAGATAAAATAAATTATATCCTTGCTAAAAATTCTGCTTTTATGTTTGTTGTCATCCAGAATGGTCCTTGTCTTGCAAAATTTTTTGATACAAATGAGCTGGAAAACTCATGAAAAAAGATACAGTCTCATGCTGTTACCCTTATGCAATAAAACTCTTTTACGTTAGAGATATGTCAGTGCTAAGCCAAGCGTATTAGATCTCAATATTTCATCATTTGTGACTCCTAAATTGTGTGGATATGTGGATGCGTTCATGTTTTTGTAACTGAAAGGAAAAGTAAATGAGTTGTAATATTTTAACAGTAAGACATGCAGCCCACATTAGTAACAGTAACTCTTACGATTTATTTTCTTCCTTAGATATAGGAAAGAGTCCAAATATGTATAGTCCTATAGATCAGTTTATTAATTTGACAAATATAGATCAAAAATAAATCATCCAAAGAACTACCAAATAATTGAAAGATTCTCTGCTTGTCCTTGACGTTCCAGTTTAGTTCTAAACAAGCAACATGCATAGGTGAAAATGCAAGGAGCAGTGTAGACAAGCAGTAAAGTAATAAATTGCATCCATAACCCCCAAAGAAATGTAGACAAAGAAGTGATCCAAGTAGAGCGGTTTTGGAAATTGACTTGGAGAATTAAGTAATTGAGGCAAGCCACAGGGAGGCAGAGACGGAGCAAAAAGAATCACAGACGTATAGTTCCTTTATTGTGCTTCTGGGCCATCCTGACATCAGTCCCTTCGTTTTACATATGGATTGCAAGATATTAATAACAATTCATAAAATTATAAGTAAATGATTAATGTAGAACTCAGGGATACGTAGAATCCAAACAACCTCATAAAGAATGCTATACAAGATACAGTTATTTGTAAAATTGGGCGTTTAGTCCTCATATTGTAATCAGTGTTAAATTTGAAAGAGACATAGTGTATCAGTCGGGGTTCTCTAAAGGGGCAGAACTAATGGAATAGATGTATATATGAAGGGGAGTTTATTAAGGAGTGCTGGCTCACACAGTCACCAGGTGAAGTCCCACAATAGACCATCTGCAAGTCAAGGGACTGGGAAGCCAGTCCAGGTTCCAAAACCTTAAACGTAGGGAAGCCAACAGTGCAGCCTTCAGTCTGTGGCCAAAGACCCAAGAGCCCCTGGTAAATCACTGGCGTAGGTCCAAAAGTCTAAAAGCTGAAGAACTTGGTGTCTGATGTTCCAGGGCAGGAAGCACCCAGCACAGGAGAAAGATGAAGTGCAGAAGACTCAGCAAGTCCAGTCCTTCCACATTCTTCTGCCTGCTTTTATCCTAGCTAGCCCTGTTGGCAGCTGATTAGATGGTGCCCACCTAAATTGAGGGTGGGTCTGTCTCTCCCTGTCCACCTACTGATTCAAATGTTAATCTCCTTTGTCAACACCCTCACAGACACACCTAGGATCAATACTCTGCATCCTTCAATCCAGTCAAGTTGACCCTCAATATTAACTGTCACACGTAGTATACACGGTGGTGGTATTCTCCAAGAGAGTTTACATGGGATTGAGCAATTTCACTTCAGTTGACCTTATAATGTAGCATTACAGTGTCATATGAGGAGAAATGAAAAAAAAATTCAAAAGGTTTTGATAGCTCATTGCTTTTATAATTGTTTTCCCACATAGCTGCTGACAAATCATTATGAAAGATGCTGGAAATATTACTGCCTGCCTGGAGGGTGGGGAAACTTTGGTGCTGCCTCAGAAGAAGAACTTCATTTATCAAGAAAGTTGTTCTGGGGCATTTTTGATGCCCTGTCTCAAAAGGTAATTTAATATTTTGTGGGTTTGTTTGTATCAGTAAAATGGCACAAAGCCACACGTTCTTAGTAAGATAGTATTCCTAGTTGAATACTGTCTTTGCTAACCAAGACACATACGGCTTTATTTTTCTCTTTTCTCAACTTCATAATAAATGTTGAAAATGCAATTTATATTTATTTTTCTTAATCATTATGGTAGCATTTTCCTTGTGATCATAACACTGTTTCTGAATGTAAAATGGCTAAGCAGTTCAGGAAATTACGCGCAGGGTTGATACGTTTCTGGTGCATTTGGACTCAGACTCTCCCTAGTCCCATCTCCAATCTTATAAAGGCCAAAGAAATTATGTCCAATACAAAAATATAAAACATGAAATCTTACATAATTGTAATGTCCCGGTTCCCTGCTAAAGTCTCCAGCTTTGCTGCTATGGAGCTTTAGATACCTTCACTCAATGTTGCATTGCATATATGGCATTCCCTATATGGCATTCCCTTATAGTTGCAAAATTTATAATGAATAGTTCATATGTTTTCAGATGGCTGGCAGGTGTTGATCTTAGAGAAAAGGCAGAACAACAAGTTTTGTATGTTCATGCTTAAATTAATCAAAATTAGTTTGAATTCCCAGATTGACATTATTAGATGATTGGAGTAGTATAACCACAAGTTTGCTACATAATAGAGGAATATTTGTCTGCAATTACATTTGGTAGCAACACTTTAATACTTTTTCTTATTGAATTTCCTTTGATAAACTGAGTCTTTTTAAAATAATGTGTAAGTATTTTTTAGAATCATTTACATTTATTTAACATTGAACATTTAAAGTGAAATAATTTAAATTATTACTTTTATTTTTTAGAAATATCTATAAATATAAATTTAACTTAATATGCAAATACCTCTTCTTATAAATTTTTATCATGCATACTTTCTATAGAATTTCTTTTCCAGCTCAGAATTTTATTTTTCAAACTTTTGTAATGCAACATGGATTGGTTAAAATTTCTCACTCTCTAAAATGTTATGCTTTCTGTATTTTTCATGTATACTCATTATAATATACAGGAATTATCTATAACTAACTATAAGGAATGTAGTCCCTATTGACTGAAATCATGTTTATCTTGTAACGATATTTTACACATTGACGATATTAAAGTTTACTTCATTTCCAATGTGTTGGAGAGTCAAAGATTTTATTCTCCTTAAACTGAAACTGCTGCAACTTCTTTTATGTTTGTAAATCTAGCTGCAGCTTCTTTTATGTTTGATGGGGTTTTAGGTTCTGTGTTTCATTTTCTAGAAAAAGAATTATCAGAGAGTTCAGTTAGCCCAGGGTAATTCACATTTTCTTTTGCAACCTTCTGTAGCCCTGATGATCATGCTGAGAACTGTTGCTATATAGTAATTTCTTTTTTGGTCCTCCATTTTTCCCAGAAATATGAGCAAGAGCTTTTCAAACTGGCACTGCCTTGCCTGAGTGCAGTTGCGGGAGCTTTGCCTCCAGACTACATGGAGTCAAATTATGTCAGTATGATGGAAAAACAGTCATCAATGGATTCTGAAGGGAACTTTAACCCCCAACCTGTTGATACCTCAAAGTATGGACTCTTTCTATTGCAGCAGATTTTTATTGTAAATGATGTGTGAAGTCTGAAATTGAATAAGGTACTAAAGTGAACTTTCTCTAATACATGCCCCCTTTGAATTGGTATCCTTTTAATAGGGGTCCTTTTAATTTATAAAATAATAATAATAATAATGATTATACTAATATCAGAAATAGATAAGATGTACCTTCGAGGATATTCTTAACACAATCAAGACTCTGTATATGTAATATCTATAATAGAATGAAGAAAGTCTGTCAGTTATATTTTTAGTTGAAACATTACCCTAAATGTTTATTAGTAACTACGAATCAACCTCTATATAACATCTTTTACTTAGGATATTCCCAGCATGCACTGCAAAGCTGTTTCTGTGAGTGGCAAGGGAATCCCTTCACCCATCACTACATCTCAGCAAGGTGCAGGGTTAACAGCTGATGTTCAGTTTGATAAAACACAGCACGAGATGGAAGGGAATATCAAATGAGAACTTTTCTGGAAAATTCAGCATGCAGTTAGAATGCAGTTTGACAATCAAAACTAAAGATGAAACAACATTCTTTAACATTATGAAACTTGTTACATGTACTTAGTTGCAAAAATTGTTCTACAGATAGGATGTTTGGGAACTTCAGGTGTTTGAAGTCTGAGCATTTTGTTGTTGTTGTTACTGTTTTTAAGTAGGACCATGGTTCTCCATGTGCAAGGAAAGCTGCCTCTTCATGCCACATTATCTTACTGATTCCATGGTGCTCAGCAAGATCAGTTTTAGCAAGGTAGACACTTGGTAGTTCTTATCCACGGCTTCTGAATTTGCTTGGGAGTTCAACTTTGAGACTTCTGAGTGGCCCCCAGCTGATTTAGCTTCCATAACCAGATCAGAATTTCAACCTGAGTGGTATGCCGTTAGTTTGATAATGCCTTAAATTTGCATGTTTGGTCTTTGATGACAGTCCTGTGAGAAAAGACCCTTTCCCCCATCCCCCAGTATTTGGCTTATGTGATTGATCTTTTGTATCTCCTCCGAAGTAAGTAAACCAATATATCACATGTTCACATTCCTACATGGGTAAGTTTGTGGTTTGCTAACATATGATCTAATCTGAGATTTTTAAATATCAGAACAATGTCATGGTTTTGGTGTTGGTTCATTAAATCCAATTAATTAATAAGTGTGGGCATGGATATTAATTTACCTAGGCTTGCCCCTTTGGGGACTTCTTAACAGATACAGGTTTACGTGGTGATATCAATGATTTCTAGATGAGTACAATTTTTTATATATTGCTTCTTAGGTATGTGTATGTCTTATAGTTCAATTACTGTTAACTGCTGGAAAACAACAACAAACCATCTTATACTAGATTTTATGTAGAATTGTGTTCTCAAAGTTAATACTTTAATAAGATATATTCATTAATGAATAGAATTTTATATATATATTTGATTTTCCATTCATAGATACGTTTTAAGCCTTAGATTTACTATCAGACTTGGTCATCATTTGCATGTCCTCAACATCAAGGAACTAAATATTCATTTAAACACAAAAGGAGTCAAAAGTAAATATTAACAAAAAGCAGAAGTTAATTATTTTCCCTATAGTTAATACTAGTAACATTTACAGCGTTATTTGTGGACCATGAATATTTAAAAATTTTAACACATCACTACTAAATTTAGTGCTTGTTTTTTCTTTGTTGTGTAATCTATTGTCCTAATCTTTGAATGTATTTTAATTATTTCAATTTATATATTTAATAATAATTGTTATTATAGTTTTATGATATTTAATTTGTTATGTTAGCACATAAACTATGAATCAATATAAGATGAGCAGATAGAACATTATCTGCTTGACTTATCTTATATTGTTCTGAAAATAGAAAAATGTAATTCTTTGTTAAAAGTAGTGTTTAACAGTTAAAATTGAATGAGATATAAGCATTCAAAAGCTGTGAGTAAATGATTAATATGATTCCTGTAAATTCTGTGAAAATCAAGCTCTTTTGTCTTTACTTCTCTCATAGTATTACAATTCCTGAGAAGTTGGAATACTTCATTAACAAATATGCAGAACACTCCCATGACAAATGGTCAATGGACAAGGTAAAAAGAGAATTACATTCTTATTCAGTAGTCATTATTAATGACTGGTCACTGTTCAAACACTTCTGACCATGACAGTTTTCTCTTTTAAAATGAGAACTTGATCTAAATTAGGAAAAAATACTTAATTACAATTAGCTTATATAATAATATAATATTTAGCTAGCTCTATCATTAACACAAATATGATACACTTATGAATAAGCACTATTTTAAGCTTTCAAAAGATCTATTAATTACATTATAAATATAGTTTCTATAACATATATTGTTTATCGGAGTAAAAAGCAATGATCACCAAGGGCTTCAGGAGGAAATGGTGACCCCCGTTCAGAATTCACCTTTTAAGGAAACTTTGGTTTTATATGTAGGTTTTTTGGGTTTATTTTTTGAGTCCTGCTCTGCTGCCCAGGCTGGAGTGCAGTGGTGTGATCATACTTCACTGCATCCTGGAACTACTGGGGTCAAGCGATCCTCCTGCCTCAACCTCCTGAATAGTTGGGACGACAGGTGCACACCACCATACCTGGCTAACTGTTAATATTTTTTATAGAGATGAGATCTTGCTATGTTGCCCAGGCTGGTCTCCAACTGTTGGTCTCAAGCAGTTGTTCAGCCAGCCTCAGCCTTCCAAACTGCTGAGATGACAGGCATGAGCCACCATGCCTGGCCAGGTTTTAGGTATAGTTCTATCTCAGATAAAATCTTGAAAATTCTTAATCAGGATTTAACAATTATTTACCTTTTCTAGTCTTCTGTTGTATTTCTTACTACCAACTAGATCTGCAGTTTACTAAAAATAGATTACATTGTCCAGGTGACTTTTTTGTGTGTTTTCAAGAAAAACAACACAAATGAGAAAACTAAAGTAGCTGCATCTATGAGAATTTCTACATATTATGATCTAAAGGAAATCTTATGCCTGAATATTCACATTTAAGTTGAGCTCAGTCTAAACTTGACAGAGGATAAATAGGTTCATCAGAGGAGTTGAGTTGAGATGGTTCAAGAACCTAAAATACTCCTATATTGATTTGGTAAAATGAAAATCAGACACCAAAGGCTGCTTCCAGAGGATGTGTATGCTTCGTAACAAATCAAGATCATCATGCTAGAGATGTCATATTGAGTTTCAGACATTGCCCTGGCCAGTCAGTCTTTCAGTCCCTCTAAGAAACCCTTTTTTGCTGGTTTTGATAAGTATCTGGTTCTTCATTCAGTAACCGATTTACTACGTAAGTCAGTAAGGCTCTATCTTTTGTAAAAACTCCACGAAGTACTGAGTGGGTGGAGTTGGTGATGGAGAGGAATATTACAGGAAGGTATTCCAGTCTAATTACTCAGACTCTGTAGGCAGACAAGAAATGATATAGGGAAATGGTGGTATGTACAAATGGGCAAAATAATATGGAATGAATGTGTTGAGAGAAAATTTGATGAAAGAATGGATAAAACAGGTGGCATTATTCAGAGAAGACTCTGAGATGCATACTCTAGTTTTCCTATTTAAAATGCATGTTTTTTATTTACACTTCACAGGTGGGGTCCCAAGATGAGTCAGAATAGATATCCTTGGGACCATGCATCCCTCTAGCCTCCTCCTGTGGGAATGCTCATTGGCACAATTACAAGACCTTGGTCTGTTTAAGGAAGATTGGGCGCTTCCAGTCTCTGGATAAAAAGACTTGTTCCAGATAATTACTGAAAATACATCATGCAATATATCCATGCAACAAAGCTGTACATTTACTCCCTGAATCTGAAATTTAAAATATAAGAAAATAACATTGATTAGGATGGATATCTTTATAGTGACTTATGCTAGATAAAATTTCAATCTTAACCCTTACTTTAGTTCATTTTAGGTTTATTTTATCAAACATGCACTTAAACACCTGTATATCTACACCCTCTAACATTAACACATGTAAAACAATTTTTAATGTTTGCTTTTTTTTTTAGTTGGCAAATGGATGGATTTATGGAGAAATATATTCAGACTCTTCTAAGGTTCAACCATTAATGAAGCCATATAAGCTATTGTCTGAAAAGGTGAGGATTTTTTGTTTGTTTTAGTTTGTAAAGTTTTTATTCTTTTGGAAAATATTTTTCTTTGTTACATGCTTTTATATTAAAATGATTTCTTTATTTTAAAGTTGGTATTTTTTCTTTCAAAGGTCCCATTTTAAAAAACCTTCTTATATTTTGTCTTTTCCTCTCCATTCTTATTTTCTGTCGGCATTTCTGTGTTTATTCTCTTCTCTCCTTAACATTTTTCTTTTCCTTTTTGGTTTTTATTCCTCTTCCATATTTTTAAGTACTTTAAAACATCTTCTTATCATGCTGAAGAGTTTCTTGATGAGTGATGACAAAGTAATAATGTGCTTATTATGTATAGGTTTTCATATATTTGACTTCTTTGGGGGAAAAAAATGAATATCTTGACAAATGAAGTGAAAAGGATTTCACTTCATTGTGAGTCACATGTATATTACATAAGCTGTCCTTTTGTTCTGTGTCTCTCCTTTGTAGTTTCTGTGTTAGGACCTAGGAACCAGGTCCGCTAAAGGAAATAGACCTTGATGCTATATCATGAACAAAGTGAGGATCCCTCTTAGTAACATTAGTAAAACTAGATCTCTGCTCACACACCGCTTTTAGAATTTTACTTTCCTTTTTTATTTTTAAATAAGCTATGCGCATCAAATTTTTAAAAAGTGAAGGCAGTCTATTCAAGAGCAAAGCATTACTTAACGTTTTTATTTACATTCATAATATATCTGTTGTTTTTTGTTTTTTCTTCTCTAGGAAAAAGAAATTTATCGCTGGCCAATCAAAGAATCTTTAAAAACTATGCTGGCTTGGGGCTGGAGAATTGAAAGAACTCGGGAGGGAGACAGCATGGCCCTTTACAACCGGACTCGTCGTATTTCTCAGACAAGCCAGGTAAGAATTCATCATGGTGATGAATCAACTGTTTATGTTATGAACTAAATAATTTTGTTAAATTTAATTATTGGGTTTTTCTTAAAAAAGAATTTGAAAATTCTGAAGAGTCACAAAATTTAGAAGGGAGAGAAAAAAGCTGTATTACCTTTTCTTTAGTTTCAAGGGAGGTTAAATGATGATTAAGTTACTGGACTTTATGTACAAGCCTTCCTTTATCTGGCTAGTATAGAAGAAGTAACCAGCTGTAGGACCTGGGTGAAGCTGGAAACCATCATTCTCAGCAAACTAACACAGGAACAGAAAACCAAACACCACATGTTCTCACTCATAAGTAGGAGTTGAACAATGAGAACACATGGACACAGGGAGGGGAACATCACACACCAGGACCTGTCGTGGGGTAAGGAGCTGGGGGAGGGAGAGCATTAAGAGAAATACCTAATGTAGGTGACGGGTTGATGGGTGCAGCAAACCACCATGGTACATGTATACCTATGTAACAAACCTGCACATTCTGCACAAGTACCCCAGAACTTAAAGTATAATAAAACATTTAAAAAAGAAGAAGAAGAAGTACTCAGCTGTAAGGTCCTCACGTTTTCCTAATGGAAACAGCACATCATGTTCATTCGCTACAGTTGGTTTGTCTATAAAGCTTTCTTCTCATTTCCAGTGGGATCTGAGGGTTGGTTCTTAGGAAAGAGTAGGATGTTCAGACAGTCATGATCCAGATCTAGAACGCACAGGGCTGCTCCTGTCTGCAGAGGGCAGGTATACAGCCACACAGGCAGAGCAAGAATTCACAGAAGATGTTGCTACTGGACCATGTCATGGGAGTTCAACCAACAAGCAAGACTCTACCCATAGGTCTTCGGTGCTCAAGGTGGCAAGAGTAAGGTACAGCCTTGATGTGGAAACGCTGGGGTTCAGGGTGGACACTAAATGCCACCCATTAACATTTAGTCACACGGTCATGTGAGCTGCTTACCTTTGACCCTGTCATTTCTCCTGGGAACTAAACCTATCATTATTCTTTTCTTGACCCCTCAGCTCACTATATATGTGGTTTACACCAAATATTGTTATATTATTGCTATTTACACAGATATCCTTTTTTTGAAAAAAAAAATGAGGGTCTAACAGCATGTGCTTCACATGCTCCATAGTTGAAATATACTTTTTTTT
>NW_012114577.1:5822935-5847730 GCF_000951035.1 Colobus angolensis palliatus
TGGAACCATCTCTCGTGTCTTAGTGATTTTTACAGTGACATGTGATTTTTGAAATTTATTCTTAAATCTCGAATGTGATTTCAAAATATTAGGTGATGCTTGTGCCAGAGGCACAGTTTGTAAGGTAAAAGGAAGGGCTGTGGAATTTCACCACTTGGGCTTAAATCATAGCAGTGCTGCTTTCTAAAAATGTACTTTTGGGTACTTGATCTCTTTTTGCCTCATTAAATGTGAACTCTTATTGTTACTATTGTTATGTCAGTATTTCTGTTGAGAGCATTTATTGAGAGCATTTCATTAGTGGTAAATGAAAAGGTATATTTGTGTTTGTAGCACTTTGGCCTGTAGGTGGGAAAGAAAGAATAGTTCTGTCAGCTTCAGAAATGGGGAGCAATAAACACCGAAGGCCACAAATCTATGTATAACTCTTGCCATTATTTTCGCCCAAAGGTTCTTTAAGCATAAACCAGTATTATTTCAAATATTAACATAGATTGTCATTTCTCCATTACTTGCCTTATAGCTTTTTGTTTTCTAGCTATCATCTTGTTAAACTTCTTTGTCTTTTTTCTGTTACTGATTTCTTATGTGATTATTAAGCAATTTTCTATCATGTATAAACTCTTTTGACTAAAGGAACATTTTATAGCATCATTTTCTATAAGGAATGTAAATGGATGAGTGAAGATCATGTGTAGATGTGATTCTGACCCTGAATGCCTGAGCTTTTTTTTTTTTTACTGGGGCTCAGCACTCCCTCAGGGACGTACAGGTGGCCCATGGTTAATGACAGTGTCTGGCACAGCCAGCCTGGGTTGACATTCTGGTCTCACCCCTGAGTACCTAGCTAGTTATGGGTAAACTGGTTAACCTCTGTATGCTGCAGTTTTCTCATCTTTAAAATGAAGCTGATATGAGTCTCTGCTTTGAAAGAATGTTGTGAGTGTTCTCGTTATGATGCTTATTAATCACTTAAAAGAATAACTGGCATATATTTCAATATAGGTGAGCCATAATTTTTGTCCTTATTATCTTTATGTGGATCAATAACCTGGTGAATGTCCTTTGTTTGCCATGAATACCAGAGGAAGACATGAATCCTGATTTCAGGAAATTTACCGCCCACTTGGGGCTTTAGAATTTGCACATGTAAGACAAACATAAGGGTATGAATAACACCGGTAGCAACTCGACGGAATATACAATAGAGTATATAAGGGCTGATAAAAGTTACAAGAAGTTGATTGGAGAGGGGTTAACTGGGTGGGTTTTGACCCCTTCCTTAGTAGGGATACTAAAGTCAACAGCAAAGAACATTTCTGACAATCTCAGGCATATCCCACAGGTTTTCAACAATTACTTGTTTGCTCCCGAATTCCAATGCCTTACCTCATATCCGTTTTTCAGTACTACAAATGTAGGATAAAAACTATTTAAAACAAATGAAAAAATAAGCTTATACCCTGGAAGGGGAAGGGAGATTAGAATGAAATTTTTGGAACGTGTTACTTATCTAGAACTAAAATACAGGATAGGATAGAGGGATGATGCATTCATTCCTTCAGCAGATATTTATTGAGCACCCATTATGTATGCTGCATTGTCCTGAGCTTTTCAGATACATCAGTGACAAAATGGACAAAAATCTCTGCTGTCCAGGAGCTTACATTCTAATGGGGGAAATAAACAACGGATAGAAAGGCCAGGCATGGTGGCTCATGCCTGCAATCCCAGCACTATGGGAGGCTAAGGCAGGGGGATTGCTTGAGCCCAGGAGTTTGAAAGCAGCCTGGGTAATATGGCGAAACAACATCTCTACAAAAAATAGAAAAACTAGTCCGGTGTGGTTGCACGGCACACACCTGTAATCCCAACTACGCAGGAGGCTGAGGTGGGAGGATTGAATAAAGCCAGGAGGTTGAGGCTGCAGTGAACTGTGTTTGTGCCACTTCACTTCAGCCTAGGTAGCAGTGTAAGAGAGACCCTGTCTTCAGAAAAACAAGTTCTAGCTATGCTATGATAGAGTATGATAAATATCGCGAAAAAAGAAAACACAGCATAGAAAGGCAAATTGGGAGTGCAACGGGGAGATTTGGAAGGTGTTTGGAGGTGAGTTTAATATGGCGCTTTCAGGTAGATTTCATTAGAAGGCAAACTGAATAAAAACCTGAAAGAGTTGAGGGAGTTACACAGATTTGGAGGAAGAATGTCCCAAACATTGCACACGTGCTAAGGTGGGAGTGTGTGGGAGATAAGGAAGTGAGCGAGGCTGGAATCCAGTGAGTAACATGAGGGTACAGTGGTCTCAGGGGCCAGGTCCTATAGGACACTGGGGACCATCTTAAGGACCTGGATAAGTGCTTTGGTGTTAGAATCACTTTCAAAATTTGATGCTGCTGTTTGATCTCTACATAATACAGTTTATGGCTTTTAAAATTATTTAATTTCTCTTGAGCCTCTTTACTCTCATTTTAAAATGGTGAAAAGTAATACCTACTGTTCAGAGTTGTTCTGAAGATAAAAGGAGATAATCTGTGTGTCCCGATGACCACACACCTGGTAGTCGCTACTGCTGTTGTTAATGCCAATAAGATTAGTATGAATGTTAAACCCCCTGGCTCCAAGATGGTACATAGTCCAGGGAACCTGAAATTGCACAAGACCTGGCCAGTCTTCTGATTTCTGTGTATCTGAAGAAGAAAAACAGGCAATTAAAAGCATAAAAAGAATCTGCCCCTAAATAAGCAAATATTTAACTACATTATTAAAACTGGCCTCAAGAACTTAAAGTGAAAAACTTGTAAATTTCAGTTATATAAGGAAAGTGGTTTAAGGGGAGATTAAACAGTGGGAAATCTCTTTTAGGAACAAATAGACGTATAGAGTTATTGCTATCAATAAAATTTGCAGAAAGTCTAATATAATTTGTCATCAGTTTGAAGACATACACTTGCCCTATTTTAATATCTGTGAGATTGGGAATCATTTTATAATCTTAACATTAATGAGCGATGGTATGTGTCAGATGCTGGGAATATTAATAAAGCCCAGCCCGTGCCCACATATTTTTGCTGTACAGTGGAGAAGACATTGCTTAGGGAAGAACAAAATAAATAGTTTGGAAATGTAATTCTGACAACAAAATGGAGAATGAGTTAGAGAAGGATGAGACCGAAGGCAGAAAGAGAGACTCCTTAGGGGGATGTTGTAGACATCCCAGAAAAACAACAAAAACCAAAAAATGTTGTGTCTGAATTAGAGCAGAGACAGTGGAAACAGAACACCATGGTATGTCCCAGGGGTATTTTTGAGGTAGACAGAATTTTGTGGCTGATACATGATAATAGATGAAGGGGAGTATATCAGTCTGTGTTTACGCTGCTGATAAGGACACACCTGAAACTGGGCAATTTACAAAGGAGGAGGTTGAATTGACTCACAGTTCCACGTGGTTGGAGAGGCCACACAACCGTGGTGGGAGGTGAAAGGCACGTCTCACATGGCAGCAGACGAGAGAAGAATGAGGAGCCAAGTGAAAGGGATCTCCCCTTATAAAACCACCAGATCTTGTGAGACTTATTCCCTACCACGAGAACAGTATGGGGGAAAGCACCCCCATGATTCAGTTATCTCCCACTGGGTACCCCTCACAACAGGATGGAATTATGGGGGCTACAATTCAAGATGAGATTCGGGTGGGGACATTGACATGATGATGAAGGGGAATAATCTGAGGTGATTCCCTGGATTCTAGCTTGTGTCCCCAAGTTGATAGCCGTGTTAGGTGAAGTAAAGACCATAGGAGTGCTGGGGACAACAAGCAGAGAACAATGACTTTGATTTTGTATGTTGTAGTAGGCAAAATTATGACTCCCAAATATGTTCACCCACTCCTCACTACAGTTGTATGGGAACTATGGTGTTGGTGGTAGTTATGTTACTGGCAGTGGTAATGGTAGTATACTAGCAGTGAGAACAGCCATTTACTAAAATCCCTGATCCATTCTTTGGTGTCAGGCACTTTGCTACGGGTTTTAAATCCATTACCTCATTTCATACCAGCCTTTGAGGCAGGTGGTCTATTTAACATATTAAAAGAAAAACTTCAGACAAATTAAATTTAACAGAGTTTAACTGAGCAAAGAACCAGTGGCAGTCCCTGGAACCAGGACAGGTTCAGTGAGAGTCCAGGCCTGCCACGTGGCCAGGGAACATTTATAGACAAAAAGGGAAGTGATGCTCAGAAAACAGAAGTGAGGTACAGAAAAAGCTGGATTTATTCCAGTTCGGTGTTTGCCTCATTTAAACAAGGTTTGAACAGTGTCCTCATGGTGAAAGCACAGAAGCCAGGGTGCCGTCAAAACGGACCCGTAAGTTAAGTATCACTCATGAGCCTGTATTAATTATAGCATATGTTACACTCACTTTTATTTTACAAGCATGATAATGAGCTATATTTTCATTTTGTTTTTAGTTTTTTGTTTATGCATTTTTAATAAGAGAATATACACGATTATGAAATATATCACGGTATAGTTTTAGATTTATAAGCAGGAACTAGAGCTCATTTCTGTGGTACACTTTCACATAATATGCCATTGGTTGGAAGGAGGTAAGTGCCCAGGATGGTAGTGAAACTTCCTTAAAATTGATGAAGAGATATATTTCATTTTTTAAAAGCTTTAATTCAGAAATTAAAGAAGTCTCTTCCTCGAGGATTTCCAAGTGCATTATTGAATACCATATGATATACTATTATAATTTAAAAGTTGGTTATACTTTATTCTAACATTTGACTCATGAAGACATTCGTAAATATTGACACCTTTGATTAACTCTCGCTTGCTTGAGGAAGAGTGAATTTCATTGCAGCCATTTTGGATTTGTAAGAAACTCAAAAATGTCATGGTCACCTGCATAAGATAATGTTGCAGAATTTTGGATTCATGGCACAATGTGTCAAATTCTGATAGTTAATTTTCAGGATTGTCAATCATAAATCGTTTTCAGACACCCAAATATAATTTTAACATGCGAGATGTGTTTACAACATCATTTTGTAAAGAAACTTGCCAGTTTTGTCTGAGGAAACACGATGTTTGGAAGTTTGTGTTATATTTTTAAAGTATAATTTAAGTCTCTCTTCACAAGGTTTTTAATGAGGCACTATTTTTTCACACAAATGATCTAGGTTTCTGTAGACGCTGCCCATGGTTACAGTCCCCGGGCCATTGACATGAGCAATGTTACCCTATCTAGAGACCTGCATGTAAGTACTGTTAACTTTTAAACATAGTCTCCAAATTTAATTTTTAAGAAGCATAGCATAATACTTTCCTGCATATATTTCACAGTGTGGTTTATTTGAATGTGGTGATCCTATAATGGATCCACGGAATTTATAGATTATATACTCTAATTTTTTAGTACTATCAAAATTGATAGCTGGGTGGGGTGGCACACACCTAGAGTCCCAGCTACTTGGGAGTCTGAGGCAGGAGAATCGCTTGGACCTGGGAGGCAGAGGTTGCACTGAGCCGAGATCGCACCACTGCACTCCAGCCTGAGTGACAGAGTGAGACTCCCTCTCAAAGAAAAAAACAACAAAAAAAAGTTGATACAACTTTTTCTAGGGTGTTTCAGCCACATAACATATTTTCCTAAAAGATAATAGCCATTTAAACATCTCTATGGTAAATAGTTGTGTGTGAGAAGAAAGTAAATAGTTAATAATGCTCTGCGCAAGGGCCACTTTCTTTAAAGTTTTTCCTGAGAAATCGATTGCATTTGCAATCCTTATTGCTCCATTCATAGTCTCCTCTGTTCTTTTTTGTCACCAAGGAACCTACTTTGAAATAGCAGATTTGAAAGTAAGATAAAATTTATTGCCTTGAGACATAAACTTAATAGGTCGATTTGGTGTTCAAATAACATATTAGCATTGTTGGTAACTGTATTGTTCCAAGAGAAATAAGGACGAAAATATAAAATGTACATATTGTTAAATTGTTTTGTTTGCCATTTGTTATTGCTCCCATATGAATGTCTTAAAATGACACAGTAAACTTGAAAATCAAATGTAAAAAGAATCTTAGAGGTAATCTTATCAAAACCCAAAAGGTCACAGAAAGATTAACTTGGCTAGTCTAAGTTCTCTCACCTAGTTTGGACAGAGATTGATTTAGAAATCAGATCTTTAACTGTCCATCTGACATTCTTCACATTCAAGTTTAATAAGGTTTAGGTCATTTTTAAGGCTTTGGAAATTAAAATAAGAACTTGTAAATAAAATTTTTTTTTTTTTTCTGAAGTCCATAGCTATTTTGGTTTCATTATTGAATCAATGTCTTCAAACATTATGAATAACAATGACCATTCTCATCTGCTGTTTAGTTACTGTGTCATATTGCAAATCCTTACAATTCACTGGGATTCAGATTCTAAAGAGCGTGGGATTATCTTTTAAGTGTATCATAGCACTGATACTGTATTAGTTATTCCTTTAAGGCATCTAATATTACATGTTAAAAAGCAGTGTTATCCTTTTTTACTTATTGAAGTAATAAATATTTTTGTCTTAAGGCTATGGCAGAAATGATGGCTGAAAACTACCATAATATATGGGCAAAGAAAAAGAAAATGGAGTTGGAGTCCAAAGGTAGTATTTTCTAAACTGTGTATTAAAAAACAATCACGATTCAATCACATGAATATATAGATGAAGTAGTCTTTTTAACACAAGAGCTTATTATAACTTTTTAAAATTAGAATGGTTTAAACGTGCCTGTAACAGATTGAAGGTGGAAATGCTGTCATTTCCTAGCAGCTAGTATGTATTTTCTTGTGTCTCCGAATTTTGGCAGCTTTCTTTTACCCGTTTTAGCTTATAGATTTCTATACTTCTCATCCTGATATCTGATTTGTTCTATGAATGACTTAGACTTCCCTCCCTGACTCTCTTCCCCAACTTAAATATCTCCCATTTTACCCCTTTTTATTTCCAGTCTCAGCCTCTTTCGTCCAGTCCAGCTATGTTACTGTCTCTTACATGCTTTTGCTTGCACTTTTCCTGTTTTTTTTTATTAAAATGCAAAATGACCTAATGTTCTCTTAGGTATTTCTCAAGTCTTTTAAAATTTATTTGCATAAATATTTTCTTCAATTTAATGTATGCTACACTGATGATATCTTTCAACATTATTTGTTTGCCATTAGTCTATACACATATTGTTTATAATGGGTGTGTGTGTGTGTGTGTGTGTGTGTGCGCGTGCGCGCATATGTGCTGTCATTAATGACTTCCTATATGGTTTTCTTTCCCCCAATAGGAATATGTTACTTTCAAGCTCAGGGCCACAACATTTATTTCTTTTGTAATCCTTATTGTATAGTTACAGGTGCCAATAAATCTTCTACTTTTTGTTTATTTGACTAGGTAAAAATGTAGAAGGGGAGAAGATTTTGAAAGTGGGGATATTTCATGGTGAAAAGTAAAGCTGTGATATGGAAGGATGGTACCTGGCACCAAGCACTAGGAAACAGAGTAACACAAATTAGGGTTGGTCACAGAGAGGAAAAGAGAAGATTTCACATTTTTAAATTGCCTATTTCAAAATGCTGCTCAAGGATAATATGTCTGTATTCTAAAACTGCCCCATAAATGTTTGTTAAATGAATGATTAATTCATTGTTTGGCTCATGGGTGCATGGATGAATGGATGGATGGCAAATGAGTCATAGAGTTTTGTTTTGTGAAATTCTTGACAGGGCATTGCCCACATAACTGATAAACAAAATCACTGCTTGTTACATGAGCAGATTACATGAAAAAGTGTCTGTGCCTTCTTTTAAACTATGTTTCAGTCGCTGTAGTAGAGTTAAAATTAAAAATAATAAGCAGCTATTTTATTACAAGTTGATTATCCCTTATCCAAAATGTTTGGAACCCAAACTGTTTGAAAGTTGAGATTTTTTCAGATTTTTAAAATATTTGCAGTAAATATATAGGTTCAGCATCCCAAATCCAAAATCCAAAATTTTAAATGCTCCAATAAGTGTTTCCTTTGAGCATCATGTAGACACTCAAAGAGTTTCTGATTTTGGAACATTTGGATTTCAGATTTTCAGATTAGATATACACAACCTATATGCTTTTCTAAATAAGCATGATAGAAAATCATCATTATTTAAATTTCTGAGCCAGATTGATGTTTTCTTTAAGTCATACCACTAGTAAATGGCACATCCATACTTCTGCATACAACTTGTATTGGCTCAAATTGATATTCTGTAGTTGGGCAACTAACCTAGTTGCAGCACACTAAGTGGTGAGGTAGAGGAAATTAGTCCTCGCTGTCTTTAATTCTCTTACTGCACATATGGATTTCATTTTAGAAGAGGAACTTGTTTAGAACCAAAATGGCAGACCAGTGGGAAAGGTGTTGAAATATGCAATCCTGGATTCTGGCTTTTAGGTTATTGAGATTAGCAAACCAGAGAAGTGAGTCTTGGGAATAGGAGATAGGTTACAGACTGTAGCCAGTTTCAGAGCAGAAACTACATGTGTCTTTTTTTCAAAGTTGTGTTCTCACTCGGGGACATTAATAGTGAGGAGGATCCTTATAGCCAACAGTTGTAGGCAGTTGCATCCTGCCAGCTCTACTCCCACTGCCGATAAGAGGTAGGTGGGAGGAATCTGTCACCACCCGATGTCTTGGTGTCTGTGTGTGTGTGTGTGTGTGTGTGAGAGAGAGAGAGAGAGAGAGAGAGAAAGAGAGAGAGAGAAATAGAAATGAGAAGTCAAAAACACTAAAAGAATCAGGGCCAAAGCTGCCCAGTTTTGCTTTCACCTTTTCTCTTCTCTTTTATCATCCCTGCATCTGTGCGGAGAAGATGAATCTGCTTTAGGAAAATCAGGAGAAAAATGCCTCTTTGCTTGCCTTAGTCATCTGATCTTCAGTGCTCTTTTGGAATCTCGAAAAGTCTGAGGGAAAATCAGATGCCATAAGGAGTTAATAGAAATAAAGGAGTGTAAGTCCAAAAAGTATGATTAGCGATCCCAAATTAGTAAAAAATGTTACTTTCCCACTGGCACTTCAAGTATTTTGTACCATGGTCATCTGTTGTTAAGCCACAGACAGCTCACTAGTGTCAAGAATTTTTTCACCCTGTAGTATGAATGGGTTCATGAGTCTGTGCTAGTATGTGTGGTAATATCCTCAGAATTGCTGTTCATTCGTTTGCCTCTCCAAGGAGCTTGTTTCCTTCAGCACAAGATGTCTACACCCATTTCATAAATGGGAAAGATGAGGGTGGAAGTGCAAGCAAATGTCCATGGTCACACTGCTAGTTAGAGGCACAGTGAGGACGTAGATTTCAGCCACCTGGCAGGCTTTCAAATCCCTTCACCTTCTAGTTCAGTGGAGGTCGAATAGGGTGAGAAGAGTTACCGAGTTCGTGGGTACTTTGCGTTCTTAGGATTTTAAAATTATAGACCTCTTTCTGCATCTCTCTCTTTCTCTCCCCACCTCCCCCACAATAACTTATTGGTATGTGGCCCCCCAAATCACTGATTACAAATTAAGTTGCCCAATTAATAGCATTCTCTAGGACTAAATGCAGTAATGGAGTTTGAACTAGGTGATGGTTGATTAAACTAGGGTGATGGAATTCGATGCTTGATTTTAAAAAGATTTTTGCTTTTATTTTTAACTGATACATAATTGTCTATATGACTTACAGTGTGATATTTGCATACATGTATACAACGTGTAATGTTCAAATCAGGGTAATTAGCATATCCATCACCTCAAACATTTATATTTCTTTGTGTTGGGAGCATTCAAAATCTGCTCTTGTAGCTATTTGAGAATATAGAATAAATTGTTGTTAATTATAGTATCCTTATAAAGTGTCCTGTTAAATTACATCTTTGATTAGGACAAAAGTCAAATTTGGTTTCTACTAAACTTAGTAACAAATTCTATACCCTCTTGCTGTTCACGAGTGTTTGTTGTCGTTGTCTTCTGACAACTGTATTGTGCTTGATATTGTTAATATACTGTGAAGTACCTGAATTCCTTAGTGTGGTTAGTATTTGTTAGCTCTGTAGTTCTTGACCAACGCCTTGCATGTATGATAGCACAGTGTCACCTAATGGTATTGAAGTTCAGTGGGCGATTGCATGTCTGCAGATGGCACTCTCAGTCAAAGCCAGCACTGGGGAAGCAGACATTTCTTCCTTTGCTTGCTTATTTATTGTGTAGGGCAAATTCAACATTTGTCATTGTTTGCAGTAGCTCCTGGCTAAACTGTATTGGAAACTGATTTCATAGGCTATATGTTGTTATAATTCAAACAACATTTATTCTCAATTATTCTTCCTGGAATTCCTTAGCAGTTGTATTTCAGGGTAGCTCAGCCTCCCACACAATATCTATTATCATACATGTTTTACGGATGTTAAATGTGAGACATACCATGCTATTCAGTTTGCTGCTGTTTTAATAGCATTCTTTGTACCAGATCTTTACATCTGAAATTAACAGTGCATTTTAAAATATTTTTTATAATTTTTGCAAAATTTTAACCAAAATTTTTACATAATTTATAATTTTTAGAAAGGTTTTTCTCTGTATTAGTTTTTTTAAAATTTACATATATTTAGAATTTTTAAATCTGAAAGAAAGACTACTTTAGTAAGTATTATCAGGATGAGTATATTAAAAATCTAGACTCTTGCTAAAAGGTACTTGCCCCCAGGTCTTAAAGTCAAGTATTAGACACTTAAGAGTGATCCACTTTTAATGTAGCACATCTATATGTGGTTTTGTTTATTTATAAATAATGTGACTACGAAGTACTCTCTGATCTGAGAGATATAATAAAAATTCCATATTTAAGACTTTTACTCTTCCTTCTGTGGGGCAGCAAATGAAGCATAACCCCTGAAACATGCTTTATAACTTTTCTAAATCCTGCTAAGTATGATTTAGCATTTATTTCCACTCTCCACATTCAAAATTGCTTTGAACAGAGAAGAGAATACAGCTGCTTCTCTCTCATTGGCGAATGCAGATATTATTGTCACTCAGTATTACAAATGCATGCATGTTCATGTTTTAACTGCCTCTTAGAAGGCATATGCATAGCCTTTCTTTGAGTAGTTTTTCTGAGTTAATTGAAACATTAAAGGCAATAGAGGCAGAAGAGTCTTATATGCTCTGTGTATTATTAAAGGATATGAAAACTTTTCTAGTGTGGTCCAATTATATATCTGTGTGTCATCTCAGATTATTTTCAAATTACTATGCTGTGTTCTTGTCCTGACATACTCTTAGGAGGCGGTAACCACCCTCTGCTGGTGCCCTATGATACACTGACAGCCAAAGAGAAAGCCAAGGATAGAGAAAAAGCACAGGACATCCTCAAGTTCTTGCAGATCAATGGATATGCTGTATCCAGGTAAAAGTACACATACCCTAATTACACATTCTTTTCATGAGGGTGAATATTTAAATATCTACATCATATTTAAAGCTGAAAATGAATTCAATGATCTGTTTACACCTTTGAGGTACTGTTTAATATGTTCAAAATACACACATCAGAAAGATTTACACCCCTAGCTGTGTACCACATAACTGAGTTCCTTTTGCTACATATATTAAATCACTATCCATCATTTAGGCAAAATCCCCAGGCAAAAAATCACACTCTGTTTTTGTAAATGCAACATTTTGTTGTGTAATAAGAGAGTTACTCACTGAAGCTTTATATCATATGCAAAATTTTCTTTATAGGTTAAATCTTACTTTTTCCTTGAGCTACAATAACATTAGATAAACTTCAAAATTTAAATGTATATATAAACATATATAAACATGTATGGATATGTACATACACACACACACACACACACACACACAATTTTACCTTCTAAGAGACTTGTACAAATTGCTTTCCCTGTTTCATTTTTGCTGTTCCAGAGGATTTAAGGACCTGGAACTGGACACGCCTTCTATTGAGAAACGATTTGCCTACAGTTTCCTCCAACAACTCATTCGCTATGTGGATGAAGCCCATCAGTATATCCTGGAGTTTGGTAGGTGCCATAGTCCCGTTGCTAATAGCCCAGTGTTTGTTGTTCTTAATGTTTACAACATCAGGATATAGAACAACACTGGCTGCTGAGCTATTTGTGATGGTGTCAACCCATCTATTCATCCTACTACTAAGTAGAGTTCAACAGTCAGTGTATGAACAAGTTCTTGGGGAGTGGGTAAAGTCTGTGAACTTTTAAAAATCTAACATATAAGTTATTCTCCTTATAATGTTTATTGGCATTCATTTTTTTCAATTTAAAAGATACATTGGAAGGACATCAGAATTTTAAGGTAGAGTTAAATCTTACCTATGAAATTAACTGCTCTACTCATAAGAAAAACTTCCAAAACTGTGGATTTTCAAAATTTCTAAACACTATAGAGGCCTTGAGTTTAGCCTTTGTAGGGAAATACATTAATACTAGAGTAACTGCAGTGCAGAATACTTTATTATGCTCTTAGGGTACAGGGAAAGACCTCTTTCCTGTCTGGCCCAGTGCTGTCTCAGAATTTTTAAAACCTCATTCTTTAAGCCTTAGATTCAGCACAGATGATCAAAGCAGCCTCCGGTCACTTCTGTTGTTTTGTGACCCTCCTCATTGAATTAAAATTCAACTTGTTAATTGTTTAGTGTCAGAGCACCTTCCCACCACTGCGTAGTAACACGACGTAAGGAATTCCGGGTTGTTCCCTTTTGAAAACAGTGTGCTCTTCTGGTGATTATTCATTTATTTTCATTTTTGTTCTCAAGGTTTTCTCTTTATTTTTAACACTCACTCGTTTTGTCGTTCAACACCTTTCCTCTAGGGCCATTCATCTTGGATCCCTCAGCTGCTGTTTGTCTTAGGATGTAAATCTAGTTTCTGCCATAGCACCAGATTTAAGTTTGTAGAAATTAGAGCTCTGGTATTTTCTTCTTTCTGGTCTCTTGTATCCTAAATGTGATTAAAGATTTTCCAGTTGAGCATCGTTCTCATAAACAATTGACTTCTCTTTCAACCTGCCTCTACAGTTCAAATACTCTATTGTTGCTCTCTTCGAGCCCATCTTTTTCATAAAAGTTTACACTACAAGCTAATTTTTAATCTGTAATCTCTCTGTGATTCATACAACTAACAATTTTTAAAAATATGATTCCTGACTTATCCTAATACATAGCCAAATTGATCTGAATTAATGAAATGTAACTGGAGAACAAAAATGAGGTAGGGGTGAATTATTGAAGCTTTTACACAGAAAGCTAAATATTGCAATTTCTGATCCACATTTGAAAGGATCCGATATGGGTAGCAACTCCAATATCCAGTCTTGTTTTTGGAGATACAAGGGACAGGAGAGAAAGAAAGAGTCATCATTTGGAGAAAGGAACAAGAAAGTTGTTTGTTTTTTACCTTCACGTTGGAGAACACAAACACCAATATGAAGGGAAGAAATGTGTTTAGGTATTATTCACACTTTATTCAAATGTCTGAATAAACTACCTACTACAGTTCATGGAAGGGGGTGGTGAGAATCTTGCTCCAGGGTACATTCACCCACTTGACACATTTCATTCTATCCACAGGGTAGAGGGTCTTATAAACAGAGCACGGGAGAGAAAGTAGGCTGCAATGACAGAGCCCAACCAAATAACCTTTTTCACAATTCCTGATGTTATAGGTACTGTTTTCGGATGGCTTTGCCAGGGCAAATTAGGTTCAGGAACTCTGTTAGAGGAGCAGATAGAGCTGTGATTGTCAGTACCCTGTTTATTTTAATTTCCATCTTTCATTGTTACCACAAGTAACAATGTTACCACAAGTAACAAAAACTGCTATATTGCCTTCTCCCTTTATCCTTCACTTTAGTGATTTTGTAGCACATCTCTAATGTAGCCATTCCTAGACCTAAGTTAATTGTGGTTGTAAAAATATGCCTTTTTCTAATTTTTATATTATACCATAGATTGTATTCTCTCCACATCTTTTTCACATTTTGCACATAAGCATTTGTTTAAATGTAGTAAAAAGCATTTCCTATTTAATTCATTGAAATATGAGCCGATTTGGCTGTGTACAAAATTTTATCTTGAGATAACTTTATATGAGAAAGTCTCTTATCTGAATCCAGCCATTTTGTATAATGTGCTTAAGAGGAGATTCAAATGCCAAAGTGGCATGCAAATGAAATTTGCAAGTGTTAAAAAACCATAATTTTCTTTTGCTTGTTCATGGGAAGAGCATTCTGATATTGCGAAATAATAGCCTAAGTTTCCTAAAAATTATCTTGTATTTTTGTCTAAAATTTGACAAACTATTATCTCAAGTTATTATTATTATTATTATTTTTTTTGCAAAATAACTTTTTCAAGCAAAAGTCAGCTTGGCTCTTAAATATCTGGAAGCTCTGCTTACAAATTTTACTAAAACCTGATATCCAATTCTGAATTTTTTAGCTCTCCAATATGTTCTGCATGCCATCATGGTTATTGTAGTTTATTATTTCCTCATCTATTAATATATGCATGAACCTTTTCCATATGTATGAAGGAGGTAAGAAGGGCCACCTTCTAAGCTAAATGAATTAGGTTAATCAATTCTTGACCTTGGATCATTTTTTAAACCATGGGGAAAACTTGGGTGTTTTTGCTTCGCTTATGAAAATTATGTTTTGACATAGGTCAAAATTTCTTTATTCTTTAGTGGAATGCTAATTTGCCAACCTAATATTAAAATTGCTGTCCTCCTCCTCATCGCAGATCCTGACTTCCTGCAGTTGTTTAGTTTGTATCTTAAATTGAGAAGCTTTAACTTTCGGTCACACCAAGAGGCAATCTTTATTATTAGAGGCCAGAGTTAGTATCTAACCAATTATGTTTATTCAATTTACACCCACTGTCCTCTCCCCAGTGAGCTTCTGTTCTTAAAGGCTACTGAAAATGTGGGATTCTTACTTTATTCTATTCCATTTTCCCCTCCCTATGTCAATAAGATCTCAAAGCTACACAAATGTGTTTGTGTTTCTAACCACAACTATGGGCTGTCCTCAATAGCTTTTTCAATTTAGATTTGGGGACTTTAAAAAATCCTTTTATTTTTAATGACACTGCCAAAGCTTGCCTTTGTATTTTTGGTTGGCTTTTTCCATTCAGTGTAGTGGGATAATACATTTAGCAATGCTTTCTAACCTTTGCGTTATGGATGAATATCTTGCAATGTTTCCAGTGCAGCATTTACCTAAAAACTCTTCAAATCTACAGATGGTGGCAGCAGAGGCAAAGGAGAACATTTCCCTTATGAACAAGAAATCAAGTTCTTTGCAAAAGTACAGTATACAATCTATCTTGTTTTTGCTTCAATATGTTTGTTTACGTACTCTACTCATTAGATCATTACCCTTTTCAGAACATACTTGTCTACAAATATGTATTTTACTGCACGTAAATATTCTGTGGCATGAAAATAACTGCATGAATCATCTTCCCAGCATACTTGGTCAGACTTTAACTCTACATTCCCTACCACATTCCTTCTTCAAATGACTTCATTCTATCTGAGGTTTAATTCAGTTTGCATTTTTTTGGTTTTATCGTATGATATAGAATAAAAATATCTATTTCTTAACATTTGGATATTGTTACAATTTAAAATTTCTAGTTGAGAATTGCTTTTATAAATAGGAAAGTCTTAGTTAATTTATAAAGGGGTACATTATAAGAACATTTAGTATAGAAGAATCTTTATTGTGGGGCCATAGTCCTACTCGTTTTACAGAAGATCAGGGAGGATAGATTGTTTATATACAAAGGACATCCCACTGTTATTATTTATTTCATTTCATAAGGATTTATCAGGAATTTGCCGTATTACCAGAAAAATCATCACTTTTTTCAGTCAAAAAGGGATGGACATGAAAAGTTGTAAAACCTCCAAATGATTTAGTTCCTTTACTCAGTATTTACTGTGTGTCTAGTCTGGGTCAGGCATTAGGGTGTGGCCCAGGGATTGCCATGAATATACAATGCCCCTGGGTAAGCTTTCCTGTTTGGGACACCTTGCAGTGAGCCTGAAGACCTAATTACTGCTGTCTGTCTCCTCTTAAAGTACTTGCATTCAGTGATTACAGATAATTTGCTATAAATACAACTTTTGTGGACTCTAAAATAGCATGCTTTTTGATTGATGAATATTGACTTGTAGTATGTTTTCAAAATTGTGTTCTTTACTGTAAAACACATTTCTATTGTCTTTTCCTCCCATTCAATATAGCACTCAGAGTCTGTTCCAATCATCTGAAGATCCAAAGTTTGTCCTGGGGTGCAGACAGTTAGTGATTCATCAATTGATAGATCCATATGTGTATCTCCGGTCTCTGTGAGATTGTAATCTTACTTGATAGCCAATTATCAGAATGCTGTATTCACGGCCTCTAATTATCCCTTTAAAATACATTCTTGTGTTGCCCATCTACTCAGCACCCCTAGTGATTCTGTTTACAGATGCTTAATGTGGCTTAATTTCTACTAAGTCTATAATGCATTCATTTACCATATTGAGTGCCTACTATGTGCCAGTCACTAAATTCAGACAATGTCCCGACTGTCAAGGAAGAACAATAAAAGCTGGTGATGTCCCCGTTATGTATAACTCTGCTCTACCGCATGGTGGGAAAAAGAAGTATATTTAGATAGACTTGAGTTTGCGTACTGGTAGTGCCAATCTTGTTCTTGCCCTGGGCCCGTCACAGTCCTTAGCACTAGGGATTCAGTGGCAAACAGGAGAGACCAGTTAATAGTTCTAGACCGAACCTCAGGAAAGGGCTATAATGGGAAACAAACCCAGAAATGTTTCTTGTTTTTGCATAACTCATAGGCTCCTGGAAAGAGAGACTTTAATCCAAAGTCCCACGCGTACACTGTAAAATTGCAAATGATGTTGTCAGAGCTCAGAATGTGGGACTTTATCTAGTTGAGATCAGCAAAGACTTACCTGGCAAAGCACCACTGAGTTGAGATCTACAGGAGGACCAGGGTGAGTAGGATGTGGAGTGCCGAAGAGCATGCCGGACAGAGGGACTGGTGTGTACAAGGCCAGGTGATGCGAGTGGACAGAGTGAGGAGGAGGAATTGGCCCAAGGCCAGCAGGGCGAAACGTGCATAGAAATGGAAAGTGCACTTTGAGAAAGGCCAGGTTAAAAGAACATTGTGTAGGCAAGTAAGTAGCAATGTGACCCTCAGTAAGTCACACGTTTCTATCTCTCCATTTAAGACCCATAATGCAGGGATGGTGGCATCTACCCTGTAGGGCAGTTGCTATCATCAGCTGCAATGTTCACACATAGTAGAGACTCAACATATGGTAGTTCTGGATTATTTCGGGGTCTGTTGGGCGCTGAACTATATTATATGAAAACATTGAGAATATTTCATTTTGAGAAAATATTAAGAATAATTCCAAACTGTTGCAAGTTTGCTCTGTTCCCCATAATCACATCCTGCCACACTCTGCTTTCCCTGCTATGGACTCGAGACTGGTAGAGTGAGATTTAAGAGAGGCATACTATGACGTGCCTGGCATGGACATAAGGAGACCTGATGCATGTGAACAGAACTCTGACTGCTCCAAAGCCTCAGCTCTCATTCATCCCCTGAAAGATTCCACTACGTAGATCTGTCTTCTTTTCCTTTCTTTCAGGTCGTTCTTCCTTTAATTGATCAGTATTTCAAAAACCATCGTTTATACTTCTTATCTGCAGCAAGCAGACCTCTCTGCTCTGGAGGACATGCTTCCAACAAAGAGAAAGAAATGGTGACTAGGTAAACAGCTATAAAAATAAACACTGTTGTATGACTTAGGTGTATATGCATTTGCAAAGAGAACCTGAGGACCTTGACATGGGAGAGTATCCACCCATTTCCCTGGTCCATGTCTTCTTGGAAGCAAACACTAGATGACAACAGTTTTTACAAGTTAAGATATGTGTTCTAGATGTTGAGTTTCTTTATATTTTGCTGCTAAGTGTAATGCTGGATAGAAGGATAAAATATGACTCATTTCAGAATCTACACGTAGAAGCTGGACATGCATCACCATATTAGTATTTGTGATAAATGGTGCTTTTGACGTTAGTTTCTTTAACATTTCTACCAATCTGATATTTTTGCCAGCCTTTGTTGTTCAGAAAAAAATCCCAAATATACATACTTAATTTAAAAATAATGACCAATGTTGGAAGAAAAATGAAGTAAAGATACCTACAAAATTTCTGAAGGTTTCCCCTCTTAGCACTACTTTCTCATTTCTGTTTAAACCAAAGGGTTCTTTATGGACTCAGTTGTGATTCTGCTGGGGATATCAGGTCTTTTCACTCAGACTTCTGCTAGAATTTAATGTACACGAGAGTCAATTACGGAGCAAGTTGACTTCCCTAATACTGCATTGCCCAAAAGTCCATACCAAGTTTTTAGATTGTATCGGAACAAAATTTCTGTAAAAGTGAATACACAGTATAAAGCAGAACACTGGAGAAAATACAGGCTTTCCTCGGACTTGACGTTAATGCTATGCTGAAAGGCAGTACGGTCTCCACCTATTGGACAGAGTGAGATGAGATTGCATACAGCCTTCGTGAGAGGGTGGAGAAATGGAAAGAGTCCTGCACTGCCTAACACTGGGGAAGGCAGCTGGAGTGGAATTTTCAGTTCATCTCTTTCACTTATTGTCTATTCTACCGAGTAGTAAGTGGCCAGTCATGTGATATGGGATTGCAACAGTATGAAACATGTCCTCAAACTTCTTCAAATGAATTTTCCTATAAAATTGATTATAGTTAAAATAACAGCAGGAATCCATCCCAGCAGCATGCTTTGTTTCCACAAATTGCTGCCACATGGAGAGAGGCAATGCAGTTACTTTCCACGATGTGAATTTCCCCCCCTTCCGACTTGAACATGGCCTTCCTTCCCACCTTCACTGGGAGGGAGAGCAGCTCCTCCCTCGTCATTTCATGAGCACACACATCCACTACTCTGAGCCAGGATCCCCCTGTGGATTGTGAGTGCACGCAAGTAGCTAGAATATCCCAAGGCACCAAGTTACCCTTAAACATCATGAAATGGAGGACACGTTGAAGTCTCCTACTCCTCCCTGGGTCTGTTAGCCTTTTTTAATAGGAACTTTGTTCTCCAAGGGTGTTGTTAATCTAGATGTCACTCAGTTATATAAAGATAAAATAAAATCAGAGAAAATAGAGACAAATTCAAATAAATCCATGCAAATTCTGCTATTTTCCTCCTCTCCTGTCTTGTGTTTTATTATCTCCGTTCAGTTTCAGCCTTACCCTTAGAACTATTCACTGAGCCCATACTATGCATATATAGAAGCATCCAGTTGCGTGTTTGGATATATATGATTTGTATTTGCTAATTATACCTCTATAAAGCTGGAACAATTTCGTGGAACTATACACCAAAAAAGAAAATTGGCCCATTTTCCTTGGGCAATTCTGTATCCCTCATAGAATAAATCAGAGATACATCGCTATTTTGTGCTAGCCTCAGTTGATGTCCCTTTGGGGCTCTAGACTGACCCTAGACTACCCCTCTCTCTAATGGCACTGCACCAGAATGTTTTTAATTACAGTCATGTACCACATAACAACATTTCAATTAATTTTGGACCGCAAATATGATAGTGGCCCCGTAAGATTATAATACTATGTTTCTACTAATTTTTTTAGATATGTTTAGATACACAAATACCATTTTGTTACAGTTGCCTACAGTATTCAGTACAGTCACATGCTGCACAGGTATGTAACCTCGGAGCAATAGGCTATACCGTTTAGGTTTGTGTAAGTACATTCCATGATGTACTTATGTTATGGGAGTAACAATGAAATTGCCTAATGATGTATTTCTCAGACTGAATCCCCATCATTAAACGATGCATGACTGTATTTCATCTTCAGTTTTACTTCTACTAATAGAAAAAGGGTTGGTAAATTTTGCTTATCCCGTTGGTATTTCCCAAAAAAAGGAGCATATGCCATTTAAAATTCCCACACATAGAAAATGAGGTGCATAATAAAAGTAACTTATGTTATTACAGTACTTTAGTGCCAAACATAGCTAGAATTTAACCTCAGAGAAAAAGAAAATCATAGAGGAAAATATGAATAAGGAAGTGATAAATGATGGCTCATGTCTGTACAAAATGCTGTGCAGTCATTAACATGATGGAAATGAGTATCTAATACTTTTGGAAAATGATCATGATAAAGTATAAAATATATGCTCAAATAGTATTAACCCAACTTTTAAAGAGGACTTAATTTGTTTGTATAGAAAAATATTGGTAGGGTATAAACTTAATAGGTAGAAAACTGGCCCTGCCATTATCAATAAATAAGCGTATCTTCATTCACATGATAAACACTATGATAATGGTTTTAAGTGTTTAACAAATGTGAGTAGCAGTAGTTGTGTGGGTTTGAGTTAACTTTTCCACAATTAAAACTGATGTTTCATGAGATGTTTAGATACTTCCTGGCACAAGAGATTATTACATACTGAGCATTTGCTGTATCTAAAGTCAGTACTGTCATGTCTGGAGTATACTTAGCAGTAGCTAAATACATGAATATGAGTATAGCCCTAGTAAGAGAAAGTCAGGCAGTGCGATGGGATTCGAAGTAAAGTAAGACCACCTTGGATGGATACAGAGGGGTGAGAGATTTATGGAAATCAAGCCAGTCAAAGTTGATCTTGGACCATTTGTAGGTCAGAGATTAAGGAAGGAAAATATTTGCTAAATGTAGATAACTACATAAATAAAATGTAGAAGCTGGTAATTTAGGGGAAAGCTAGGTTACATAGATGGTAATGGATATTAACTGTCAGAATTAGGAATCTTCTTTTTAAAATTATATCACAATATTTTTAACCTAATTTATTAACACTAAGAAGCTATTAAAGCTTTTTAAGTGAGAGAATGATCAGAGCTTCCCTCTGGGAAATACAATCTGGCAGCAAAAGTATAACTGATGAGAGTGGGAGAGTTGGGAGGCCATGGCAGGCACTTGGAGGCCGAGACAGCAACCCAGGCTATAGTGTTGGAAGTGCTGCCTCAAATAGGTGGCGCTGCCCGCCTATCCATTTAGCAGATGTGTCTTTTTTCTTCTTCTTTTTTTGAGATAGAAACTCACTCTGTCTCCCAGGCTGGAGTCCAGTGGCACGATCTTGGCTCACTGCAACCTCCTCCTCCCAGGTTCAAGCAATTCTCCTGCCTCAGCCTCCTCAGTAGCTGGGATTACAAGCACCTGCAACCATGCACGGCTCATTTTTTTTGTAGTTGTTGTATTTTTAGTAAAGATACGGTTTCACCATGTTGGCCAGGCTGGTCGTGAACTCCTGGCCTCGGGTGATCTGCCCACCTCAGCCTCCCAGAGTGCTGGGATTACAAGCATGAGCCACTGCGCCCGGCCTCATTCAGCAGATATCTCTGAATGCCAGCTATATACGGCATGCTGTCTGAGGCCTGAAGATATACACACACCATAAGAACGTTCCTAACTTTAATAAATTTAGAAGGACAGCTGAGTAGACACATATAGAGCTAACTCTACAAGAAGCTGTGATGAGTGTCAGTGGAGACATCTACAGAGTGCTGGGAATGTAGAAGGGATGTAAACAGGAGCTGGGGTGAGAAACTGGGAAGAGAGAAAGTCAACATGACTTGGCGATGAGTAATATGGCAAGTAGAAAGAGGTCCAGCTTGGTGCTGAAATTTCAACTCTGGGTAGTTGGAATATTGTTAGTATCATGAACAGAAACAACATATTTCAGAAAAAGAATAGTTTCTAAGAAAAGGTTACATTTGGTCAGGTATTTATCGGAGTAGAAGCTACCCGCAGGTCATTCAACTGGAGAAATCCAGCAGATTGGAAATATTAGCATGTGGGGTTAATTGAGAGATTAGAGCAAGAAATGACATATTTGGGGATTATCTGAACATATATATAATGCTTGAAGCTCTGAAAGTAGATAAAACTGAAGGAGAGTAGAGAAAGAAGCAAAAGGTTTTGAATACCAATATTTGGAGAATTATTACATTTACAGGGTTTTCAGAAATAGGTCTTTGAGGAACATCAAGAATGATTAATTAGAAAGCAAAAAAAAAAATACTGTAAATAAAATCTAAGGAGGGTAAGAGTTTCAAGATTTAAGTAATAAACAATGCCAAGTACTGTTGAGAGAACTCCAGAAAAGAAAAGCTTATTATCTTTGCTGATTAGGGGCATTGGTGAGCTGCAAAGGAGTGTTTCAGTACAAGACAATGAGTAAATGCTGAAGAAGTAGATGCCTTATAAATTCTGGAGAATGTTGGTAATGAGGGGAAGCAGAGAAAGGGGACAACAGTATTATAGAAAATATTTTTTAGAGAAAGTATAGGCCAAAGCTTATAATAATTAATCCTTATAGTTTCTATGAATACCATGCCCTAAAAGTGGATTGCACAGGAAGGGAAAGAGTTATGATGTGCCGTCTTTGAGGACCTTGCCTTCTATGTCTGTATTTCTCTCTGGTGGCACATGTGGTGAGGACTCAGCAGAGATTGTCAAGTCATTTTTCTCTGACAGATTTTCAGGCATTACATATAATTTGATAAATGAAACAAAGAGCAGTCTGCCATTATAGCAAAACATCCCAGGTTTGGATTAATTGGGTAAAACCTAATCCTAGCATTATAAATTCTGGATCATCAAGAATATCTCAGAATGTTTCACTCTGGATACTCGAGAGGAATAGGTAAAATACATGACTTAAAATAGATCTGAATACAGGGATCCAAAGAATATTCTAAACTGAATTATTCTCTTTAGAAAAAGGCAGACCCTGGCTGAGTTAGCACGCACAGCTGTCAGCCATAAAGCTCAGTAGAAACGGTCTCTTATGTGCCGTTCTAAACTGAATTACTCGCTTTAGAAAAAGACCCTCGCTGAGTTAGCATGCACAGCTGTCAGTCATGAAGCTCAGTAGATAAGGGCGCGTGGACAAAGTTTCTCCCGTTTTATTGTCTTAAAATTATAGCACAAAGATAAATAATGCAGGTCAAGGGCCTCAGGTCTAATCTTATGTCTAGTAGCCACTTGAATAGATCATTGTTTTAAAAAAGTTTTGATCTGATAAGAAATTCCCCAAAACCTCAGTCAGACATTTGTAGGTGAACATTTTCTTGGAAAAGCTGCAAAATAGCCTACATAATTTTCAGCAATACACAAATCCACATTGTTACAGAAGTGAGAGGTGGTGGCCAAAACTTACTGTAAAAGAGGTCAACCTCACAAATGTTACCTTCTCTGCTTCCCTCTCTTCCCATCCCGCCACTGATCAGCCACTTTCATGGTATTCCATGGCTGGTCTCTATCCCTAGTCCTGGGGAACTGTACATTTGATCACAGCTGTTAATGCCGAGTTTTGCAAGAGAACATGGTCAGTAAGGACTTAGCTGTTCTCATTATTGGGAAAAATCAAGCTGAGTGTGGGTGGTACTCTACAAACGTATCTTCAAGGTTAGATATTTTTGGGTAGGTGCTGGCTGGGTAGAGCCTGTGCAATCTGAGAGCTGAGAAGAGTGTGAGTAGATGTGAAAATAATGTCACTTGTATTGGTAGAGATTTGCAAATGGCCCCTGAGAGCATCAGGGTATGGACCTCTTGCAGCCTAGGTTGGGAGCTGTACAGGAGGACTGGATGTCAGAATGCTGACATCCTTATTTTATTGAGTTTATTTAGTTTTATTTAGTTGAATGAGTTTATTCTAAGAATAAACTGAGCTGAGTTTTGAGGGATGAGTAGATAGGAGTATAGCATGGAAATGAGTGAAGGATATTTCTCAAAATAAGGACCTGTGAGGATCCCACCTAGCTGAGGCTCGGTGAAAACAAAGGACAAATAGCGGGGATCTCCCAGGTTCAAGGGTCTGATCTGAGAGTGGATACCAGCGTTGTCAGGCTGAATGCTGAATGTGGGCAGCCATTATTCGGAATGGCTCATTGCTAATTGCCATGAAGGACTCAAAGACACAGAAACCTTCTCTGGAGCAGATAAGAAATATACTGAACTCGTTGGTATCCAGAGACTTTAAGTTATCACATCTGTAATGCTTTCCTCTGAGTGATTATCAGTTGCTCAAATTCTGTTCCTACTTTGCTGTATTCAAATTCACTGGTTGCTTATGTTATGTAAGGAGTGTGATCAAGGTTGGGGAAGAAGGAGATTTCAAATAATGAAACATATTAAAACTTAAAGTAACACTGTATGCCCAAAGCACCATACTTCTGTTGTAAAATAATGTAAAAAAAATATATATATATATATATACACACATATTTTTTAAATCCAGAGTTTCAGTGGTACATCTGGGCAGATAAAACCAAATTTTTTCCTTGTGGTTTTTCAGTAGTTATATCCTTATGGGGTTCATATAGATTGCTTTTATATTAATTAGCTTTGCTTTCAATTTTTTTTGGTTTCTTATAATATGTGCTTTTTTAACCATGTTTGTTAAAGATATGCACTCAAAGACTCTTTCTTTAATACCTTTACTCCACATTCTGCTCAGAGAATTGATTCTTTCTGCGTGACATCATGTTGCTTTTTTCCGGCTCATATATCAGCTGTTTTTTTTTTTTTTTCTTTCTTCTTCTTTTTC
>NW_012114577.1:5847780-5861796 GCF_000951035.1 Colobus angolensis palliatus
TTTTTTAATATTCCCCTGTCTTTTCTACCTTCCCTTGCCCCTTCCCTTTTCTCTTTTGTTTTTCTTTTGTCTTCAGCCTATTCTGCAAACTTGGAGTTCTTGTCAGGCATAGGATTTCACTATTTGGTAAGGAGACCCTTGAAAAAATACAAGCATGGCCATCACTTGGTTTTCTTTGCCGTTTTTGCACTGTGTTGTGTGCTGCTATGTTGCATGGATGCATGTTTGCATGGCTGCATGCATGGTCGTTGCAGGCCAAGATAAGGTCCTCGAGGTTGTTCATGAATAGCATCATGTATGGTGAAATTGAGGACTCTATCTTTTTTACACTAGTCCAAAGCATAACTGAAAATAAAAAGGCTATTATTAAAGAGCAAATGAATGGAAATGGCAGGCTGTGCCATATTTTATCTCAGGGGTAAAAACAAAACAAAGCCAGGCCCTTGGATTTGTGTTTGGTTACCTCTGATAGATTAACGGATGAGCTGTTATAAATCAGAATTTTAAACTGCACTTATGTTTTTTAATGCTCTTGACTACAGATTTGCATGTCTTCTGCATTCCAAACATTGGAACGTCATAGTCAAGACACTGAAGCCAAGGAGCTTCGGAGCTTCACTTGGCAAGAGTGGCTTTTCTAGCACCACTCACTCCAGAGTCAGTTTCTGTTTGTTTCTGAGAATTCACCTAGCTGGAGTCCATGTTCCAGAGCACCTGCTTCCGGACAGCCATGCAGGGTGGGCACTCACTTTCCGCGGATTTTCCCTGCCGTGGGGCTTTAGAATCTCTAGTGGCTGGTGGAATTTGTGTTTCACACTTTCCTGCATCTGATTTTATAAACTGCCAAAGAAAATGTGAGCCCTTTGCTCTCTAGGTTTTGAGACAGTTTTGGGGTAATTTTAGTAATGAAACATTGAATGTATTGCTAGAAGTATTATAAGTTCAATTCTATTTACAGGAAAAGCTAAGGATTAAAAAAATTAAGTCATTTCTACAAAGTCACAGTTAAACTGAGGAATGGGTGTGTATATGTGTATGTGTGTGTGTATATTTATACATATATACATATATGCACAAATAAGTTCTTCACATTACATTTTTTGAGAAATAATAGTTTCTGGATATAGTAGGTTATTGCTATATTTGGTTTCTAGTATTGTATCCAATATTTGATGCTCTTAAATATAGTAATGAAAATTTGTATTTCATTAAAATTGCCTGAGTTTTTAACATTAATATTTCAGTTATTTAAAAATCAATGAGGCAGTTATCTTTAGAATAATTTCTAGTTCACTGACTTTTGTTTCACTTCTCTTCAACAGAGAAAGATTTTCATGGGCTTATTCAGGCAGGATTTTCATATACTCTTTAACCTTCTCAGAATAACAATGGATTCAAATATTCTCCATTTGTCTGCAGCAAGTACTAGCTAATTATACATATCAGCTGCCCTTTTGCGGTCTTATTAATGAGCCTAGTAATATTTTCTTTGGTGCTATTTCTAATTTCCTGCTTATTGTATAGTCTTCTTTTCCTGTTATACCTCACTATAACTTCCTTTAAAATTTTTTTTTGAGATATTCCATACATGAAGTACAAAATCCTAAGAACATCTTGGCGAGGTGTGGTGGCTTATGCTTGTATCCCAGCACTTTGGGATGTTGTGGTGAGAGAAGCACTTGAGGACAGGAGTTCAAGACCAGCTGGGGCAACATAGTGAGACCTTCCCTCTACAAAAAGGAGAAAAAAAATTAATTAGCCAGGTGCAGTGGCACACGCCTGTAGTCTTGGCTACACAGGACATTGAGATGGAAGGATCACTGAGTCCAGGAATTTGAGGCAGCAGTGAGTCATGATCATACCATTGTACTCTATTCTAGGAAACAGAGCAAAACCCTGTCTCTAATACAAACAAATAAAAACAACTTGATGAAAATGTATATGCTTATACAACCATTTCATCATGGCTCAGGCCAAGACATAGAACGTTTCCAACATGCCCAGGAGCCTCCCTTGTGCCATTTTTCAAATTATAACCATCTCCAAAGGAACTATATGTAGACTCTGTTCTATGGATTCATTTTAGCTTTTCTTGAAATTCCGTTTTTGTTAAATATATCATTTAATTTTGATCACTGAAGATAAATGTGTAATACACTTTGTCATGCTTGTTAGGGGTGAAAAACTAGACCTTAACATTAATTCCTTCCCCATGTGGTCCTAGTATTTCAATTAGACATTGTGGTTTCATCCCTTAGCCTTTTAATACTATTATTTTTATTTTTAAGGGGAAATTATTGGATGTGTTTTTTTACATCTCAAAGTGTATTTTTACACATTTTTGTTTTATTAAAGTGTATGTTATTATTTCAAATTTGCTTTGATATTTGCCTATAAAAATATAAATTTCAAGAAGACTTTATTAATCAAACATACTCTAGTACAGACTTGCCAAACTATTAGAATCTTTAGGTCTTTTTTTGTGTTTTTTGAGATGAAGTTTCGCTCTTGTTGCCCACCAAGCTGGAGTGCAGTGGTGCGATCTCAGCTCACTGCAGCCTCTGCCTCTGGGTTCAATCGATTCTCCTGCCTCAACCTCCCGAGTAGCTGGGATTACAGGCGCACAGTGCCACACACGGCTAATTTTTTGTATTTTTCATAGAAACGGGGTTTCACCATGTTGCCTAGGCTGGTCTCAAACTCCTGACCTCAGGTGATCTGTCCACCTCGGCTTCCCAAAGTGCTGGGATTACAGGTGTGAGCCACCATGCCCAGTCAAATCTTTAAGACTTAAGCATTTAAGCTTCACATATTATGGGTATTGGTATAGTATTTAAACTTCACATATTATGGGTTGTAGATGCTAATATGACATCCTAGAGAGAATAGCAGGCTTGGAATCAGAAAACCTTGCTGTAAGTCCTATTTTTCTAACTTAACGAGCTGAATGATTTGCACAAGGGACTTAAATTCTCCGAACCTGCATTTTTTCCATTGTTAAAGTGGGCTAAAATACCTAATAAACTTAGAGATCGATTTTGTGTGAAATAATTCATGTTAAAGTGCCATGTAAAGTGTAACCTTATAGTTTCACATATAAGGTGTTTCTAGTATTATTATAATTATTAGATTTTGTTAATTTATCTAAAGCTTATTATACTTTATTGACATAAATTACATACTAAACTAGGAGACTTGGCCACTTAAAATACACACACAGGGCCAGGTGCAGTGGCTCACGCCTGGAATCTCAGCACTTTGGGAAGCCAAAGTGGACAGATCACTTGAGCTCAGGAGTTCAAGACCAGCCTGGGTAACATGGTGAGACCCCATCTCAACTAAGAATACAAAAAATTAGCCATGCGTGGTGGTACACACCTTTGGTCCCAGCTACTCAGGAGGCTGGGGTGGGAGGATCACTTGAGCCTGGGGGGCAGAGGTTGCAGTGAGCCAACATTGCATACCACACACACAAAAATACACACAGTAAAGCCTTTAAAATCCACCCATTTCCAGAATGAATCGGAAGTGTTATAGCCCAACTATTTACTTTTTGATTTATCGGCTATGCCAATGTGGATTTTTCCAAACAGAGAGATCCAGTAGCATATATGCAGTACTTGTTTGTATATGGTCATATTAATCTATTTTTTTTCACTCTACCTTTATCATTTTCTTGCATTCTGGCAGGAAATACATTGATTATCAATAGGATTACAAGTGTGAGCCACCACGCAAGCCGAATCTTTAAGTCTTAAGCATTTAAGCTTCACATATTCCCAGTACTATCTTGTGTTTCCTGTACTATCTTGATTTAAATATTTTTTCATGACCTAAACCTAAGAGTAAATTAAGACAGAATTGAAAGTTGACGTTAACAAGAAAATACTTGAGTTTTGTGATGATCAGTGAAGGTAAGGATGTAGAAAGATACATATTAACCTTAAATATGTCAGAAACTGGAGACAAGACAGGAGCATTAAAATAAATGAAAAGACAAAATACTTGTTCTGGTGGTAGTAATTGGGTGAGCAGAGTTTGATGGGTAATGAAATATTTATTCTAGGTTGGCTGCCATATTGTAATTATATCTCCAAACCTCACCTGTGGTTGAAATATTTTTCTGACATATGAAATGAGGATTCTCAAAACTTGGGCTTTTATATTTTTTGTTTATCTGTTATCTACTTTGAAATATTTCTTCTACATTGAGGGACACTATTCAGGAATTAAGATAATAGTGTTTTTATGCCTCATCTATTATTTTTGAGGCATTTGAACGATTTTATTTTATGTTTAAAAAGTTAAGGTTTTTAAAAAGGAAGACAAGCCATATTACCCACAGAATTCTGAAGAATCAATGAGAATAATTTATGGAATGAAAAAGAAAGAAAATAGCATCTTGTTTAAATCTAGACTTCCCTGTTTGAATTCTGAAATGCTTGGTAGTGATTGTAAGTTGCTGCACATAACGAATTTTGGAAATCCAGGTAGGACATAAATAGGACATAGGCAGGTTGACAAGTGATATCCTTATCATTGGCCATTTTCAAGGACCCAATGTTGACTAAAGAAATAGTGCTTTTATTCCCAGAGTTTCCCCTGACTTTTGCTACCTAGAAATTCTGATTACTATTTTCAAGGCAGTTAGAGGATACATCAGCCCTTCTATTACAGTCTGTTAGAATCTTTCAATCATTTTTAGAGGAAGTAGCATCTGATAGCTAACAGTCCAACAGTAATAGTGAGGGTGGCACAGGCAGTGCTTATCAGCACTCCTTAACGGCTTTCTTTTTACCTGTGAAAATAAATCGAATGCCTTAATGATACTCATCTTATACATTCATTCAATAAACATGTATTGTATGTCTGCCATGTGAAAGGCATTCACTCAAGATGTGAGGATAGGAAAATGAAGATTTATTTCTCTTTCCACTCCGGAACCCAGACAAAATGCAAACATCTTTCACTTGTACTATTGCAGGAGCATACTGACCATTCTCTCTGAGTCCCCTCCTGCCTCTCTCAACTGTGTTCCACGATGATCTTATCGAATCTTCTCAAAACATGCTTCTCTGATCACACTCCTGCATATCCAGTGGCTTCCCATGCCTTTAGGATAGAAAGCACATTTCTTAACCTAGCCACGTTAGTGTTTCACCCTCCATTCCCCATGGGCCACTCCATCCTCATGTCCCAGCCTAGTCTCTCCTGCTCCCTATGCTTCTTCAGCTTCCTTGGCCTTCTCTCTGCCTCTTGAATGTGTTAGATTCCTTTCTGCCCAGGGTTTTTGCACATGCTGTAATTATCGCCTGACTAAAGGACCCTCACACATAACACTCATATCCTCAGTCCTTCACACTCATAACCAACTATCCATCCTTCAAACTTCAATCCAAATATTACTCTCTCAGGAAAGGCTTCCCTGACCTCCCTGGTAATACTCCCTTCTCCTGCTGTTACAACAGCCTCTGGTGCTGTGTACTTTTCCTCCATATCACTGATGGTGTGCTTACTGGATTAACGTCTCACTCGCAAAAACTCTCAGCTCTGTGAGATCTTACTGTTGCATTCTCAGTGCCTGGCACGGAGTCTGGCACACAGTGGATATTTTATGAAAATATGATGAATGAAGAATGAATAAGCCAACCAAATCTGGCCTTCAAGAAGCCTACAGTCTAATAGAGAAGATAGATAAGTATGCAGACACTTATTATGAGATAAGTGCTAAGAACTTGGAAATTTTCTTACATTCACAGATAACACAGCTTTCTTTGTTTATTTTGCCTAAGAGATTACTAAGAAAAATGTGGTACCTAATTATCCTATAATTGGTGAGAATCATGTTTTGTTTTTGTTTTTTTCTCTTATTCCTTAAGAGGTCCATGGAAGTACTTAGGCCACTTGCAGTGAAAAGAAAATAACACATAATTAATGACCCTTAAAATAATAAGATCGGCCGGGCATGGTGGCTCAAGCCTGTAATCCCAGCACTTTGGGAGGCTGAGACAGGCGGATCACGAGGTCAGGAGATCGAGACCATCCTGGCTAACATGGTGAAACCCCGTCTCTACTAAAAAATACAAAAAAGTAGCTGGGCGAGGTGGCGGGTGCCTGTAGTCCCAGCTACTCGGGAGGCTGAGGCAGGAGAGTGGCGTAAACCCAGGAGGCAGAGCTTGCAGTGAGCTGAGATCTGGCCACTGCACTCCAGCTAGGGTGACAGAGCGAGACTCCGTCTCAAAAATAATAATAATAATAATAATAAGATCATGAAACTCAACCAACAATGATCCTTTCAGGTCCAGGAACTATTTGAAAAGGCTGGCACAAAATATTTATCACTTATAGGCCAGTTTATTTCCGGTTTTCTGGTGCCTTTGTAACATCCTTGTGAGACATTGAATGACCTGGACACTCCTCAGAGTTAGTGGAGAATTTCTGAATTAATGACATAGGTACATCTGGAAATACCTGATGTTATTACAAAAAGCCAGCATTTTGTAATACAATGAGCATAGTATTGCAGCACTTCTGGGTTGACCTAGAACCCGGTATATAACATCATTAATGCAACTCCAATATTAGCTACAGGAGTATTAATCAAGATAAATATTATTATGTGTTTAACATGAAGCAGTAGCTGTTGTTAAAATATTCAGTTTTTTTCTAGGTGAGTATGCCTACTTATACCAGTGCCTAAATCTTAATGTTATGTTTGGGAGAGTTTTAAAAGTAGATACTAAGTAAAGTAATACAATGGATTCTATCAACTCATATTTCTCCCTAATCAATAAATTTGTGAATTAAGTTCATGTTGATACTTCTAATATCTCTCCCAAAAAACACTGATGTATTTGTATGATGATTGCTGTCTTATCTCAGAAGTTATTATATTAGAAAATTAATATGTTTGTATTATCTCTCACAAGGCTCAGATTGTACTTGTGTTTGGGTAGGACACATATAATAAAAGAAAAATTACTTAAAGTACTCAGAATCGCTGGGGATAGAAGCCTATTTGAGGATTCAGTGTGCCATTAAGTTGAGAATGTACTAGTCCAGGCATGCACAATCTGTCACTATTTTCTTATCCTTGTTATTTGTAACTGGAGGATCATTGAGATGTTTCTCTAATTTAAAAATTCTGTAGGACTATGACAATATGCATGGCAAGAACAACGATTCCCTAGATTTAACTTATTATATATACCGTAAACAATCCTACTTTTTGGAGAAGTAAGTTCAGAAATATTGGAATTAGATGCCTATAATGAAAGCAATAAAGTATACATAGTATTAGAGCAACATAGTATTAGAGCGATACAGATAATTCCTTCAATTGAACATAGCACGATAGGATAATTTCCTGGCTTTGAAAAATGAGTAGACTATGTAGTTATTCAAAATGTGTCCTCAGTTTGACTGAAACTCCTCACCAAATTAGGGAACCAATAATTTTACTCTGTTAAATATCACAGACTTTAGAAATAACAAAGTCATTGACACTCTTCAGTTTCTCTCTATTCCCTCATAATTGTGAGAGAAATTTTTAAGTTCTGGCATAGTGGTAGTTCACATTATTAATAAAGTTCTGCCAAGATTGATCATTTCTTCAGATAAAAGAGTGCAATATTAGAAAAGTAGAGAAAAATTAAAAGTAGAATGACTGCTATCACTGTTTCCAGAAGAGAGAGAAGTCAACATTCTCTGAATTCTCAGTTTATCAGATTATAAGACAGAACTGCCATATATGTCAAATTTAACACTGAGAATTCCTGAGTTATAGAAACTTTAGTTAAAAAAGTAATGTGGGATTAATATGCAAAAATTATTTATGTTTATATTATGTAATTTGTTGTTTTTATTTTTTAGAAAGTCGTATATGAGAGTTGTCATAATGTTTTTTAAAACCCAGTGTTGTCTGTATTGTTATTAGACTCAGGTGTAAGTTGTTATTTTAATTATGTACTTTTTATGTTTACGTACACCTTGATGCACTGATATAAATACACAGTCTTAAGGACAAACAGGCAATCTATCAGTGTTTTCCTAAGTGCTTAGAGGTGATGAGAGGTGTGTATCTGAGGACAAGGGAAATAGCTGGGTCCTTGGAATACTGTGGGTTGAAAACTATCAATCTTTTGGTTTTTACACCATCCAGAGCAATGAAGCAATTATGTAAACTTAAGTACATAAAAGTCCTGTTGCCACCTTAAAGTTTTATCATCTTAGGAAACTCTACTGGCCCTTCCTGTTCTTCCTAATACTGTGATTGACATTTCTGATTATGGTGATCTGGATAGCTTTAAGAAGGACAATATTTAAGTCGTTATTTTATTGAAAAGCCTTACCACATGCTTTACCTCTTGAAGACTAATCATTATTTTAGGCTTCTTACACATGCTAATGGGATTGACACTTTTGCCTGGTCTACAAATTAAAATATTGAAGATTCTACTTTTTCTGCATTCTTAGAGTCCCTTTCCCATTTTTCACATAGAGGTATTTCTATTTAAAGTTGTACTGCATCTAAAAGGGGCCTACCAAAATGTAAAAATGTGTGGAGTTTATAGTTTATTCCTTTAGCAATCATAGAAATTTCATATTCCCAACACACAGTTTCAGTCAACCCACAGAATTTGTCTGGCTACTGGTGCTGTTTCCTATTCTTCTTACGTCCCAAAGCCTGTCCACAAATATCTTAAGGCCCTGCTGTATGTCACACACTATTCTAGGTGCAGAGAGCAAAGCAAACAAAAATCCCAGCCTCTCAAGCTTATATTAATAGAAGTTTAAAATAGCCCCGGCCACCCCTCATGGGAAAGGGCACAGGAAAACTCAGTACCAAGTACAAACACTGCCAATCTATAATGAGAGGCAGCAGATTGGAAGGGACAGACAACTGAGTGTTTTAGGAAAAGTGAAGGACCTGCCTCTCTGATTTGAGGCTGATTAATAGTGGCATAGGACCCATACACATTGCACTGGATCTCTTCTTCCTCATGGCCTTCTCTTTCCCATTGTCTATACTGCATCTTTCTTGTCTTCTCTGCCTCCAAACACTGGAGGCCCTGGGCCTTTTTTCTTCTATACTTATATTCATGCTGGCTAGTTTCATTTAGACCCATGACGTTTAGAATTAAATGTATGTTTACAATGCCCAAGTGGTTAGCTCTGGCTTAGATCTCTTACCTGCACTGAAGACTTTTTTTTTTTTTTTAATCACTTGCCTATTCTACATCTTTACCTGAATTACTAATAGGCCCATCACACTTAATATGCGCAAAGCAAGGGTCAGGACCGCCCCTGCCCCACCCATCCCTTTCCTCCCACAGTCTGCTTCTTCCTGTGCATACCATTCAATGGTGCCACCTTTCACCCAGTTACTTAGGCAGAAAACCTTAGAGTTATCCTTGACTGCTTTCCTGCTCACCTCACATTCAAACCATAAGTAAATCCATCAAATATGTATTCTCAAGTTCTTCACCACTGATATCCTATTCTGAATTCGCCATCATCAGTGAACTGATTCCGTTCCTGCAGTAGGTCCCTAATTGTCTTCCACTCTTGCTCTTCCAGAATTTCCCACATAGGGAATTCTTTGAAAATATGAATCATATCATATCCCATCCTGCTCAGAACCTAAGAATGTCTTCCTACTGCACTGAAAATCCAAGGGCTCGCTTTAACGAAGCTCTAGAACCTGACATCTCCCCACCTCTCCACCTCATACTCTGCTTCTTTCCTCTCGTCCTGACCACCTTAGCCACTTGACCCTCCTTGCTTGGGACACCAGGTTCATTTTTTGCCTCAGAGCCTTTGCATGTGCTCTTCCCTGTACCTGGGTCTCCTTCTCAGATACATGGATGGTTTGTTTCTTCATGTCATTCCAACCTCTGCTCAAATGCTGCCTCCAGGAAGGACTCATGACCTCTCTCCCTGTTATTCTACCCAGTTTCTGATATTTTATATATATATGGAACAAATATATATATATATATATGGAACAAAATATATATAAATGGAACAAATATATAATGCAACAAATATATATATTTGGAATATATATTTGTAACAAATATGTAATAAATATTTTTTTTTTTTTTTGCTGACTGATTCATTATCTATATCCCCCTTTAAAATGCTAGTACCACGAGGACTATTTTGTTTATTGCTGGAAATATCTTTAACTGTGGCCTGCTATTATCTTATATGCTGATATTTTGCTAAATATTTTTTTTTTTTTTTGCTGACTGATTCATTATCTATATCCCCCTTTAAAATGCTAGTACCACGAGGACTATTTTGTTTATTGCTGGAAATTTGAGAGTGCCTGGTTTTAGTCTTTATTTGTTAAATGAATTAATCATCAAAAGAATACATCTAAGGGTTCCAGGAGAAGCCCCAGAGCTGGCATCTGCCAATGGACAGGGAAATAACAAATCCTACCAAAATGAGCAGAAGCTCATTTTGTCTTCATTATTACCAGGAATTCTGAGACTTGAAGAACAAGATGGGGGAATATTTTTATAAAAACTCAGAATCTCAGTAATAAATAGCTTATTTTTTCTTTTCTTATTTGTATCATATCACTAAACTGGTTTGCCCATGTTCTAATACAATTGTTAATTTCATTGTGTACTTAAGTCATTCATTTTAGGTTACTTTTTTGTAAAAATAATATAACATATACCAGTATTACAAAAACTTACATTCAAATAATATTTGTCAATCTCAACACCCAGGAGATGATTGTGTGTGTGTGTGTGTGTAAAATGAAGAACTGATCATGTCAAACTGTATTGTAAGTGGTCAAATTATTTTGTTACCTTGAATTCATCATTTTATTTGCTTTCTATATCACCATTACAAAGAAAAGTATATGTAATGCTTTTATCACTCACATTTCTGTACTTCCTGGTAAAATATGCCAATCAAAATGAGTGAATTTTATATTACTTTCAAGAGGAGTTACTACCATCTCAAAATCTCATAGGAGTATTATTTAACTTCTTTAGCCTCTGATTTTTTTTTTTTTTTACATGATGGTTTGGTGCTTTTTGGTTTTTGGCAAAGACCAATAACATTCAAGGAAATTAATTTACCTTCATGCAATTGAATTCAGGCAAATTAATTCATCTTAATGCAGTGGAATAAAATAAGAAAGCAGAAATACTTGGTGCAATTAAAATGGAATTAAAATTTTTAAACTTTAAGCCCACCTCATTTCATAAAGGATATGAGCTGACTTTAAAAGTTTGTAACCAATAAGACTGAAAAATCCAATGAGATGGGAGGGAGGGGGGTTATTGAAAACCTCGGTTAAAACTCTTTTAGCCTGGTGCAATGCTTTTGAATGCTTCTTGGGCATGTCAGCTATTTGATGAGACATGCTTTATTGCTTTTCTACTTACATTTGCATAACCACTTTTAAGCAGAAAAACTGCATGACTTCAAACTTGATTATTACAAAATCTTTTAAATTAAGTTATTGCTATTGAGTTGTGTCATTGACTAATCTTTCTAGCACAAATATTGGTAGAAAAGAAGAACATTGAGAAATTCTCAGGGCAATTTATACGGCATTTTGTTTCCTCTTCAGGCAACGATGCAACCTCAATTGTCAACTGTCTTCATATTTTGGGTCAGACTTTGGATGCAAGGTAAATGGATACATTTTTACTTAAATAAATTACTATAATAATGATACATGTATATATTTAAGAATGTTAAGAAGGACCCAGAGTCTTGATTTTATTCTTTGGATTTGTAATGAAGTCTTTCGTGTAGGTGAAAAGAAAAACTTTTCGAAATTAATACAATGGCGGCTTATTTTTATGATCATATATAGATTATTATTTAATCTCAAGTAATTTCTGTAGCGGCTAGGACCCTAAAGGAGGGTTGAATTGGTAATGTAGCATGCAGGAAAAGTGGTAATCTGACAGTTCTGGAGACCTTATTAGCTTCCAGGCATGATATTTGTGCTTAACATTCATAATAACATTTGGCTTTTTAGGAAACAGAGTTTTATTCTCATTTTACAGATGAATAAAGTGATGTTTAAGATTGCATACTAAGTGTGTAGGTAGACGAATTCCCATCTGTGTGCTTTCTACTCTGCCCTGTCAACTTGACCAGAAATCTAGCATGTTGACCAAATACAAAATCAGTTTATTTAGCGTGATTGATTCAGCCTTTAAGCCATACATTTAGTTTATATCTAGGATAAATCTAAATAAAAGTTTATAAATGTCTCGTAAAGAGAACATTCCACAGTACTCTTTGATTATCCATTCTTGTGTTTAAGATTTCCTTTAAGATCTTTTCTATAATAAATGCAAAAAGGAGACACCATTACAGACCCTCACTTCCTACTAGAAATAGTGGCGTTAGGATATGAAGTTCAGCCTTCAGCGGCTTCTTTAGAAAAGACTTGATTGCTACACCATAAAACACAAACATTCTGTATCATTTGTTGAGTTGGTTTAGCTGGCATGAAATGTTTTTCTTTTCCTACCCATTGCCTCAGGAAACATTCCGTTTTGTTGGATTTGGGATTAACTATACTCACTCAGAAACTGTGTTTTGTTAAATTGGAGGCTATTAATGACAAGTATACAGCATTAAGCACAGACTTTTGCAGCAAGGTTTTCATAAATTGACTATGAAGGTATTTGGAAAAGATAATTTACAGAGCAGTGTTGCTGTAACTTCAAGTATATTGAAAACACTTGTTTTAGACTTGATTTTAAAAGTTAGTTACCAGGTGGGTAGAGTAATGGAGAAACAAACATCACAGGAGAACCACATTTCATTTGTATTTCATTTGTTCCTGTTGGAAGATACGAGTCCTCCCTTATTTACTTTCTAGGACAGTGATGAAGACTGGCCTGGAGAGTGTTAAAAGTGCACTGAGAGCTTTTCTGGACAATGCCGCAGAGGATCTGGAGAAGACCATGGAAAACCTCAAGCAGGGCCAGTTCACTCACACCCGAAACCAGCCCAAGGGGGTTACTCAGATTATCAATTACACCACAGTGGCTCTGCTTCCAATGCTGTCATCATTATTTGAACATATTGGCCAGCATCAGTTTGGGGAAGACCTAATATGTATGTAAATTTATATCTTGGAGCTTTTTAAAAAAATCAAAATACCCTCTAGTACAATCAAAAACAGTAATAACCACATCTGGATTACTAAAACACTGTTTCCATGTTAAAATGCCTTTTTTATTGCAAAACGTTATAGGTTGACGTTTGAGCGATAGACAGCATTCTTACAGAAATAGATCTCTGAATTACATGCACCCACAGAGAAGACCAGTAAGGTACTGGTTATAGAAAATAACTTCCACATGGTTGAAGTAAAGTTTCCAAATGATCACTATTTCCACATTTTGCCTCTTTTCACGTAAATGTTTTAATGCAGTTGGACCATATAACATGCAACATTAAATGTTTTCAAATTATTTCTGAGTCAATGCAGATTGTTTCTCCAAGCTTGGCAACAGAGTAATGTGAAGACTGTCTAAGTAATTGACAAAGTCTGTGTTTAAATAATTGCTCTTTTAAAATGTCTCAGTATCCTCTGTTTAGAGGTTTCTGACAGTTTTTAGGGAAGTTTTAATCTTCTGTTTGGGGCTGGCATTCGGTAGTTAATAAAAATATACACAGAATGCCCGAGATTATGTGGAAAAAATAGCACATGAGCTGCTTCAACACCCCACTGTCCTGCTCAGGACATGAGCCTTTGTTGAGCAGCATCACCAATTCAGACTCATGCATTGTACATTCCTCAGTTGATGGGCAAATCTCTGCAAAAACTGCTGTTACTTAGTGGATGCCACAACTACCAGTGGCAGAATGTTTATTTTAAATTTTGTTTTAAGAAAGCATGCTTAGTCTGGGCACAGTGGCTCATGCCTGTATTCCCAGCACTTTGGGAGGCTGAGGTGGGTGGATCACCTGAGGTCAGGAGTTCGAGACCAGCCTGGCCAATATGGCAAAACCCTG
>NW_012114577.1:5861846-5863843 GCF_000951035.1 Colobus angolensis palliatus
GTGTAAAAAAAAAAAAAAATCATGCTTAGAGGAAGGGAACCAATATTTACAAAGCACCTATTAAATGTGAAGCATTTTACATATCTCATTGAATCGAGATCACACAACTGCACTCCAGCCTGGGCAACAGAGCCAGACTCCCTCTCAAAAAAAAAAAAAAAAAAAAAGAAAAAAGAAAAAGCATGCTTAGATGTGCCTTTTGTTCAGTTATTTTTATTTGTATAAATGTATGGATTACAAGTACGGTTGTCTGGACTTTTAGGGTATCCATCACCCAAATAATGAACGTTGTGCCCATTAAGTAATTTCTCATCATCCACCTGCTCCTGCCCCCTCACCCTTCTGAGTCTTGTCTATTATTCTCCTCTCTATGTCCATGTGTACACATGGTTTAGTACCCACTTATAAGTGAGGAATGTGATATTTGACTTTATGTACCTGACTTGTTTCACTTAAGAGAGCAACCCCCAGTTCCATCCATGTTGCTGCAAAAGACATGATTTCATTGTTTTTTATGGATGAATAGTATATAGCCTAAACTTAACAGTATATAGCTTAAACTTTCTCAGGACAATGTATAAACAAGTGGGTTTTTCTTTCAAGTGAGATTCTCTTTTTCCTTAGTGGAAGATGTCCAGGTGTCTTGTTACAGAATTTTGACTAGCTTGTATGCTTTGGGAACCAGCAAGAGTATTTATGTGGAGAGGTAAGAATTTTTAAAGTTTAATTTTGTATTAATTACTGCTTCAAGTTTTATAACTATTTATTTCAAGAATCTTCATTTAATAACCTGTTTCCTTATAAACTAAACCGGATTGACCTTTGAAATTCCTTGGAAGTAATTAGATAATCTTTAAACAAAATAAGAATTGATATAATAGAGGACAACGGAGTTATAAAAAGAAAGTAAAACACTAATGGTAAAGACTATACTTAACATGAAGTTTCAACTTAGAGTGTTTGAGTCTTATGAAAGCACCTGCTAGTACAGTTTCTCATTATATATCAGAAATTCAAAGTAAATATGAAAATGAGCAGTTATTAAACTTAGTTTTATTTTCTCATGTTTTCAAGTTTCAGGACGGAGTGGTTTGCAGTGTTAAATGATGTGAATAGGTAACATAAGAAAAGGTATCCCCAGTAAATTTAAAATAAAGAGATCACTGGTAACGTTAGTAAGAAATTTCTGTGAACCAGAGAAGAAAAACAGGGAAGTTTTTTTAAAAGGCCAGAATAAATAAAAGCATTTTCTGATAGAAGATTTAATTATGAATAGATATAAGGTCTCCCCAAATTAATTTGTAATTATAATACAATTTAAAACAGAAATTTGCTTTTTATCCAACTTCACAAAATCATTCAAAAGTTTATTTCAAAGAATAAACCCATGAGACTAGCCAATAGAATTTGCAGGGGAATAAAAGAGTAATGAACAGGTACTCATTTGGCCTACCAAATATTAAAACCTGGAAAACTACAATAATTAAAATAGGATGATAGTTGTACATGAAAATAGAAAATTAGATCAATGGAGAAACATAATTGAGTTTACTCTGAACATTTTAGATTTTTTACTTTCATTTTAAGTAAACTCAATTTTCATATTATTTTATGGTTATGAATGATATTAAGGAAGTATAATTTATTGATATGTGACTTTATTTTTGACATGTTGGCTATTTTCTGTTTTTCACTAATATATATATAAAGCTAGATCTATGTTCATAGATTCCACTGTATTTTTATACTTATTTCCCTTAGCTATATTCTCAGAATTTGGAATTGTAGGTTAAAGGGTATGCCTATATTACAGGATTACGGTACTCATTTCAGTATGTTTTCAGAAAATGGATTCCATTTACATTCTCAAGTTTTAGAAGTGAATGCTAATTTCCTTACTTGTTCCTTATTCAGATTATCTTTTTTTTCTTTTTCGTGCTTGTGTATGTGATAATTAAAATATAGGATTCCTATTTATATTTTCTTTTTTTTTTTTT
>NW_012114577.1:5867567-5870067 GCF_000951035.1 Colobus angolensis palliatus
AAATGCAGAAATCACCGGTCTTCTGTGTCCTTCGCGCTGGGAGTTGGAGACTGCAGCTGTTCCTATTCGGCCATCTTGCTCCGCCCCCCCTATTTATATTTTCAAATGCACTTTCCTGATTACTATCTACTTGCTATTTTTTTCATGTTTACCTTGCCATTTGTGTTTCTTTACTTTATGAATTGGCTTCTCTCATCTTGCATCTATTTTTCTATTACTGTATTGTCATGCTGATTTGTAATAATGCTTTTGTTTATTGAAATGATTAACCTCTTGCCTATTGTTTCTCCTGTTTTCGTGAGTTTTAGCATTTTTTTTACCTTTATAGTGTTTATATATTAAAACTGTATGCAGACAGCATTTTATGACATGGTAATGTTGAATTTTTATATAATCAAATTTTATGTAATTTTGACATAATCAAATCTATCAGTTATTTCATGTATGTTTCTTCCCCTTAGTTTTATGATTCCGATAAGTTTAGACTACACATTTAGCAGTTAGAATTTCAAACATTTATTCTCCTAGACTTTACATGCTTCCAGTTCCTTATATTTAACTTCTTAATCCTATTGTTTGTATCCTAAATATTTATTAAATGCCAGATACTGGGATGCAGAAATAAACAAGATACTTCTCTACTCTCATAGGTTTTATATCTGGTGGAGGAAACCAAACCAAAACAGACAAGCAAACTGATAAATATTATAGTGGCAAGGGATAGTTTGTCCTATGAATAATCAGACAATTTAGAGAACAAGGTAGTCGAGAATGTGTCTTTTAGAAGACGACTTTCGAACCTTATAACTTTTCTCTATGCAACAGAAAATAGGTAGAAGCTATATCAGGTAGATCTGTGTCTAGTAGCTTCTATTTTCTCAATGAAGAATGATTTGAGTCCTAAGCCAGACGATGGCTGAGAAAAGACATGTGGAAAGCTCAAGGAAAGTAGAGAATGTCTGGAATGATTATCTCTGAGATAAGAAGGGAATTTGCTAGAAATATATCTGATATTTCTCTTGGGTATTATGTAGGATTCAACTTAAAATTTTTTAAAATCATCAACCATGTGTAAAGTAATCATTTATTAAATATTTATTTTATTCCCTGATGTAAAATAAACCATCACATAGAGTAATATATTTACTAGATTACATTTAGAATTTCTATTCTGTTCTGTTATTTGATTTTTTATGAATAAATCAGTATCATATAGCCTGAATTGTTAGTATTTTAAAAAATATTTTAATATCTGCTTTTTCAAACCCTCTAATTCCTTCTTACTGCTGTTGCTTTTGTTTTTGTCATTGTTGTTTTTGCGTATCTATTTATCTGGACAAAATTCGAGGTCATTTTTTTAGGTTCTGAACAATGTTTTGGTTTTTGGTGGCTTGGTTTTTAAGTCTTTTTTGTGCAATTAATTTTGCAATTATAAAGTGATTGGGGAAAACAAAAAAATAAAATTTCAAAGGTAAGGAAAAGACATTTTGATAAAAATAGATATTTAGAAAAAGTTACAGTGACATTTTTTCTAAAATATCTAAAAATATAGATATTTTAACATAAGTCATCCAAAAGAAACATTGATATTTCTGGAATACCAACACAGATTATCAGAATCAGTCTGAGAATCACTAATTGAAACAGAATTTTAAAGTGAATTAATGAAATAAAAGGAGTAGTCCAATCAGATATGAGGAAAAAAGTTGACAGATAATTTTTTGCTAATAGATAGTTTAGCTTTTTTTCAAATGGTGAGGATATTGCTATTGAAAGCACATGATGTTTAGCAATGCAGAAACTGGATTCGGAAGTTAATTCATAGGAATATTATTCCTTTTAGGTTAAACTTGCTAATTGTAATATGACTTTTTTAGTTACTCACTTGGAAGACATTAAAACATTTTCTACTTATAGGCAACGTTCTGCATTAGGAGAATGTCTTGCTGCCTTTGCTGGTGCCTTTCCTGTAGCATTTTTGGAAACTCATCTGGACAAACATAATATTTACTCCATCTACAATACCAAGTCTTCACGAGAAAGAGCAGGTAACACAGAAACATGTGCAGTGCTTTGAAATATGAAGCTAAAACTTGATATTTATCATATTGTCCAATAGTGATTTTTAATGAGCTGTTTCAGTTTACTATCTCCAATCCTGTTTGTTCTTAAATGTTATTGTTTGGTATTCTATGTTTTTGGATACTATATTCAATTTCCCTAGTCTTTCTGAAAGAAAATTCATTGGATTTCTTCTCAGTTAACGAGCCATAGACAAATTAAAACTCTTAAAAATAAGACAAAATAATAATCAAATATGGAAAAAATAGATTGGTCTGATTTATGATTCAGTTATCTTTTATAGTTTGTCAGCAAGGTGTATGCCATTTTTATTACTTAGATTTTATGAATTTATACCTTTAATTATTTCTTTTTCACCAGATATGTCTACCTTATTAGGACAATTTTATTCCATGTGATTTTTTAATAGTTGAAGCTT
>NW_012114577.1:5875067-5951382 GCF_000951035.1 Colobus angolensis palliatus
TTCCATTGGGCCAAGGATGGAGATAGTTAAAATGAGATAACTGCATATAGTCTCATGTAGTAATTATGTAGCAGAGCTTGTTCCTATTCTAAGGGTTAGGGGAAATTTTTTCATTTGGGGATTTTATTTATTGTGTGAAAATGATTTCCAAAATGACTGAAAATCTTTTTTTCCATTCTAAATTAGCTATCAATCTATTCTAAAAACAAGGAAGATCATTGAATTCAACTCAGTAATCATTTTTTTGTAATAGCAACTGTGCAATTAGAGCTTGGACTAGAAAAATGGCTGAGGCATGAGCTGTACCCTTAAGGAAGTCATGTGCTGGAGAAGGAGGCTTTAATCATATTGCAATTAGAATTATAATCTATCATCATTTTAATGAATGGTTATACAGAGCAGAATACTAATGTCTGTCTTTAAACAGTGTTTTCCCAGCCTATAATAAATAAAGTGAAACCTCAGCTCTTGAAAACTCATTTCTTGCCGTTAATGGAGAAACTCAAGAAAAAGGCAGCCATGGTGGTGTCTGAAGAAGACCACCTGAAAGCCGAGGCCAGGGGGGACATGTCAGAAGCTGAACTCCTCATCCTAGATGAGTTCACCACACTGGCCAGAGATCTCTATGCCTTCTACCCTCTCTTGATTAGATTTGTGGACTATAACAGGTATGATCAAAAGTAATTTAGTAATTTCCCCAATTCAGTGATAACCTTTCTTGACTCACATGTCCTTCTTGAATCGCTTCATTCACTATTTGGCCATGAGCTTGTTGGTAATTATAATATAATTAATTGTTTATAGGTAAGTTAATTTTTGGCTTAAAATTAAAACGCCTTAAAATCAAAGTTGGTTATTTCATTCTGATTTTGCATGTAAAAGTTAACAGTTTGACAGTTATGGTGTTTAAAATTTCTTTTAATGTTACAGCTCTGTGCTGAAACCACTATGAGCTCTGTGGTCAGTACATTTAACTTTAGGAGGGTGATTTTTTTTTAATTAACTTTAAGGAGTAGCTGTGAAACCGCTTTATTATTATGTGATCCAGGGCAAAGTGGCTAAAGGAGCCTAACCCAGAAGCAGAGGAGCTCTTCCGCATGGTGGCAGAAGTGTTTATCTACTGGTCGAAATCCCATGTGAGTGTGAAAATATTGACAGATCACGCCTACTGTTTGGTGGGCACCTGCCTACTTGCCTCCTAGGTTTCATGTAACATTTGAGGAGAGAATAGGTTCCCCTGAGCAGTTTGAGGGAATGTAAACCCTCTTTTGAGTTTTGCAATTTATCTTCTTAAAAAAATCACAGGAATTTTTAATTGCACTCCATAAACATATGTTAAATTTGTCCCTAAATTTTAGACTAATATTGACGTTACATAAAGATGTACTATTTTTACTATCTAGATTTCCCTGTCTCTTGGCATTTTGTTCTCTTAATATGCAGTACTCAGTTTGAGATGTGCTTAAATAGACTAGCGATTTCCAACAATAATGCACACTCATATTACTTGTAAAGGTACCGCTTCCATAAATTTGTTTTATCTTCACACACTTTACATCTATAGGAATTTAGTTTGGCTCACATTTTAGAATCTATTGGCTTTTAAAATAAAGCTTCTTTCTACTGACAATCCTGTTTGTAGAATTTCTAAAGTACAAATTTGGTGAATTTTCACTATTTTGTATAGTTCAAGTGGAAATATACATTTTTAAATCTGGAAAATATTTTAATCATAAGAATTGCATAGTATTCTGTCATAAGAATGGTGTAGTATTCTATCATTTATTTTCAGTAACTAGCAGAATATAGGTAATTCAGCATTGATGATTATCCTGAATTATTTTAAAAGTTTAGAATTTTTATATCAATTATAATTCTATGTCACTCTGTAAATGGGAGACAGAAAATAAAAATAAAAATTTCAACCTCAGTTTTATCATCTGAAATATCTTACTAGTTTACTTCATCAGACTGTAAAATATTATGTGTTCAAATCAAATTACTTTGGACACATACTATTTTTAAATTATTCACATTTAATATTTGGGATAATAAATATTATTTATTGCCCACATCTGAGGAGTCTGTCAAACTTAATAGGAAACTTTATATCTTTATATCTTCACAAAGATACAAATTTATTTATCCTGTGTAACTCATGTTTGGGGGATGCAACAGATCAGCCAAGGTATTCTGAAGGAAAATTCAAAATCCACTCTAAAAAGATAAATAGATTAGATATGTACATAGACAGACAGACGGATGATAGATAGATAGATAGATTAGATAGATAGATAGATAGATAGATAGATAGATAGATAGATAGATAGATAGATAGATAGATAGATATGCATGCCCAGTGACAGGTAGGAACATTGCTTGACTTCAGGAGTTTGAGGCTGCAGTGCCGTATCATTGCAAGCTGCATCCCAGGCTGGGTGACGGAGCCAGACCCTGTCCCTAAATACATACATGAATGAATGAATAAATAAATACATTTCAGAAGAAATCAGTCCATTTTGAGCTGCCAAAGAACAACGATGAAGTTTTGCTTTTTGCCTCTTGTTTTTCCTGTTGGGTTACTTCACCTAGAATGCCTAATGGGAAAATAGCGAGAGCCCAGGAAAAAAATATTAAAAACTGCATATTTTTACGGTTCGCGGTGGCTCACGCCTGTAATCCCAGCACTTTGGGAGGCTGAGGCAGGCGGATCACGAGGTTAGGAAATCGAGACCATCCTGGCTAACACGGTGAAACCCCGTCTCTACTAAAAATACAAAAATTAGCCAGGCGTGGCAGCGTGCGCCTGTGGTCCCAGCTACTCGGGAGGCTGAGGCAGGAGAATGGCGGGAACCCGGGAGGCGGAGCTTGCAGTGAGCCGAGATCACGCCACCGCACTCCAGCCTGGGCCACAGAGCGAGACTCGGTCTCAAAAAAACAAAAACAAAAACAAAAAAACTGTATATATTTATTTGAAGAACTGAAAATCTTCAGCTGCCTCAGTCATTAAAATGCCGAAGAAGTGTCTTTAGATTTAGGTCCAAGATGAAAGTTTGGAACAAGGGTATTTATCATAATCAGTAAGTTTTCAGATGAACGTCTAATCATACTTTCAAGAATAAGCAAAAATATCTGAATATGTACTTTTGAATCTCATGGGCATATATTAATATAAACATAAATTGGCTAATGTGTTATGTTTTTCCCCAAATATTTAAAGATAAATTGATCTTGCCAGTCTTTTTATGTTCCCAAATTAAAAGGGGTTAAATAATGATATGGTATTTTAAAAATAGGTAAAAAATCTGACAGAATAGAAAGTTACGTCATAGTTCTATGCGTCCTTGGAAAGTCTATGTTAATTAATCTCAGGAATCAGTATATGCCTTTCACCAGCTAATCAGGGGTTTGAATATTCATGCTACTCCTTGGTAAACGTGTTATCTTGCAATTACATTTTCTGAACCTTGGTTTTCCCATCTTTGCAATGTGCATATTCATATCTAGTTCACAGAACTGTTGCTCCTAGCCAAGTACCCTCATTAGATATTCAAGAAATACTTGTATCCTTTTTTGATGTTTCTTATATATCAAATTAATACTTGTCTCTGTAAAAGCTTGTAGGTTCTGTGTCACCTCTAATTACAAAGACTTCTTTAAGTGGTTTTAACTGAAATTTCCTTTGCAACTTCTCAGAATTTCAAAAGAGAAGAGCAGAACTTCGTTGTACAGAATGAAATCAACAATATGTCTTTCCTTATTACTGATACCAAGTCCAAGATGTCCAAGGTATGACTATAAACTGTTTCACTCTTCTAGAAAATATCTGAATGTGACTTTCATGAATTGACCTTTTTTTTTTTTAGATTTTCGAAGATTTGTAACTGGAATCTGATAGATTTGGTAATGTTATAAATTGGTTAAAACACGCAAGCTGTTTTAAGGTTACCAGAATTTGTTTGAATCGGGCGTGGTTAAGACATGCAGACGGGAAATGACTGTCATGGAGGAAGACATTTCTACTGACAGATCCCTGGAAACAGGAGGCATGCCATGCCAAGCAGGGCCCCTGGGGAGGGGTCAGGGTTGGTCAGGAGGCAGAGAGAGCAAGGAGAAGACGTGGGTGAGAGCTTGCCTCATGGTCTCCACTGGAAGGAATGGACAAGGCACGGCAAATGGGTTTCTGATTGGCTAATTTGAATAATTTTCAGGGGCTCCACATCAGAGAGGCTGTTCTTGGTTACCTGGTACCTAGTCCCAGAGTGATTAGGGCGGGTGGATAGTAGCCCAGAGTATAAGAGCCCCATGGGGGAGGTGGGGGTCAGTGTGGGCTCTGGATTAGTTGATTTGTATACAAAAAGCAAGCTCCCGGGACCAAGGAACCCATTTCCTTCTCTAGGAATTGCCTAACCATGAGAGGAGCTGCTGTCTCCCCAGGATTAGCAATTCTCCAAGATGTCAGAGCAACAGAATAAAGACATGCTTCACACACACACACACACACACACACACACACACACACACCACCCCACTCACAAAATTATCAGTCAGTATAATGTGTGTTTAACACGTCAACACTATGTATCCATCAAGTGTGAATATTTGTGTGCTGATGTGTACCAAATAAACAGACCTCAAAATAAATTCGCTGCATTATTTAAAAGCCACATGGAAGAATTCCAGGTTCTCACACATGAAGTAGGAAGTATCTTTCCAGATTTTTGTTTTCTCTATCGTATTGGGGAGGGGAGGAGCTTCCATTTACAGCATTTTTAAAGGGCTTTGTATATTTAATTCCTGCTAAATGAGAAATAAATATATTACATGTGGTAACATTTGGCAGCCAAAGGGCCAAAGATCCAAAAATGAGTGGTACTCAGGCAGAGGAAATTAGCCTCTACTGACTCAATACTTTCTGGCAACAGAGTAGCTTGGGCACACCCACTCCACTGACCTCCAGAAGTCACCCGATCCTCAGGCCTGCTCTGTGATCTGCCACCAGGGAAGTAGAATGGCATTGCTTGATAGGCGTAGTCTTGTTTAGAGTTTTGAATGCCATGTGTTTGACCCGAAGGCACATGAACTAGAAGCTAATGCCAGGAGAAGTCTGTGTGTTCCTGTACAGACATCCTTTTCCTTCTTTGCCGTCAGTCGAGTCCAGTGATTCTCAAAGATGCTCTCAAAGCACTGCACATTGTAGAACGTAGAGTGAGACATCCATAAACATTGGCTAATAATAACACAGTTTAGTCTTACTTGCAAGAAGAAAAAAGGGAAGTAATGGATAAGAGCCTCCTAATTTTAACATCTCTGACCCACAAATTTTCTCAAACTAAAAAATTGAGTTTTTTTTTTTTTTAATATATGACTTATAGTACTCTGAGACAAAACATATAGAAAATGATAGTAATTCTGACGGCTTTGGGAGGTTGAGGTGGGAAGACTGCTTGAGACCAAGAGTTCGAGACCAGCTTGGGCAACATAGTAAGACCGTATCTCTACAAAATATGTTAAAAAATTAGCCAGGTGTGATGGCACACACCTGTAGTTCTAGCCACTTAAGGAGGCTGAGGTGTGATGATTGCTTGAGCCCAGGAGTTCAAGGCTGCAATGAGCTATGATCACATCACTGTATTCCAACTGGGGCCACAGAGTGAGACCATCTTTATAAAAAAGAAAGAAAGAAAGAAAATAATAGTAATAAAGTTGAAATTTTTAGAAATTACTGATTATACTTAGCTTCTTTATTTTTAAAAGTTTAAAAAATTATTTGTCATTTTATATCACGTAGGTATAATACACTTTTCTTTTTTGCTTGAAATAATGTTTCTAGTTCAAACAATAGAGTCAACACATTCATGCTTTATATTGTTTTGCTCAAGAAATCATGATGGGCCGGGCGCGGTGGCTCAAGCCTGTAATCCCAGCACTTTGGGAGGCCGAGAAGGGCGGATCATGAGGTCAGGAGATCGAGACCATCCTGGCTAACCCGGTGAAACCCCGTCTCTACTAAAAAAATACAAAAAACTAGCCGGGCGAGGTGGCGGGTGCCTGTAGTCCCAGCTGCTCAGGAGGCTGAGGCAGGAGAATGGTGTAAACCCGGGAGGCAGAGCTTGCAGTGAGCTGAGATCCGGCCACTGCACTCCAGCCTGGGCGACAGAGCGAGACTCCGTCTCAAAAAAAAAAAAAAAAGAAAAGAAAAGAAAATAGATTGAAGCCAGCAGGCCAGTCTAGAATATGGTGATCCGGGAGAGGGGACCTCAAATTGACATAGAGAAAAAGGTACATAGCTCACAAGGCAGAGAGGCCAGTGCATAGAAAATTGGCCGTAAGGAAAGAAAGTGACCACCTATGTGTGGCATGGAAACCCTCAGGGATATGTGTAATGATGGTGATCACTGTGAAAAGTGGACCTTAGTTTACTTTTACTCAGTATGTCAGTTTGCATATGACAGAACTATATGTATTATGATGCAAAAGTAAACCCAGTGTTTGCTATTACTTTCAATGGCAAACACTGTGATTACTTTTGCACCCACAGAATAGCATATGACTGCTTTCCCTATAGCAAAGCCTTTCTCTTTCTGCTTTCCCATGTGCCCTCTTAGCCCTTGATTTCTCCTAGCAGAGCACGTGGCCCCGTGTTCTGCAGCCCATCTGTGACTTAGATATCTGTTCCTCAAGGGCAGGAAACATATGTCAGTCACTTGGTAACTCTAAAGCTCAATGCAGTGCTTGGTGCCTAGTAGCTACCTAATTAATATGGATGAAATAAATTTTGATTTTAAAGAATTTATAAATGTGGTCTTTGGGCTTTTAAAAATGTATCTTATTTTACTTTGCATTTACTGACTGACTGTTGCAGTGGTACGAAATCCACAGTGGCACCACATTATATGGCTAGCATTGCTGAAATTTGTAATAACATGTTTGAAATTTTCCTAACTTGTCTTATGAAACTTGGGGTTTTTGTAACTTATTTTAAAAAACATAGACCAGGCCAGGCACGGTGGCTCACGCCTGTAATCCCAGCACTTTGGGAGGCCAAGGCAGTCAGATCACCTGAGGTCAGGAGTTTGAGACCAGCGTGGCCAATGTGGTGAAACCCCATTTCTACTAGAAATATGAAAAATTAGCCTGGTGTAGTGGCAGGCACCTGTAATCCCAGCCACTCAAGAGGTCGAGAACAGGAGAATCGCTTGAACCCAGGAGGTGGAGGTTGCAGTGAGCCGAGATTGTGCCATTGCACTCTAGCCTGGGCAACAAGAGCGAAACTCTGTCTCAAAAAAAAAAAAAAAAAAAAAAAAAAAAAAAAAAAAAAAACAGATAGATAGCATTTATTACAGGTTCTCTGTGTTTATTTGTGGGTGTGAGAAAAGGTGGGTTTTGCCTGTTGCATTACACAATTGTACTCTATTTTTCTTCTTAAGATTTCATTTCCTGTTGAAATGTAATCACAGGCCTTGGACATTTAAGCTAGGCTCATTTTTATAATTACTATATCTAAAATATGAAAAGGTAGCTTTTTGTGGGTTGTTTTTTTTTTTTTTTTGGTAGGCTATTTCATTGTAGGAATATTAGAACATTTTTTGTAAGTTCCCACAGAAAGGTCCTGTGAAACCGATTAAAACTGTGCTTCCCGTTCATAATGTGGTAAAGGAAAGAGCTTGGCTTTCAGAGGCAGATCAGCCTGGAGTGCTGCCTCTGCCACTTCATAATCCCTTCACTCATCTGAAACCTCACTGTTGGTAGCAGCAAAATCCTTTCATGTTGCTTACCTTGATGGAGGCTTGTAAACATCAGAATAATGTGTGTATTGTGCCTCGCAGATTGTAGGCGTGCAAGAAATTTTAACAGATATGAATTGTAGTAACAAATTGATAAAGTTAAAATGCAACTGGATATCTAACAATCATATAGTTAATAAGTACTTAGAAAACGTATGAGAGAAAGAAATTGATAGGATAGTCAAAGATGTCAGAGGTAAGCGAGGGTTTGAATAGGTATTGAAAGGAGAGGAGGCAGAAGCAGAGGTTGATTGATTGATTGATTGCTTGATTAATTTAAGAAAGGGCTCAGGTGGCCGGGCATGGTGGCTCACACCTGTTATCCCAGCATTTTGGGAGGCCGAGGCAGGTGGATCACGAGGTCAGGAGTTCAAGACCAGCCTGGCCAAGATGGTGAAACCCCATCTCTGCTGAAAATACAAAAATATTTAGCCAGGCATGGTGGTGGGCACCTGTAATCCCAGCTACTCGGGAGGCTGAGGCAGAGAATTGCTTGAACCCAGGAGGCGGACACTGCAGTGAGCCGAGATCGCACCACTACACTCCAGCCTGGTAACAGAGCGAGACTCTGTCTTAAAAAAAAAAAAAAAGAAAAGAAAAGGAAAAGAAAAAGCACTCAGGACTCAGGTGATTGATTTAAGAAAGAGCTCAGGTTATCCCACTTCCCTTCTTAAATATGCCCACATATGGGCCGTGTTATTACATCTTCATAACTGATCCAAATGCTCAGATTGAAAATGAAAAAGTGTGCAAATTCATTAGCCGCTTTGGCGACTCTGTTTAAATTATCGAGCTGCTTCTATGAGCAAGGCACAGTGCTTGGCTTTGAATACAGAGAAAGGACAAAACAGGTTTGGCAGCTGCCCCAAAGGAGCTACATAGTTTGGCGAGGAAATAGGCACTAAACAAATGAACAAAAAATACCCAATATATGTGTACAGGAGGATATTTTATTGCTTATAGATTTAATTTCCTCATATTAACAGTGATATCACCTATAAATGTTCCAATATTTACTACTCTTTCCAGTACTAGATTTCTTCTGGGGTGGAAAGCAAAATTATTGTTTGTGTATAAGTAGGAATTCATTTGCCTAGTATTACTCAAAATTGAGTAATTTGTAGATGCGTTTAGTGTTGATTATTTTTATTATAAGCTCACAAATATTTATAAATATTAAACCAGATATAAGTTCCTTCTGCCTCTACGACCATAAAACCAAAAGAACTTTCCAGGTTAAAATCAATGAAAACTCTAACACCAACAAATTTAGACTAGGAAAACTCCAAACCAATACAATTTAGGCTACATTGGGGATGTTGCTTTGCTGAAACTAAATTACAGGTATTGGATAGAAGTATGTTTGTATAATTTGTATCAATTTGCTCAATTTTTCGGGTAGTGGCTCATTCGGGTAATTATTTTTATCACTTTAGTTATGTTGTCGTTTGAACAAAGAGCCCATTTTAAATGACTGATCCATTTTTTAATGAATTAATCAACAACAGTACAAATTATTCATCATGTTTTTCCTAATAAACTTACTGAGAATAATCTCTTACAAGTTGGTACATATAAAAATGGGATTCATAAAATACGCACATCTTTTTGGAACAGAAGTGTGATTCTTACTGCTATGGTTCAGAAAATTATAGGTTTTATATAGCATATCAATATACAGTATAATTATTACATAATAAATTTTATAATGTAATACATAAGCTACCATTGCTGTATGGTGACTCACTTGTTTCACTACTTTTGCTATCCTAAAAATATCTTTCAACCTCATGCTATGATATATTTTACCTTCTGTTAAGTAAAACAGATCATTTGTATATTAAATCCTATTTTGTTTTTGTCTCAGTAGCCCAAGACTATTACAATGTATTTATATTTGTAAATATTAAAACATTTTTCATTATGATTTTATTATCATGGAACTATGTTGCAAGTTTGAATTCCTGCTACCAAATATTTGACATGCACAAATAAGTGGATGTGGCACAATTATTTTCATTTTGACATTAGAACATGCCCTCTTGATAGAATGCTCATGACCCAGTGAAAATTAGACTCTGTCATTTAAGGTGACCCTGTGTTGCTAGCATAAGCCTCAAAAACATCATGAGAGAGCCCTTGAGTAACATGGCAGCATTCAATTGTAAACTGGTTATCCAGATAGTCCTGAGTATTTATGAAACTCCAATGAGTATATTACTTCTATTTCTATTAGACAGGGACTGAGGCTCTAAGAAGACAAGTTTGCAGACTGTATAAAAGGAAAATGCATTTTGCAATTGTTCTAGATATATTAGATCACACACACACACCATATACATGTATACATATTTCAAAGCAAGCATTTGTCAAAGGAAAAATAAGCCCTTTATTCTTGTATTTCTTTCTTAAGCATTGAAAATTAGAAAGCACACAATATCTGAAATTACTATAGAATTTTTATATATTTATCTGCTTCCCTAAAATTAAAATTTTCATTTTTCTTCTAAAAATTACATGGGAATGCATACCAGTGAATTATAATAGGAATCTGAGGGTAGGACTTAAAATTAGCAAACGGTGCTAAGATGGGAAGACAAAAATTATTCTCAAGACAGGAAGATTTTCAAAACTAGGGAGCAGCAGAAAATGAGGAAGGCGAAGTGACAAGTTAGAGAAGAGTCGTAGTGGTTCTACATGTGAGAGAAGCAGGTTCAGATCCCAGCACTTCTCTTGTTCCATAGGCAGCTGTTTCTGATCAGGAAAGGAAGAAAATGAAGCGCAAAGGAGATCGGTATTCCATGCAGACCTCTCTGATTGTAGCAGCTCTGAAGCGCTTACTGCCCATTGGGTTGAATATCTGTGCCCCAGGGGACCAGGAGCTCATTGCTCTGGCCAAAAATCGATTTAGCCTGGTAAGTCTCCTTTCCATCCCAGCAGTAATGATCATCTGACCTCCAGAGTCCCAGTGTTTGATTCCTTTGTCTCACTGCCCTGTGTCAGTATTTCATTTGCATGACATGTTTTATTAAGCAGGTTTTATTAAGCAGGTTTTCTAGCCAGGTCCCAAGACTCAAACGTAAAGACTGCTTTTTTTTTTTTATTTTGAGGCTGATTTTATGTTAATCACCTCCAGGGCACATTCAAGAACCAAACAGAAAAGACACAAACCAATCTCCGCTAGTGAAAAAAAAATGGATTTCATATAAACTTCTATAGAAAGTTTGTGATGAGAAGTATATTCAGATTTATGAAGGGTGATTTTTCAATGTTAGAAGCATAATATATTGTGCCAACTGTGGGTAGATAAGGTGTTGACTTTTAAATCAGCTGCTGTTTTCCTCTGCAAGATTTAAGTTCTCAAGATTTTACGATGTCCTCTAACAGCTAGGCAAATGAGGATGCAGTATTTTGCACACTGGAATTTCTATTTTATATTTATGTAAATTGGAGGACATATTCTCCATTCCACATTGAATCACTGAAGCTCGTCACTGTACATGCAGCATTTGATATTCTAAAATGAGTGAATTGAGGGGAAGCTGTGGGAGTGGGCTGTATCACGCAGCTCTATTGGCAGTTCTCTAGAGTTTGATCCTCAGTTGCATTTCCCTTGCTATTACTAGGTCATGGAGGATGTTATTAAGGGCTAAACTGACTTTGTGGAGATTTGGAAGAATACTGGAGATATACTTCTATTTCAGTCAAAGAAAAGATGCTATGCCCCTTTCTTGTTATGAGTTGGAAACTTGATTCCATTGAATTTTAATGTCCTTACTGTGGAGGTAAAGCAGGTCATTACCTTGCTTCTGGCTACAGCAGTCTAAAGAAATTATTTGAATGAGAATGCCCCAAATTTGTGGAATGTAATTTTATAAAGATGTTTCTTAGAGATATACTATTTCAAAAAAGGTTTGGATTGTTTCTATTGACTTGTGACAGTTGATGCAATATAAGACTTCTTTTAGGTAACATTTATTTCTTGACAGAAAGATACTGAGGATGAAGTACGAGATATAATCCGCAGCAATATTCATTTACAAGGCAAGGTAAGCCAAGTTTTATTCTTAAGCCACATTTACTATCTATACATTAGTTAATCTCTCTTTAAGATAGTATGACAAATGTTACTTTAAACATTAAGGTAATGGACATATTTTAATTAGTCATTATCCTACTTGCAAAGCCTTTTGTATTAAAAATTCTAAAGATAATAAATGATATAATTTAAAGAAAATTACCAGAGATGGTCAAATTTTGGAAAAAATATATATCACCAATTGAAATACAGATTGGATGTATTCTTTTGATAGATGGGTTTTGGGGTCTTTTGGACATAGAGACAGGTGTCTATAAGAAAATGTTGGCTAGGCACAGAGGCTCACAGCTGTAATCCCAACACTTTGGGAGGCCGAGGCAGGTGGATCACTTGAGCCCGAGTGTTTAAAATCAGCCTGGACAACATGGCGAAACCCCATCTCTACAAAAAATACAAAAATTAGCTGGGTGGTTACACACACCTGTAGTCCCAGCTACTTGAGAGGCTGAGGTGGGAGGAGAGCTTGAGCCTGGGAGGCGAAGGTTGCAGTGAGCCAAGATCATGCCACTGCACTCCAGCCTAGGCAACAAAGGGAAACCCTGTCTCAAAAAACAAAAAAATTTACATGGAGTGATCAGTAATTAAATATATATATATATATAAAGAGTCATTAGTCTATAGGTGAATCAGGCCATTCTTGCATTGCTATATAGAAATATGAGACTGGGTTATTTATGAAGAGAAGAGGTTTAATTGAGTCACGGTTCTGCAGGCTGTACAGAAAGTATAACATGGGCATCTGCCTTTGGGGAGGCTCCAGGAAGCTTACAGTCGTGGCAGATGGTCAAAGAGAGGCAGGCATCTCACCTGGCAGGAGCAGGAACAAGAGCAGTGAGGAGGGAGGTGACACACACTTAACCAGATCTCACGGTCTCAAGGACAGCACCAAGGGGATGCTGCTAAACCACTCATGAAAAATTTGCCCCATAATCCACTCAGCGCCCACCAGGCCCCATCTCCAATACTGAGGATTGCATTTCAACATAAGATTTGGGCAGGGACACAGATCCAAACGATATCAAAAGGCTATGTCGAGATTTGCAGCAATAGGAATAAATGAGTTTACCTAAGGAGGAGAGAAGAGTGTACAGTTAGAATAAAAACATGGATGGAAATCTATATAACACCTACTTTTTAATGGTGGGTGAAAGAATTGTTAGAAGTAGTTTTGGCAATCCAGTGACCATTTACTATTATTTGGAAATTTTTTTATACCGGTGAATAAATTATTCATTTGTTTATAAAACCTGTGATGCAGTTTTAAAAGTCAAGCTGGTATTTTGACTCAGCCTGTTGTCTTCTATTCTAGTGTCCCTTCTCAGGGTTTTTTTAAATTATGAAAATATGTGAATGTCAAAAAGTAGCAACAACAATATAATATATTCCTTTCTGGGTATTAAAGTATCTCTTTTCAAAGAGCCAAATCATATTCTTTTTAAATTAGCATTTTAAAGAATAATATAAAGGTGAGACATGCCTTTACCATATTCACAATGCACAAGTATTTATTTAGAGCAAATTTCATGTGAAATTTGATGTGTACTCAGTTGTTTACTAACAATTCTTTTAGAGTGAGATTAGTTACTATTGGAGTATGATCTCTTTTCAGATAGCCAGAATAATTTGAACAGTGTTTAAAAAACTTATAAAGCCTCTATTGGAACTTCAGAAGAAGAGTTTACACTACAAACATTTTTCCCCTTTAGGGAGAGACATTAAATGTTTTTACGTACATGGGTATTTGAGAAGATCAGGTACCCCATGAAAGGGCGCTGGGGATCCCCAGGGGACCCTGGACCACACTTGGAGCACCACTATCTAGTTCAACAATTACTGAGTTCCTCTTAAGTACCTCTTAAGAGGAGTCTGCGCCAATCTCAAGAAATGGTCAAATAAGGGTGTTTATGATTATAAGCAGAAAAAGGTTTGTCCATTATATTCTAAAGGTCACTTGTAAGAATACTTTGGATGGTTTAGATGACATGTTAGGGAGAGAGGAAGAAGGAAGAGAGCAAAAGAGGAAACATTGATAGTCAATATTTCACCTCCAAATGAATAAGACCTGAAAGTAAAGAGGCAATGAATAAATATTCATCTTGTCGTTTGATTCTACACTCTCTTACACTAGGAGTTAGGCAGGCATATTGAGATACACAGATTTTCAAAAAATGAATTTTTTTGTTCCTAACTTCTTGAATACATTGTCTTGAAATTATGAGGCTATTCATCCTGAGGCCAGAGGAGTAATTTTATGTTAGAACAAAGATTCTACTTTATTAATTATGTTTATGTATTAAATAGAACTAAGAGTACAGATTAAAACCTGTGAGTATCAAACATAGTCCTCAGACTTAAAAAGTATACAGATGAAAACATTTTATTTTATCAAAGGATAAATAGTCTTTACAAGTCATTTATATACAAAGCTCTATCTGTCTATGTTTGCCTGTAGATGAAAGTTGTTTTTGACATTTTGAACTATGCACTCTCAGTCTGGGAGTTGTGAAGTTTTAGATGTTTTCTATTTTTGCTTCAAAACATTCAGTCTCCTATCTCTAATGGAGATTCTAAAGTGGAAGAAAAGACAAGGGGATTGCTTTGTCCATTTTTTGTTTGTTTGTTTGTTTTTTGTTTTTTGAGATGGAGTCTCACTCTGTCACCCAGGCTGGAGGGCAGTGGCGCAATCTTGGTTCACTGCAACCTCTGCCTTCTTGGGTTCAAGCGATTCTCCTGCCTTGTGTGAGCAGCTGTGATTACAGGCGTGCACCACCATGCCCAGCTAACTTTTTGTATTTTTAATCGAGAAGAGGTTTCAACATGTTGGCCAGGCTGGTCTCAAACTCCTGACCTCAAGTAATCCACCCGCCTTGGCCTCCCAAAGTGCTGGGATTACAGGTGTGAGCCACCATGCCTGGCTGCTTTGTCGATTTTTAATAACATACTTATTGTATATTATTTCCTTGAACTGATATGTGCTATCCATGTTAAGTTGCTTGCCTTTGTCAATTTCTATGACTTATAATAAGGTTTCTAAAAAACATGAAGATTTCATATACATTTTTCACCTAGGAAATTTGATGGTATTGAAAAGTGAAATGTGTAGACTCCTTTATGATGAGTATGATGTTAACAACCTCTATTGATTTATATAATTTAATATCTTTGTCTCAGCGAAATTAAGCTCTGTTGTAGAGTCCAAATATTTATAGGTAAATGCTATCCTATATCCTTACCGATAAAAGTAAACATAGAAATCTTTCTACAATTAGACTGTGAATGGGGAGGAGAAAGAGCGAGGGCAGCCTTATCCATTTTGTTCTCCAATTTCCCGCCCATCCTTAAGCCCTAGTTACAACGTCTTGTGTTAAGGGAAATCTCCCCAACCATGAAAGAGTAGGATAAATCTAATGGTACATTATATTTCATTTTAGTAGCCCTTATCACAATTATAAATATTTGTTTAATGTCTGTCTTCTCTAGTAGATGATAAATTTCATGATGACCAGGACTTTATCTTTCTCTCTTAGTATTTTTGATTTTTAATAATTGTACATAGTTAAGGTGTCCAACAGGATGTTTCAATATACATAAACATAGTGACATGATTGGTGTAGTCAGACAAATTAGCATATCTATCTCCTCGCAGAGTTACCTTTTGTGTGTATGTGCTAAGAACTCCTGGAATCTACTCTCAGCAGATTTCCAGTATGAATTGCAATGTTATTAACTGTAATCACCATGCTGTACATTAGATCTCCAGACCTGTTCATCCTACATAACTGCTGCTGCGCGTCATGTTTTAACTAGTAAACACTGTAAAGCCCAATAAATAATGGTGGGTGGACTCTTCCCATCTTGAGATGGTAACCTTGTCTTTTAGATTCCCATCTTCCCATTGTAACCTTTTCCTTTTTTCTGCAGTTGGAGGATCCTGCTATTAGATGGCAAATGGCGCTTTACAAAGACTTACCAAACAGGACTGACGATACCTCAGATCCAGAGAAGACGGTAGAAAGAGTATTGGATATAGCAAATGTGCTTTTTCATCTTGAACAGGTCAGGCTTTGTGTCAGTTCAGTCATATTTGCTTTAGCCACATACAAATATTTTAAAAAGAGAATGTGTGTTGATTTGTTAGCTATGACCCAAAAAACATGTATGTTCAGCATATTCGTCCTAAAGAATAAGAGTCAGGTGTGCTTAGTATTTCATGAAGACAATTTCTAAGCTTATAATTCTTGTAACAATATATAGATTATATATTTCGGGAGATCCTGGCCTTTGTTTTATTGTCTTTTTTCAAATATTTCTAAAAGTATTAGGATTATATATTTAAATTATTCTAACCAAAAAATTCAGGAGTTATATCTGATTTCAAATACTTTATGCATACTTCATTTTTTATTATTGCTCATAAAAACATGTTTGAGATATTATCTTTTACTGGTTTAATATTTGAAATATTTTCTTTTTTGTCACTTGTTTAACCTTGCCTTTTATTAGGTGTATTTTTGAGCTAATTTTCTCTGAAATCAGGAACAAATTACACCTAGAGAAGAACAATGCATTGATAGATATTAAGATCATGTAAGAAAAGTGTTTTTATAAATTTTTTCAGTTGTGTCCTACTTTACAAAGCTGAGTTTGATATTCTTATTCATTACCTTTGCACAAGAATGTGTAAAATAAGAATACTTGAAACTGTCAATCAGAGGGTCATATTTTTATAGAAGGGATCGCCTGGCTTAGGTAAAATATCTGCAGCACAGCGATATATTATCTATTTCTCATCAAGTCTATTCAGCAAAATAATCACACAGTGAAGAAGTTCATTGTAATCTGACTATCTGATCTGTCATGGGGCGCTTATGACAGATCATACTGTTGATGACTTGGTTACTTTATACCAGATATAAAATAATAATAAGAAGTCATATGCCGTCTCAGGAACTTTGCCACCTAAATATGTGTGTGTGTGTGTGTGTGTGTGTGTGTGTGTGATTTTGTATTGCCTTTAGCCATATTTGGACGTATTATCATAGCAATAATAAACATTTTGCTTGTATTCCTATTTTATATTATCTGAACCCTCACCCCTGCCCTGGACAGTTTAAGAATGCAAGATATCATCTAATGTAGTATCCTTTTAATTTCCTTCTTGCTTTCTCAGATACCCTGCCCCAAACATTAATAATTTCTCTATTGCCATGCAATTTATCACTACACTTGATGAGATTAAAGTCACTAGGATACCCTTAGACCTTATGGCTATTAACATATATTTACAGTATCTAATGCCTTGGGGCTAATACTTTCCCCGGAATAACTTACGTAATATTTTCATGAAATATTAAATACAAATTATCATCAATCAGCAGATGACAAGACTTGTAATGAAATTTTAAGTGATTTATATAAAGTCATGGAATTATATCTTCAGAATTATATATATATATATTTAAGATTATTAAAGGTTAATTAAATGGCTATGAGAGGACTGCATTACTCTACCATCAGTTTTTAATTCTTCCTAGTGTTTATACATATATGTAGATTTGCTTGAATAAATTCTAGATACATTAAATGAAGCTTATTGAAATCTGATTCTATTTTATTATATTCCCATATATTCATAAATATGTCCAATCATGATGAATGATGGCATTTCTCAAATGAGATTCACTTTTCTAAGTATCCACTTATGCCTTGGATGTTTATGGAGTGCCCTGTCCTAGGGCAGCCTTATCCCCAGCAGATCTGGAGGACTGAGTGCTGTAAGAGGGGAAACAGACACTTAAGCAGATAAATATGTGATGATACAGAGGTGTTAGGATATAAAATGTGCTGAAGAAAGCATAGAAGAAACTCAAACTTAATGTAGATATGAACTAGGTAATCCCTGTATAAATCTTACGGTAGGAATTATCTAGAAAAAGATGGAAGGATCAGAGTTTATCAAACTGTTAAGAATATGGCAAGATTGGTTTATCATGAGAGGAGGGTTTTGAGTAAAAAGAAATTGTCGATTATCAAAAATAAAAAGCAGTGGGAGATGTCCGTGTGTTTAATTAATGCCTTTAATATCCCCATGCTAATGTTAACATGTAACTGAGTCACAGAGGAATGTGTAAAGAATATTTTAACTTGCAAAACTCAGTGTAAAAACAGTAGGTGGACAGGAAACACTTGTTGATTTAATTTATCTCAAGTATCAGCAGCCTGTTTTAGATGTGTATTTTGTGCTGTATATCTGGTAATCTTTCTTATGAGAGTAGGTTTTCTCCACTGAATTTTCTAATAATCAAATTCTAGCCAAGCTAACACATCAGCACATCAAGACATTCAGACAGAGTTACAAGATACATCTTGGTGTTCACCTTTGGATCACATATCTTACAGATAACTGTTATAATTGAGTTAGAGGAAAGCACACCGTTTCAGGTATTTCCTGAAATACTTAAATAGGCAGGTAATAAAATGCCTGCCAAATGATAAGCTTCCTGGTGGCAGGAACCCTTTCTGTTGTGATGTTTACTGTATCGTAAATGCCTTAGGAACTTAATATATGTTTGTTGACTGTCACCCATGCTGACCATAACACTGAAATTCCTGTAAAAAGTCATCATCTACAGACTGGGATCTCAAAATGGAAATTTAAATTGAAATATGTTGGGTCTCATTGAAAACTATTGCCCTTGATTGCTTTTACTTTGATGTTAAGGCATAACATTGGTTTATTTCACTTGACACAAGCATCAAGAAGATAATTGAAGTGGATAATTGTCAAAACGTATTTATTGATCCTAGAGGGGGAAGAGCATCACGGAAATAAGTGCTTTTCCATTAAACATGTTGCTTTGTTAAAATTTCTAAACCACTGCAGCCCAAACATTTTAAATGTTTACTTCAGACATTATTGCAATCATTTTTGACTCTTTACTGCAAAGAATAATAAATGTAGTTTTACTTTTTTAGCTAACATAACATTTTTATTTCTTTCAGAAGTCTAAACGTGTGGGTCGGAGACATTACTGTCTGGGAAGTACTGTGCTCAATGGCCTAGAGATTACTAATTAATTTAGGTTTATCTGTTGGGATTTTTTCTTTCTAATACAATTAATCTCTTTCTTCTCTTGGAGTTCCAAACACTATTAGTTACATAAATAACTTGCTTGCATCATTTATTGCAACTTTTGAATTTATATTTGTCCCTATCTAACAAAATATTTACATATTTTAACATTTTTACCAAATTTACTCACTCCTAATACTGTGTTCACAAAGCATTGTCTTCTTCTCTTTATCCTGTTATATTAAAGAATAGTAGGATTTTTATTAACTGTCTCTATTTGTGTTTATTACTTTAGCTCTTAATAAAATTACAGTTACAATGGATACATAACTAAGAATGAGGTAATATTTTCTGTAGGCAGAAAATATGTGTTAGAATCATAAAGAACCAAAGAAAATTTTGAGAAGGAGATAAAATGATTTTACCTGGAATGATTTTCTATTTCTTTGATTTTAGAGATGACATAGCTTGGAAGTACACAGTATTGGGAAAATGTGATATTCTTACTAAGGGAATTATATAGCATTTGCAATTATCTAAACTTTATCTCTGGGTAACTTTTAGGATATGGACTTCTCCATTGATAATCTTAAGGTACTTTTGGAATTGGAATTCCAAATATAGGTTACTTAAGAGGGGCAACTGTTTAATACTATATTTTTGAAGATAGTTTGGGGTATAAATATTTATTTTTGAAGGTAGTTTGGGGTGTAAATATGTATTTGTATCATTCTACCTCAGGTGGAACATCCTCAGAGATCTAAAAAGGCTGTATGGCATAAACTACTCTCTAAGCAGAGGAAAAGGGCTGTGGTAGCCTGCTTCCGGATGGCCCCCTTATATAATCTGCCAAGGTCAGAATTATTTTATTTTTTATAATAGATCAATGTTATTTTTTCCTAATAAGTGACAGGTGTTTAGAGTCTACCTTCATAGGGGTACAATAGTCCAAGAGAAGGATGGAAAACTTTATTGATTCTTCTACATAAAACTTGACTAATTTTGTTGGATATTTTCAGAGAACTGTGGTCTATAATGTAATTACTAAATGATGCTTACTGAGGAATATCTACTCACATATGTGAGGCAAGAGGGGGTCATTAGGAGATCATTCTTTGGCCTGGATTTGAATCAGAACATGATTTCAATCATTCTTTGGCATCAGACTTGTCTTGGTTTGAATTCTGACCTACCAACTTCTCTGCCCCATGACATTGGTCATTTACTGGCTTTCTTTACAATTTGCTCATCTGTATCATGATGGGATCAACCTCATAGAGGTGTTCGGATTATTTAATGGGTTGATGTATACAGAGTGCTTAGAAGTGAGATAATAAGTTCATGTCATGATAAATGTTAGTCATTATTATTATTTTTGTAATTATTAGCATTTGGGGAAAAGAAGGGAGCTATTGGGAATAACGTAAAAAGATTTGACAGGCCCGTCAACCTTCTCCTTAGACATAGAGCAGACATAGTTAATAAAGAAGTAGCCTGGTACATTCAAGTCTGACTGAGGTGGTCCAGGGTACCATTTCAGCCACCTTATAGTTCTCCTGAGAAACTATGCTCTTTCTCACTCTGAACTTTGTACAGATTGCACCATTTCTATGTCTCGTAAACAGGACTCAGCTCAGCTACATCTCTTTTGTGGAACATCTCTGACCAAGCAATGCCCTTCTACTCCTTGCACATCATACCACTTTCCTACAGTATTAAGGCTACCTGTCTCTTTGATTCAGACTTTGAGATTCTGTACTAGTTTTGTTCCGTTTTCTTAGCACCTAGAACAGTGACTTGTACGTTGACATTCAGTAAGAGTTTGAGTGAATGTGTAAGGCAAAGAAAAAAAAAAGAAACAGAAGCAAAGCAAACAGATGAAGCATCGTACTTTTCCCTTTTGCTAAGACAGTTGTATTTCTTGCTATCATGTCACATTCACTGGGTCTAAACTGTATTAGCATCCTCCTCAAATGTGCTACTTCTCAATTCTCTGACTCAATTATGCTGTCACCTTTTGATCAATAGAATATTAACCTTGATATCTAGAACCAGAAATACCATTTGACCCAGCAATGCTATTACTGGGTATATACCCAAAGGATTATAAATCATTCTACCATAAAGAGACATGCACATGTATGTTAATTGCAGCACTGTTCACAATAGTAAAGACTTGGAGCCAACCCAAATGCCCATCAATGATAGACTGGATAAAGAAAATGTGGCACGTATACACCATGGAATACTATGCAGCCATAAAAAAAGAATGAGTTCTTGTCCCTTGCATGGGACAAGGATAAAGCTGGAAACCATCATTCTCAGCAAACTAACACAGGAATAGAAAATAAAATACCACATGTTCTCACTCATAAGTGGGAGTTGAACAGTGAGAACACATGGACACAGAGAGGGGAACATCACACACTGGGGCCTGTCGGGGGGTAGGGGGCAATGGGAGGGAGAGTATTAAGACAAATACCTAATGCATGTAGGGCTTAAAACCTAGAAGATGGGTTTGATAGGTGCGGCCAAACCACCATGGCACATGTATACCTATGTAACAAACCTGCATGTTCTGAACATGTATCCCAGAACTTAATGAAAGAAAAAAAAGAATATTAACTTTGAATTCACATTATCATTTCTTTTTAGTTACTCCTATACTGTCGTTGCCCAGATTTCATCAGTTTCCCTTTGAACTACTTCACATTCCTATCCTTCCCTCCATTACTACCTCTTCAAGTCACTTGTTCCTTGCCTCATATCAAGTTGATGGCAGTGGTTTCTGAGTTAGTTTCTGTGATGTCATACAGTTCTTCCGTCTTCTCCAAAATGTCATTTTCAAAATGGTATCCTTTATTCCAATGGTTCCCCAACCTGGTGCTTTTAAGAAATACATGTAAACTCATTTAAAAAGTATGCAGGCCTCAACTTATTAAATTAAAATTTCAATGAGAGCCCAGCATGTGCTACTTAAAAGCTACACAGGTGACTCTAATAAACCAAAAAGGCTGAGTCCATGCTTTGGCATGCCTCTCTCATGTACAAGAATGTATGATGATTTCTAGCAGTTCTGGCTACATTGGCAGTTGCCCTCTCTGGTTTTCAAAGCCCTTCACAAACCTATCTAACCGTTAGGTTTCATGAGCCCTTAACTGAGTTTGCTATCATAAAGCTCAGCTTTCTTCTCTCCTGCAATGGCACCGTCTCTCGTTCTGTCACATCTGTTGTTGTTTTATGATGCTCCCTTCATGACATTCTTTTATTCTTTCTTACATTGACATCTTATCCACATCTCTTACTACATCATGAATTTCACTGATTCTTCTCGTCTTCACTGGTCTTTTTTCATAGGCGGCCATTTATGATCAGTAGTGCAGGGTTTAATCTTTGAATATATACTCCCATAAAGTTCACTCAGTAGCTTTTGTTTTGGAATCCTCAGGGCCATCCATTTGTTTTTAATGTTTGCTTAAACAGAGACTAACTTCTCTATTGACACTGGTTACATAGCTTAATGAGAGACATGTTATATAATAATAGTCATCATTTAATGAACATCTAACCGATGTGATTTACATCCTTTATCTCATTTTAAGGCTTACAAAACTGAAATGTGGTTGGAGTTATCCTACTTTTATAAAAGAATAAACTGAAATTTGGGAAAGTTGAATCACTTGACCAATGTTATAGAGCTTGGAAATGACTGAGCCAGAATTTAAATGCGAGTCACTGTGTGCTCTGAGACACCTTGCTCTGTTTGCTGCAAGAAGCATTATCTTCCAGGAGGAAAATCAAGAATAGGGAATTTATTTTTATTTTACAATTTTAGTGCACAGATAATCTAGTAGTAAAGCACTACTTGATACAATTTCAACTTATTTTCTAAACTCCCCTTTTTCTGAAATTGTGCTTACCTTTTAGGCATCGGGCTGTCAATCTCTTTCTTCAGGGATATGAAAAGTCTTGGATTGAAACGGAAGAACATTACTTTGAAGACAAACTGATAGAAGATTTAGCAGTATGTTTTTAAAGGGGTTCTGAGATGAAAGAGGGTCTGGGCTTGGTGCAGCAATGTTGGTGTGAGCAGTCACTATATAACATTGAAGGAAAAAAATATCATGACAGTATATGGACATTAGGAAACTTTTAAATCTTAATTGTTACTGCGTTCAATGCTTATGGGAAAATGTGTTCTTGTCATTTCCAAGAGATCTCATCAACATCAAGGGGTTGAGAATTTAAAATGAATAATATAAGTGTATTATTAATTAAACCTGATTTACTCATTCTTTTAAATTCCTTCTCAAAGCACCTATAAACACCTGAGAACCAGGATAAACTATAAAAGACTGAAGGAAGTTATCCACCAAAATTAAGTAGAAGGTGAACAAAAAGTTGCTGGTTTTTAAAAATCAACAGGGCAGAGAATGACAGACTGAACACAGGAGAGGGGGAAGGCATGGTAAATGTGGAACATGAGAAATAGAATTTTCACCCGACTGTGCTGATAAAGAGCTTGTGTACTGAGAGTTCAGCACAGAACAGCAGTCAGTATCATCTGTTCTAAGTCATGGACCCATTTAAATATCTGACAAAAGCCATCTTCTCAAGAAAATTTACAAGTCATCTCAAAACTTGGCAGACTAGTCAGAGGCTTCATGATTCTCAAGATTAAAGATATCTTGTCTAAAAGCTATTTTTTAACTTACAGATTATTAGGGAATAGAATGGATAAACTAATCTAAATTCTTAAAAGCCTAATCTTGATTGTCCCTATATTTTAAAATGAGTTTTATCTGTCTTTAGAGTAAAAAATATGTAGACTATTGGATATCTTGTGGAAATCTGCCCCATATCCACATTAAGGCTTAATTACAGGAAAGAACACCATTCATGTAGAGAGAAAATCAGTTTCTATGGGTAAGTCAGTGGAGATATAAAACTCAACAAAAAGTTGGATGTAATTGAATTCTACTGCCAATAAAAATGCTTAATAATTTTCCTCACTATTAAAGTTCTATCCGACAGTAAATTTTTTTTTTAAGTTTCAAAAGTAACTTTTGAAAATAAGAAAAAAGTATAAGTGGTTCAAGCATTAACTCATTTAGTATTATTTACCTATCATGCTGTGTGTAAGCAAAGAAAATGTTTCGCTTTATAAGCAATTTGCACTGCTATGGGAACTAAATTTTCACACTTGGGGTGACTCTTAGGATTTTATTGCAAATATTTGTAAATCGAGCCCTCCCTAAAGCTGAAATCCATGTAGCAAATACACTTCGAGTTATGAAAATGCTTGTAAGAATGGAATTTAGTATTTTTAAATGCTATAAGTTATCCTTGCTCATATTATTTTTTGGTCAAATTATTAAATATCTCTGTTTCGAGCTGTATAATTTTGCAATGGTGATGTAACAGATATCTAGCATATTGTATTACATTTATATATGTTTAGCATGTATATTACATATTTACATTTACCTGCAACACATATATATACATGCTTTTATATACACATACACACATATATACATATATAGCGTGTATAATGCATATAAAATACACACACATGCTCAGACACAAACACACACACAACCCCACAACAGGGAAGGAGGAGTGTTTGCATTCCTTTTATTCTTCATTCCTGGCCTTCACATTGCTTTTGGATTTGAGTGAACATTTTTTTTGAATGTGACATTTTATAAATTTGACTTTTTTGCAGAAACCTGGGGCTGAACCTCCCGAAGAAGATGAAGGCACTAAGAGAGTTGATCCCCTGCATCAGCTGATCCTTCTGTTTAGTCGGACAGCTTTAACAGAGAAATGGTATGGTTGGAAGGGTTCCTATGAGACATAGGAGGAACAAATAAAGAAACCCGTATCTGAGTATTCTGTGCCATGTGTTCATGTTTGAAGTTCATCTTGATGTTGTTAGGAGAGAGAATTGTTCAAAGATAACAATCAGCCTGGCCTGTACCTAGGGATGAACACTCATCCAATTGTAGGCTTTAGCAACTACCTACTAGCTCTAGTTTTTCTTAACAACTTTGTAATTAATGATGTAGTTGATTCTGATTGTTCTTATGAAATGGTTTTTCTCCTTATCACAAACAGCCTTTATAAATAAAACAAAAGAAGCAAAGCAAATTCCAGTGCCGCAAGTATATGGAGACCAATGGTGACCCCAAAATTTTCTGGGTAGATAGTGTCTCCATTGTGCAGTGGGTCTTACGAAACCTCTAGAGGTTAAGTGAGCCATCACCTCGACTTGGAGGTATCTCTGAGATCGATTTCAAGGGCATTGCCCATTTTTCTTGTCTTCTGCAGCCTTAGTCATATGAATTCACCAAAGCCACAAAGGGCAAACCTCTGTGAAGTTATATAAGAAATGCACTGGTTAGCCTGATCGTCAAAATGTGCTCAGCATCTGTCATTATGGAGGGCAATGCATACATTGGCTGTGCAGATGCGACGTAGCAGAGGCTAGAGTACCTTTATCTGCTGCCCTGCAATGGGAAAGAAAGCCAGTGTTGCCCCAGGCCTTTCCCATTCTCTGTAGAATTTGGGGTGTAATTTAATTATAAACTCATATGCACATGAATCTCCTCAGAAGAGTTCATTTGACCTCTTTGCATGCCATAATAATGTACATTTCTCCCTCTTAGCTAATGTGATCCATCCTTTCTCTCACTATTTCTCTCTCTCTTATTATTTCCTAACTAACAAAATCATCTCATTCCTAAGCATAGAGCAACTCTCTGCATTGTCAGGTAATGAGGTATTTCTCATAAGTGAATTTTTCTCATGGCTGAAGTTTAAAACTGCTGAAATAACTTTGCAAATTTTAGGTATATTTTTGGTGGAAACTTTTCTTCACATAGTCATGGTTTCCATGCTTCTCAAAAGAGAAGATAATAAACATATTTTAACCTTTCTTAATTTTTAGGAATCATTGTTATGACCATCTTGTTTTTTAATTGTCACATCGTAGTTTGGGGAATCTTTCCATCGAATGTCAAATTTCACTTCTGTCAAAAGCCCCCACCTCATTTAAGTTTACTTTTTTCAAGTTTTGTAGTCTGAAGAAAATTAAAATTATTACATGTGTTTGTAAACCAAAAGACAGTTTGTTTTGTGAAAATTGAAGGCTGGTTCTGTAAGGTAAGATGGGACAGCTATTTAGGATCCCCAGGATCTTTGCTTTCTGATTTCAGGATATTTCTGAATATCCTAATATTGTCTAAGTTTTGTGTTCATTTAATTTTAATACGGTATACTTGTTAGAAAAAGAACAAAGGTTATTTTATACAGTGATGATACGTTTGCATGTGCCTAGCCTTCTGCCTAAGCACTGATATTTTCTTCTTGTTTTCCCCAGCAAACTGGAGGAAGATTTTTTATATATGGCCTATGCAGATATTATGGCAAAGGTAAATACGTATCCTTCTTGATTTTCATGTTTAATTTTAATAAAGGGAAATAGCTTTCATCTGAAAAGGATAAGAATCTGTGTATTTGATTAATTTCAACTTTGTGTTTGTAGCATGAATCTCTGTTCTAAATTCCTTGGCAGGTCATCATTGTTTCCTACTTAAACATTTTATTTATGAGGAGCCATAACTTTTTCTAAACATTCATTCATTCAACAAATATTTGCTGGACATCAATATATTGGAGATAACATGTGAAGAAGAAAGAAGGGCACAAACTACACCTTCGTGGAGTTTTTTGTCTGATGGGGAAGACAACATTAAAGCAAATGGTTGTAGAATAACCCTGATGAATTTAATGGTAGACAAATGTATCAGTCCATTTTTACACTGCTAGAGATGATCTAAGTATACAGAAGGATGTGTGTAGGTTGCGTGCAAATACTATGCCGTTAGTCAGAGACTTGAGCATCCTTGGATTTTGATATCCCAAGTAAAGTTACCCATGGAGGGCCAACTGTATGTTTACAGAAACATAAAACTGTATGTTTAAAGTAACGTAAAAATATATACCATGAAAGCAAAGTTTCACGAAATTTTACTCTTCCTGTGAGCAATGTAGTCTGAAATTTTCCATTCTATTTAAACAGAGAGTTGTTTTTATTTTATCATGAATCACTAAGTTGTTTTTACGTCTGATTGATGAGCTGAAACACCTACTTCAATAAACACTGGGTTAAAAGATAAAAGGATAGGACTGGGCACAGTGGCTCACGCCTGTAATCCCAACACTTTGGGAGGCTGAGGCGGGCGGATCATTTGAGATCAGGAGTTTGAGAGCAGACTGGCCAACACGGTGAAACTCCGTCTCTACTAAAAATACAAAAATTAGCCTGGCATGGTGGTGCATGCCTGTAATCCCAGCTCCTCAGGAGGCTGAGGCAGGAGAATTGCTTGAACCTGGGAGGCGGAAGGTTGCAGTGAGCCGATACTGCACCACTGCACGCCAGCCTGGGCGATGGAGTGAGAGTCCATCTCAAAAAAAAAAAAGATAAAGGGATAAAAGATACAAAGGGAAGAAGGGAAGGCTGCCAGGATAATGAGAGGTTGGAAATGTTTCCTTTTAAGGTCATTTGCTCTCTCTGAAGACAAAAGTACAGTCATCCGCTGACACCAAAGTGTTTGGTAGAGTCTATGGAGGAAGGCTGGAGGAGAGAGAGAAGCACTGAAAGACATATCGTGGCAATTGGCCTGGCACATGGGCTAGAAATTAAAATGGGACTCGCAGACTGTGTGGGAAGCCTGGTTTATTTTAGGCTGTTGTCTATGAATTTGTAGCAGTCATGCTCCCCCTGGCTGTGTGAGGACAACTAGCAATTCTCAGAACCAAAAGCAAATTCTGAGAAGCCAGGAAGTTAGATTCATCAAGGGTGAAGATTTCTGTCAGAGTCTTGTTGAGAACAGCAGATCAAAGCAGGTTTGTATACTGCTAGGAGGTGGCTTGTTAGGAAATGAAGAAAGAGGGAGGTGAGAAAGAGCCGTAGAGCAGCCCCAGGCCTGGGTGTTCTTTGCAGCTGAAGAATCGAAGTGGGCTGAACAGGTAGAAGCTTCTGGTTGGAGAACAGATAGAAGCTCTTGATTTGAGAATAGGTTGTTTCTGATTGTTAGAGTTCTTCCTTGTGAGTGAAATTGAATTTGCCTCCATGTTGATTTTGTTGGATCCTGAAGCTAAATCTAGTTTCTTTTGACAGATGGTCAAATATTTGAGGAGGCCTATCTTGTTGACTCTTTACCTCAAGATTTTCCCCTTCATAATTAACTAATCATATTCCTTTTATTGTTTAATGTAACTCAGGGATGTCCAGCTTGCACCACTCAGTTTGTTACACTCTGCACATTCTCCATTATATTCATATGTGCCACCCAGAAGTTAATCAAAGACGGTATTCCAGTTATGACCTCACCTGTGTAGTGTGTATGGGGACTGTACCCTCACTTACTCTGTCTTAGGATCTTTTACATTGGCCATCAATGGCAAGAATGCATTAAATTTTTAGCCAGATCACATCAGCTACCCTGTATTGGATTGTTGATTTTTAATTTTTTAATTAAGTGTATGTCATCATTTCTCTAATTCAAGTCAGACCGTTTCCCCAGGCTGAAATCTTTTTAACATTTGGTTCTGTTACCCACTGTTACCTCTTTCCATTTATATTAACCACAAGCTTAATAAGTATGAGTGGTTTCTCTGTTTAAGTTTTTGGTAAGCAGCTGATATTTTTATACCCTTTCCCAGACTGGTTAACCTACCTTATTTTTAATTCATCTAAACATACTTTTATAAAACTCATATTTCTCATCTCCTTTCATGAGATACTTAAAGAAATCAAGATGTTACTGTGACTGCTTAAAGTTGAATTCTAACTTTGGTAAAACTGCCAAAGATGGATGAGTTTTCCTCAATTATTTGCTTGATAACCATTTTAGACTATTATTGATTACTAATATCAAACTTCCTAGCAGGTAGTTTTTGGAAGTTGTCTTTCCTCATTTTAAAAATTAGCATCCCAGTTTTCTGGAACTTTCTGTTGGTCTTCATGGTTTCTCAGTTTACCAACAGTCATTCTGCATCCATGGATGTTACTTTTGCTTTGAGTCTTGAAACTTGAGACTTGAACTCACTTTAAGAGACTCTTGTATGTATCTTCCTCCACCACTGCAGTTCCCTTGGAAGGCGTCATATATATCTTACTTAGGTTTTTGTTTTTCAGGTTTCATTGTTTTTTAAGCTTAGGAACACAGAGTTGGGTTAATCATAACTCTGGATTCATGATACACACTCATTGTTCGTCCACTAGTGTCTACTTTTTAAAAAGTTACTTAGTCATTTCTAATAATGTAGTAACTACCCGTATACCCACCCACGACAAGAAACAACCTAGAGAATTTACATGTTATTCTGTGGGCTTCTCATTAACCCATACCCTGTCTCCCCACACAAAGAAACCATCATTCTAAACTTTGTGCTCAAGATGCTCTTACTTTTCTTTTCATATAGTTTTCATTTATTTATATGTAGATAACTTTTCATATATTTATGTATATAATTTAAATTGTTACTGACTTTTAAAAGGGTAGTATGCTGTGTATAATCTTTTGGACTCTACTTCTTGGATTAATAGTGTTTTCTAAGATTCCTCCATACTTTTGTGTGCTGTTGGAGTTCATTTGTTTTTGTTGTTGCATTGTCCATTTACCTTTTTTGTTGATAGACTTTTGTATTACCTCTATGTTTTTGCTGATGAGAACAGGGATTGAATGCCTATTCTTATCCATTTCACCTATTTTGCAAGAGCTACAGGGTGTACAATGTTGCTACTGTTTTGAGTTTCCAGCTACTGTTTTGAGCATCCCTTTCCTCCTAGTTCTACTCCTCCTCTGACTAACTTTTTAAAAATATTTAAGATACACGTTGTTGTTCCCAGGGTTCCATTCTTTCTTGGTTAAAAGTATAAAATGCTGCGGTCACATTCTTATGAGTTTCTCTCTTCTGTCTCACCCATGAGCTCTCTGTTAGTCAGATTTAAATCCACACTGAATGTTTCTGGGTTTTGATTCCTTAGTCTTCTATGGAGTTATCAAATCAGAAAGTCAAAGGAATTCATGAAATATACTTCTCTGGCAGAATGAAAATTTCAGCAGATACCAACAAGCTGAAGAGGCCTCATTAATCCGTTATGCATTCGTGTTGCCAGTTTTGAATTCTGTTGTGGATACCTGAATGGTTTGAAGTATCCTCCGTTTTATTTTTTTCTTCTAAATTGTTTATTCCGCGCCTACCCCTTTATGTATTTAGGTTATTCGCCTTTTCCTTCCTGGCAAAGGAATGACTCTTCCTTGTCTAGAACTTAGCATTCTGATCCAGAAAGCCAAATCCTGCTACAGGGCTGTCTAATATAACTTCCCATTTGCTTAGCATTGCCATCTATGTCACATGGATGCCATTTGCTATTGAAGAACATATCTTTTGTTCCAGTAAATCCTTCTGTTTCTCTACAGTATATTCAAAAGCTGCTAGAAATCTGATAACCATTTGTTTGTGATCTTAGCATATTCTCAAGCTAATTAGAAGTATAAAGTAGTTCCTATAGGTTTGATGAATTTGTAATATATAGTCTCTACACCAGGTAAATTCAGGTTTAATAGTTTTTAAAAATCACAGATTTTTAACTTCATTAGGATCAAATCTCATTAAATTTTCCTTGGAAGATTTTTTAAAAAACAGTTAAAAATATTTTATTTCAAAATACTTTTTTATAAACTTTTTTTTTCAGCTACTGCTTTAAATGGATCATTCGTTTGTACAAAAGCAAACATGGCTTACGAGTTTTATAACTTAAAAACATATCATTATAATCCCAAATAATAATTTTTCTGAATGTATTCTTTATCTCAAACCTTGTGTTTCTCATATGTTTCTGAAGGTCATGAAATTTTTATAGAAGCTTATGTCTTTGAGAAAACGTAAAATTTCATATACTTGAGACATTTTATATTAGTATTCTAATTTGCATAGAGAGTAAGCATGCTTGTTATCTGATAAAATTCCTATACTTCTTACTCCTATTTACTAATGTACATTACTAATCATTGGAAATAATGGGAGACATTAGAATAGGTAGGTCTTAAGGAGCAGCTAAGCAAAATTGCTCTGTTTTCCACATTAGATGTACAGTATGTATTGATGGAAGACTGCAGATTTGCCTTCCAAATCTGTTTTGCTAAAGTTCTCATGAGTTCTTATTTTTTTAAATCCTGGCTAACTAATAACATGTAATAACATATAACGAATAACTAATAACAGAGTAACAGAAACTCAAAGTAGAACATTTCCTGCTTTCTGAGTGAATCATTGACATCTTTGCTTTCGTGATGAAACATGCAGTTTGACATCTTAACCAGACAGTGAAACTGTCCTAGGCCTGCGTCCCCACCTTTATTTCCTCCTTTGCAAACTATGCTCATGTGCCTATCATTATAAACAGAAAGGGTGGTGCTCAGTGTGTATTTGTTGAATGAATGAAAGAATATGACAAACCTTTTAGAATTTATCATGGAGTGGTTGGAAGGGTCACATTGTTTACCTTCCCTTCCATCCCCAGTTCATCTCCATGCCCAGAGTACTGTGTCTAATTGAATTAAAAGTATTTTTATGATTTGTAGCTTATATTTCATTATCTGCCTTCGTACACCCCGTGGAAACACTGAATGCTTACCAAGCGGAAGAATACATATAAGGGTTGGAACAATCTAAATTTTATGAGCTGTAGGCTTCTTCCTACTATGGCTATTGGTTAATGACCAATTTCTTTTGGTCACTATTATATTGCAGACCATAACAATAAATAAGCTGAGATTTATTAAAAGCATATTATTTTTCAGACTCTTTTTTCTTTATTTTATTTTTTTGAGATCGAGTCTCATTCTGTCACCCAGGCTGGAATACAATGGCACGATCTTGGCTCACTGCAGCTTCCACCTCCCAGGTTCACGCCTTTCTCCTGCCTCAGCCTTCCGAGTAGCTGTCATTACAGGCACCCGCCACCACACCCAGCTAATTTTTGTATTTTTAGTAGAGACAGGGTTTCACCATGTTGTTCAGGATGGTCTTGAACTCCTGACCTCAGGTGATCCGCCCATCTCAGCCTCCCAAAGTGCTGGGATTACAGGGGTGAGCCACCTTTCCCGGCCTAATTTTAATTAATGGTTATTATATCTGCCTGTATTCATGCATTGCAATGGCAGCATAAAAAAAAAAGAGAGAGAAACAATCCTTTTAAGGTTTGCAGTTTGGTTTGAATGAGGCCAACGTATGAATAAGTAGCAGATGTAGTATGATATGGACCTCGTAGTTATCTCTGTTACCTATAAAATATGTAATCTAATATTTTAGTTTTGTAAAAGCACTATATATAATTTTCTTTCATGTCATGAATTCATTGATTATGTCATCTAAGTATTCTATCTGACACACATTTAAACAAGGTTGACGATAATACAAATGATTTGCTCTTCTATGTCAAATGTTCTTTTGCACTATCTAAAATCTCAACATATTCCTGTCCCCCCCTTTTTTTTTTTTTTTACATGTACAGAGTTGTCATGATGAGGAAGATGATGACGGTGAAGAGGAAGTGAAGAGTTTTGAAGTAAGATGGATCTTTCTGGATTTGCCTTTTTTCTATCTTGAAACATTGTTTCATAGCTTATAACTGACATTTATGTTTCTTGCTTCATGGCTTATTGCAGCTTATTGTGTCAAGGAACTGCATGTCAGAGCTGGATGGACAAACCTGAGTCCTAACATTTGCTGAAGTTAAGACCAAGGATCGTAGAATAGTTAAATAATATAATGAAGCCCATATGTTCAGAATGAGTGTTCCTGAGAACCCTCAGAGATGAGACGGCTTCAAATTGTTCTCATCTCAGTGATGTCGTGGTCTGGAATTTCCAACAGACGTGAGGAAAAGGTTTATTGAAGAACAACATGACATCAAGTTTTTCATCAAACCCTTGGTTTGATATTTTTTCCTGAATAGAAGTCTTAAAGATTTGGCCTTAAAGACTTCTGCCCAATTAGATCACTCATTCCATGTACATATGCAGATAGTGGCACACAACGCAGTTTGCTTGCATGAGGTAGGAGTCCATATATCCCTAGGACTGTATTACGATTATTTTCTCAAATGCTCTCAGCTTTTAAATGTCCTATATAATTTGAAATGCTGCTTAATGTTACTTAGCCCAAAGGAAAGTTCTTGGTATTTTCCCCATTTGCTTATACTATATTTTCATTTTTTATGAGGCAAAGCTAGTTGTTGCTAACTACCACTCTTTTTGTTTATTGGTTCTTTTTTTTTTTTTTTTAGAATTTTCATAAAGAAATTAAGTGCAGGGAAATAGAAATTAGATTCTTTTTCTTTTCCTTTTAATTTACATGTCTGGACTTTGAGCTAGAAGTCTGGAAATATATCAGTAGCCAGCAATGAGTCTTTAATTAAAGTGGACCCACAAAAACATATTAGCTAAAGAATAAGCTCAGAGCAGTGACCTTCCAGGATCCATTTGTTATGAGCATGTCTGCAGCATTGAAGTCAATGTGTCAAAAACATAAAAACAGTCTAATTTGAGAAACCCGTGACTATTGCTGGCTGAGAAAAATGCCATAAGATTAATTTCGGTATGATTTCTATAATCTTTTCTAATGTGTGTGTTTTCTATTCTCAAAGTCATCTTTATTGATAAGAAAGTGAGGTCAGTTAGAATGAGCTGTGAGCAGCAAATAATACTGTTTTTCTGAAGTGCACACCATTTATGGTCTATCCGTTGTCTTCAGAGCAATTGTTTATTGCTATTTTGCTTCTTGTCCTCATCCTTCCTTAAGGTCACAGGATCCCAACGCAGCAAGGTAAAACTACATATATGTGTGTATTTGTCTGGGTCTGAGTTTCGGTTTCTTGTGACATTTACCTTTGTTAGACCCAACATCTTGGATTCTTTTGTAAAAAGGAGGTCTTGAAAATCTTTCTACAAGTTTGTAGCTCCAATGCAATTGGTCTCTTCAGGATCCCTTCCTTTGACACAGGCTTATTCTTCTTGCAATTTATATGACTCATAATTTGAAGTTTTATCCTCCAGCTAGCTTTGAGCTGTATACTGTGCTGGGATAAAGGAGTCCAGCCCTTTAGATGACAAACTTTTTAAATCAGGGACTTCTCATTTTTGGTGCAGTGTTCTGACCTTATCCCTCTTGATGTTTTTTCAACCCTAGTTTTATTACTTGAAAACAGACATGATGAATGGTATTGCTGGTGAGATTGGAAAGAAGCCTGCTTTTCCATTGTGCTAGAAATCACTTCAATTAGTAACTGGAGATTATATTCCATGATTTCAATACTGATTTCATTATTGCATTAAAGGGAAGAACTAGATGACTATTTCTCTCTTAATATTTTGAATACTGGGAACATTTGCTAAAAGAAAACATTTTGATATAGAATTACAAAATTGCTTATGTTAATATGAACCTTGTTAAGCTTGCATTTTATTTTCATAAGGCTATTTAGTAGGAAAATCAATCATAAACGTTCTAGGAAGATGATAACCATAAAGACTTTTGTTTTTGTTTTTTGTTTTTGTTTTTTTTAAAAAAGAAAAAAAGAAAAGAAAAAGAAACCTTTTTAGGTGGCCGGGCACAGTGGCTCATGCTTGTAATCCCAGCACTTTGGGAGGCTGAGGCTGGTGGATCACTTGAGATCAGAAGTTCAAGCCTGGCCAACATGGTGAAACCCTATCTCTACTAAAAATACAAAAATTAGCCGGGCGTGGTAGTGCAAGCCTGTAATCCCAGCCACTCGGGAGGCTGAGGCAGGAGAATCACTTGAACCTGGGAGGAGGAGGAGGTTGCAGTGAGCCAAGATTGCTCCATTGCACTCCAGCCCGGGCGACAAGAGCGAAACTCTGCCTCAACAACAAAAAAGCTTTTTAGTTTGTAAGTGTAAACTATTCTACTTTGCCTTCTTTAAAAAAAAAAAAAAAAAGTGAAATATTTGCTGCCAAAATGAATTTTAGACTGTCCTGAAGAAACTATTTTAAAGTTTCTTTTTTTTTTTTTTTTGAGACAGAGTCTCACTGCGTCACTAGGCTGGAGTGCAGTGGCATGATCTCAGCTCACTGCAATCTCCGCCTCCCAGGTTCAACCCATTCCCCTGTTCCAGCCTCCCGAGTAGCTGGGACTACAGGACACGCCACCATGCCCGACTGATTTTTGTATTTTAGCAGAGATGGGGTTTCACCATGTCGGCCAGGGTGGTATTTATCTCCTGACCTCATGATCCACCTGTCTCGGCCTCCCAAAGTGCTGGGATTACAGGTGTGAGCCACCACACCCGGCCACTTTTTAATTTTTTTAACTCACTATTATAGTTGGAGGAATCTATTTTTCTTGTATCATCATCCTTGTAAATTTCAAAATGTAAATCATGTATATACTATCAGATGCAGCTCTGATCTAATGGATATAATGGTTAATGACATATAATGAGCCTAACACCCAATAATATATTATGGGCTTAAATAATAGATAAGAATGGATATAATAATAATTTGGTAGATTTTGATTTTTTTATCATTTATTGTTTCATATAAAATTTCTGCGAATTGTTGAGGGATGAAAACATGAAGGAATCACCTAACATCAAGTAAAGAACTGATTTCCTAAGTAGCATAAAAGTTAATGCCTCAAGAATGCGTTGATAGTTGGATGATGGGGCTGGATGATGGAGAAGGTGTTGCTAGCCAACAAAACCATTTTACCTTGAAAGAGGAATGCAGTTTCAGAGAGATCAGTTTGATAAATAGGGTCAAATTTAGTGACATTAGAAAGGTTCCTTATTCAGAAAAGAAGTCTGAAAGACAACTAGTGGTGGCATCTTAATATTTAGACACTAGGATTCAGGCCAGACTAAGGACAAGAAATCAAATGAGATATGGAGTGTGACTGGAGAGAAAGGGTTACCTTTGAACTTAGAACAGTGGACAAGTATTCCCATGATGGTAAAACCTGGCAATTAATTCCAAAACAGAGGATATAGACCAGCAGGTATGACTGTCTCAGCAAGAGGCAGGCTTTTGAAGTGCTGGGAATTGCCACACATTTATAGGTATAATGCAGGACACCAGATTTGGGGATTTGCACTTCCTAATGAGATTTTTTTTTTTAGTGATCTCCATCTGATTTGGGACTATAATTTACACCTAATTTATGTAACATGCTACTCTTAACAAAATACTGTGTAAGTGGTATGAAATAATACAAAGTTGAGAAACAGAGATATATCTAATTAATTCCCTATAAAGATACTCTTCCCTGAGATCGACTGTGTGATACCAACAAAACCACTGAAAAATGTATTGTTTATAAATGTAGTAATCTACCATACTTTTTACATTGAGATGTCTATTTGACGTAATTGAGACATGGTCTAATAGTGGAGTTATTCACATAAGTTACAAATATGAAAGGCTATTAGTCAGTTTCAATAATTCTTATAATGAATTATATCAGATAAGTTTGGAAATAACACAAAGTGTGTGGTAATTGAATTCTATCCCTATAGCTGGTTAAATATTAATATTTGCTATAGTTTCTATTTAAATTCTTTCCCTGTAAAGTATTCCATAAAGTCACTGAGAAGAGAAACAAAGTAGGTAAAAAGAAAAGTGGTATTATAGGGAAATTTTCCATGAAGAATGCAGTAAAGCTCAAAAAACATGGAAAACAAGGAAAGAGGAATGACTTGCCAGCTCGTTTCTTCTTCCATCACATATATGTATTATTGATATGATCCTGTTAAATTAAAACTTGCCTGATTTAACCTGATTACAAAATTCCCTCTTTCATCTGTAATACATGTAAATATGCTTTTCCTATAACTACTTATTAAATAACTTTATTGCATATTTAGTTAATTATTTTTTAGGTTTGGAGCAACTTCTGTATCAAAAGCATTAAAAAGGAGAGTTAAATCTTATAAAGAGGCTGACATTAATTGAAAGGGAAGAAATGTTTTACCAGTTACCTGAAAACATAATTATTGGAGTTGAATGCTAGATTTAACTTTTTAATTTTTCTAAGGCAAATAACAATAAACAATAATGTTTCAAGTCAAATAACATCATTTTCCTGAGCATTATGGGTTTTTCTCACCTAGATCAACAAAGAGCTTTGATACTGCAGTAGACATTTATTAACTGATTTTATAAAAAACTCAGAAACATTCTTTAGATGGATACTTCTTTTATTGCTCTTCTCTAAAATCTGAGCATATAGCATTAAATAATAATTTAGTGAAAGCATTTCTTTAGAATATTAAGGAACTATAATATAGATTTCTTGTTTACTGCCAAATCTAAATCAATGACAGTGAAGCTTAGGTAAGCAAGAGGAATGGAGTGTTAACTCATCTTCCAGGCCATCTTTCTCAAATATTAGGCAAACTGCATCTTCCTTTTGGCGAATGCCCAATTTCTAATTCACAGATGAATTATCTGATGAGTCTGAAGTCCTATTTTTCTGTACTATTGATTAAAGAGAATTTCTTATGTGTTAAATTCTAAATATGCCTATGGCAGAGTTGGTAATTCTGTAATAAATACTTAGGAAACCAGCATATTCTCTCAGATGGACCTGAGACACAAACAAAATATTGTCATACCTGATAACATACTCAAACCAATACCCAGCTCGTATCCCACGGTATGTGCCGTTAAGTATGGAAGAACCAATTTAGGTCCAAAATGTTTTAAGGATTGATATTATGTAGCACTACCCCCACGATAAAAAATTTTTGTCTGGCCCATCTGTGAATCTAATTTTTAATAGAATACAATGTTTTGGTAATGCTACAAGAATGAATTGGCTGTAAGATATACTGCCCCCCATGGCTACATAATTTGAACTTTGAATGGGTTTATTTGGTGCTTTTCATAGTAACACAGCATTTTAAATTAAAAAGTCTTCCTGAATCTTAGCAAAGAGAATTTTTAAATGCATAAAAATGGAAGATATAGCTATGGATATAAAATATTGAAACAATTATTCCATATATCAAGAAAATTTATAATTCTTTAGTTCCTACTGCAGGAGGTATATGGTATCCAAAATATGGACTAAAGCATTAAGAGTTGCTTTTCATACTATTGAATCATAGAGGGGAAGAGGGAAGGAATTTTGATGGCCAGTGTCCTCCAGTACTCACTCTGATTGCTGCAGTCTGCCAACTACATTTTTATACAATAAAATTACGTATCTCAAGTAATCATCTCGTGTCTTAGCTCAGATTTCCTAGAAAACACGGGCAAAAGCTTATGTGCTAACGCTTTACTGGGGGAAGGGGTGTTACAATCCCAGGGAATTAAGAGTTAGGGAAATAGAGAAACGATACAGGGAATGAGGCAGGGCAAATAGAAGACCGAGTGTTCCTGAGCTGGTCATAGCCGTTGAGCAGTTCAGCTTCTTGCTCAGTTGTGTGGGATGCCTCCTGAGAGACCATACGTGTTACAGAACAGAACAGTGCCTCCTGGGGAAGGAGGATGGGCACTTCATATGCAGGTTCCTTACATCTCCTGTCACTTACTGGTCACAGAGGGTTAATTTCATTATACTTTCTGCTGATATTAACCAATTCTTCCAGGCAACCCATGGGGAAGCCAGAACCACCTTGAGTACAGCCTGTTGAGTGTCCAGGCACCACAGTCTCTCCTTATCCATTAACATGGGGTCTCCTTGGTGAGTGGTAATGATGGTAGCAGCTGGCTTTCATAAGCACACAGTGTGGTGGCAGTCATTTCTAGGGCCATTCTGGCTCAGAAGCAAGGCAAGTAGCCAAGGCTTAGAGAGAAGGGCATAGGTTGGAGTGGGGATCCTGCCTTGATACAAGGAAGACTCCCAGAAAGCACAGCCCCCTGTGTTGTATACAGTAATTCATGCATATGAGTATGTGGACCCAAATAGCAGTCTGTGTAGGAGACATACAGCTGGCCCTCTGTATTTGTGGTTTCCACATCCTAGGATTCAACCAACTACAGATTTAAATATTCGAAAAACAGATTTGCTTCTTTACCCGACAAGTACAGACTTTTTTCCCTTGTCACTCTTCCCGAAACAATACAGCATAACAACTGTTTACATAGCATTTACATTTTGTATTAGGCATTATAAGGGATCTAGAGATTATTTAAAGCAGACAGGAGGACGTACGTAGGTTATGTGCAAACACTATATCATTTTATATAAGGGTCAGACGTTAATATCTGTAGGATGTCCTGGAACATGTATCGACATATATACTTGTGCGCTTTTCATATGCACAGTAATTTAACTTCATGTGTTGTCATTTAAAAAATAATCTCAGTTGAAGCTTATACACGAGCAGATTATGTACGGTAAATGGAAGGCAGCAGACTCATTAAGAGCGGACACTCAGATGGACTTCCTGTGTTTGAATCCCAGCTTGAACATCTAGCTGTGTGAGCAGAAGCCTCAATTTTTCTATCTATAAAATGGATCTAATTATAGTATCTACTTCACAGGGTTGTGATGAGGACTAAATTAGACAATATATATAAGGCACTCAGAACATTGACTGTCACATAACCATCCCTAAATATTTGCTGTTATTATTATAATTAATCAACTTCACTTTCTCTGCTAAAAAAAAGTCAGGGAAGCCCATAGATAAACTTCTACAGTGTGGTGAACATAAACCACACAACACAGGAGACCTGAATTATCAGCCCGGTGCCGTGTGACCTCAGCCTCTCTGTTTCTCAGCTTTCTGTTCTTTGAACAAAGAGCTTTGAACTAGATGTTCTCAGGTGTCAAGTCCACCTTTAACAGTTGTGTAGTTTGCTATCAGGTATAAATTCTCTTCATTTTTAAGGGCAATTTCGCAGTTCCTCTAATTGCATAAGTATTGATGAAAGCATGCAAGTTTTTATCACTTTTTATCGTTTGTGGAAGATTGAAAAAGAAAATAAACTCCATGTGTTTTAGAACAGGAATGTGACAACAGAAATGTTTTATAGAAAATAACGTCAGCCAGGCATGGTGGATCATGCCTGTAATCCCAGCACTTTGGGGGGCCGAGGTGAGTGGATCACCTGAGGTCAGGTGTTCAACACCAGCCCGGGCAACATGGTAAAATCCCATCTCTACTAAAAATACAAAAATTAGCTGGGCATGGTGGTGGGGGCCTGTAATCCCAGCTACTCGGGAGGCCGAGGCACAAGAATAGCTTGAACCCAAGAGGCAGAGGTTGCAGTGAGCCAAGATTGTACCATTGCACTCCAGGCTGGGCAGCAGAGTGAGACTCCATCTCAAAAAAAAAAAAAAGAAAATAATGTCTTCTGTACATACATACGTATCCCACCTTTTCCTAGTTTAGTATTTAAAGAATCACAGAATTACACATAACACAGTAAGCTAAAGGGGGGAAAAAAAAAAACTATTGAAAGACAAACAGTAGGGCCTTCCCGGAATAGGTTCATCTAGAAACCCATGCCATGGAGTCTTGTCAGGTTAATGTGGATTGACAGAATATCTGACTCCAGGCTTTCTAGGAGCCAATGGGAAATTACATACACTTAACATAAATTACATGAAATGACATAAATGTAAATTACATAAGTATAGAAGCCAACATGAAATTACATAAATGTAATAATATTTAATAATATAGTGAACTTTATGTGATTATATAATATTCATAAATTTCATAAAGTTCATTATAAATATCAATATCATTAAATATATGTAATATATAAAACATATTAGGAATATTAAATATAATAATATTTAAAATGTAGTCTTCCTGACTGGAAAAAACAAATTTCTAAAGTTAAAATTCAATAGCATTTTTTCCCCTGAGGATGACAAAAAATGTCCTCAACAATTCAGTTAACATCATTTTTTGACAATTTATGCAATAGAGTCCAGTTGTGCAGATGCTACCTGGAATAGCGTAAAATGGGTACCAAGTATCTGGAAGAATTGAAGAAATACACATGTGCCACCTTTTCAGATAGTCTCCAGAAAAATCCTCTTCCCAGCTAGACAGATAATTCTTGGCAGGGGATTTGGGACTGTGTCAAATACTTAGAGCACAGCTGTTTCTCAAGAGTTGATCTGGGGTAGGGTTAATACCCATTCATGAAGACCTAGAATTACAGACACTAGAGCTTCTACAGTTGTGAGTTTTCAAAATTCAAGTAATGAGCTGCTGTGATCCAATCTATGATCAAAGTTATTCTGACTTCCCATTTTCCCACTAATTAGTCCACCACTCTGGCACCCTCATGACCTAACCAAAGCTTTGTATCCTTAGTGGCCCCAAGTTTTCTTCTTGTTCTTATTCTCTCTTTCATCAGGGTATCCTAGGAGTGAAAGAACTGCATAGTACTTGCTTTCTGTATTCAAGGCAGTATCCAGTGCTTTTTAAGGGTTAAACAAATAAGTAGGTAAATGACCGCTGTTTTAAATCAATATTGCATTTAGGAATAAACTACATTCCCTCTAATGATAAGTCAGCTTAACTTTGCTAATTTGGTAACTTCTGATTTTAGAGTTTCTCATCTCTTCTTTCCTTTTTATACCTTGTTAATTAAGCTTTCAGTGGTAAAGTGTAAATTGTGACAACTGGACCCTGAAATAGAAAATTATTTCAACTTAGTTGAGTTTTATTGCTTTTGCATCGTTTTAAATTACTTCTAAATATGCTGAATCCCTGAGAAACAATATTCCACCCAAAATGCAAGTGTATATAATATTGGAAGAATTAAACTGTAAAGTCATATTACACAGGATATCTAACCTCAAAGCCTCTAGTGCATTAACTGACTTACTTGACCCTGGTTTAGTGTTTCTTTTGTCTCTGTAGATTAGTCAAACTTTGATACCATTTTTACAGAGTGTTAAAGAGACAGCATTAGAAACTGCTTATCCTGTCAAGAAGTAGAATTCTGGAAGATTATCATACTGTTTGAAGATCAGTAATAAAGAGTGGATAATGATGAAAGATCTGAACAAAAAATTAAATGAGCTAAAGCCCACAATATGATTATTATTTGTATGTGTATAATTCTGAAGACCTCTTTAAGCATGAACTAAAAAACAAACTTTTAGAGCTACTAATTTTGTAGCACTTCAAACAAAAAAGATAACATTTGTAATATTTTAGATTAATTGTGATCACAGACTATAGGATATTACATCATTTAGTTCTGTCATTTATTCATGCAAATTTTCTTGAACACCTTTTATTTTCAGAGAACTGTACTGGATGTATAGTATGTGTGTACTGGTGTGGTTAAAACAAAGAAAGCCTCCTGTCTTCATGGATCTTCTAGGAAATTTCATGTACATACATACATACATACATTTATTTATTTATTTATTTATTTATTTATTTATTGGCAAGGTCTTGCTCTGTTGCTCAGGCTGGAGTGCACTGGCGCAATCCTGGCCTCCAGTGATTCTTTCACCTGGGCCTACAGGTGCACACCGCAAAGCCTGGCTATTTTTAGTTTTTTATAGAGACAGGGTCTTGCTATTTGCCCAGGCTGGTCTAGAGCTCCTGGGCTCAAGCAATTCTCCCACTTCAGCCTCCCAAAATGCTGGGGTTACAGGCATGAGCCACCATGCCTGGCTTATTTATTCAATTTAAAAAAAAAGTTAGGAACCACTCATTTTAAACAAAATTATAATCTTGGTATTTTCCCATCACTGTGAGTCAACACTACAGAAATGTAGCTAATGTACATTTTTCAGGAACTGGAATACAACAGAAAAAAATTAATTGAAGTGGAGAAGGTATCTCTTATCCATGCTTTTGACTTTCCTTAGTCTGAGTTGACCTGTTTGTGCTGCAAACCAAATTATTAGTACAATTTCACTCCCTTTCTTCGTTGTCCCCATTGTTACCAATTAAATATTCTATTTTTCAGTCTTTTTATTTCTTATAATATTGATATTCAACATCACCTTGTAGGTCATAACTATAAGATGCTAATTAAAAATATTTCAAGTTGACTTATGACATTACTAAATTATGGGAAATTTTAAGGAGTTTTGTTCCTGGATATTTCTATTCTCTTATAACTTGCTACCACCTACAGTTTCTGATGAAAATATTATGAAAACATTTTCTACAGTTGTTGAAGTCATGGAAATACAAACAAACAAACACAAAGTAGATGGGCTTATTTTGTATGACGAACAGATGATAGATTTGGTAGACTCAGCCTGTGATCTGCTCAAGTTCTGCCCCAGAGGTCAATGGAGCTGAGGCAGGTCCTTCAGAAACAATGTAAATTCCTTTCCTGTAACCAGGCTACCCTGGTTTAAAATATCTTTTCATCTCCGTTACGAGGATAAACTGATTAGGTCAGTGGCAAAAACTACAGTTACCTTGGCACCAACCTAATAGTTTCTCCATCGAGGAGCAAGGGACAATTGTAATTCTCCCTATTTCAATCATTTTTTCTCACTTAAGACAAGTTGTTGAAGAACTAAATATAGTTGTTTTTCTTCGAGACTTTCTACTTGTTTCCCCCGGTGTTAAAAGCTTGACACACTCTTAGACAAAATGAAATAATATTAGCAATGTTATTACAAACTTCAGTTGTAACCAAAAGCAAATCATGATGTAAAATACTTCTGTTCATTACCAGTGATTTGATCATGGGTCTGATACATGACCATATTTGACCTTGAAAAAACCTCATAACAAGCTTATTAGGATGTGCACTGATAATTCTTGGTTGCTTTTGGCAAACAGAACGTTTTGCCTAAGGGAAAATTTAAATTCTGGAGCTGCTCTTTTTTTCCTCACCTTACTGTGTAACCTTGAAATAACCTTGAAATAACACAAAGACTAAATTGCAGGTGGTGGTTATTTAAGAGCCTTAGGCAGTTTAAGCAAAATCTGGTGTGTCGGAGAACTCTATTTTTGAAAAGGTGCTTTCAAGATGTTATTTTCCTGAGTAAGATGCTTATGAAAGATCTGTCTACAATTTGTTTAGAAAAGCTAATCTGCAGTTTAAAAAAATCTTTTTACATAATTCCTCTTAGTATCTGAAAATTTTCTGGTTTAACTTTCAGGGTTTTTTTTTTTTTAATTTATAATAAACTTTCCCAATGACAGATTAAATTACATGCCCAGAAGCTGTTCTCAAAGGGCAAAGTACTAGAAAGAAAGAATGTTAAAGAATCCTGAAGGGAGAGCTTCCAATTTCAGTTCAACAAAGAATAAATTCAACAGAGAAGTTGACTTGATCTCTGTTTATGAAATATAGGATTTTTCTACGTCTAGATCAGTATATCTTTTTGGCTCAATGCTTTTTTTTTTTTAATGACTTTCATCATCTTCCTGATAACATTGATTATTAAAATTTAGATGCGATATAAGAAAATGAGTGACCTGTCCAGGGAGTTTATTTTTATACAAGGTAGTCTGAGATCCTGTCTATTTCTTGGACCTTGTAAGGTCCATACCTCATGTGTTGATTTCAGTTACTGAGGAGGTTACTGGGACCTTATAGGCTACAGTGCAAGTTGTTCTGACAGGTCTTTAACTGATCTTCCCGCTTTTGGAGCACAAATGGCAAACTGTTGTTTTGTTATGTTTTTTCTCAAGAGTGTGTGGCATGTTGCCATCTTCCATCTTCTGTGAGTTTCCTGATGACTGTCTTTATGTGTTCTGTTAGGTCAATAGAAGAACTTCTTCCTGACTCCCTTGCCTCTTTAGTTGATGAAAATGATAGGACAGTTTCGTGAGCGAATAATTTCTTATCATTTTCTTACTGAAAAACTCTCCCACAAAAGGAGTTGGTTAAGCATTAAGCGAACGTTCCACATAGAGCTCTGGCAATGGGAGGAACATAAAAGATTGTTGGGTCTAAAAGGAAGAATCAAATGTTGCTCATCAGTTTTAAACAACACCTAAAGAGCAGACGAAAGGGTCCTCTTTCAGTTTTTCTGAAACCGTGTTGTAATGACAAAATGGTTTTGTGTGTCTGTGTGGTTCTGTTTCTGTTTTGTTTTTGACTTCACAGGAAGAGGTTTAAACATGAAGGCAAACCTTATAGATGTTAGCATGGCTACATATAAAGCAAAGCTGCCTCTTTTTTTTTTTTTTTTTTCTCTTTTCTCTGCTTCCATTTAGGCCTATCACATAATTTAAGAAAACATAAAATTTAACCACAGGAGCGCTAACTATAGTGTGACAAAAAAACCCTGATCAATTTTGTTTTCGCAGCACGATATTATCAAAGATTTAAGAAACAAATTTGCCAGCCTCGGCGAGAACTCTCTGGTAACAGCATAAATGTCTGTGTTGGTTGCTTTTGATTTAAAGGTTTCTTTTTTCATTTGTTTGAGCCCATTTCTTTTCCCCCTCCTTTTAGTTCACTTTATTTTTCATATTCTGTAACTAGCAAGCCTTCATTTTTTAAACCTCTTCCATCTTCCAGTGTCTATTTTCTGTATTTTGGATGGAAAGTTTATGGCAGCAAAGCTGTCATTCTGGCTACCTCTGCTGCAGCTCTTCCTGCTGTTAGGTCATATATGTTTTGGCCATTGTGTTTATGGACATGATACTAATTGACTGTTTCATGTCCCATTGACTAAGCTTTTCTACCACGCCATTTGATGGACTCACTGTCATAGGGCTCTATGCAACTTTCATTCTGCAACTTATACTGCTTAGTTCCTTCTCAATTCTCCAGTGAACTGGATTGCTCAAGTGAATGGTCATACCAGTCTTGAACTTGCTGTGCCTTTATATTTTATTTTTATTTTCCTCTTTATGTTTTCAGTGGTAGCTTAAGTGGAAAAGAATAAACTCCAGCCATTGCTCCAGCAGCACCATGCAGTATCGTTTGTTACCACCAGAGAATACAAAATATAAAGGCACATTGCATCTCTTATTCTTTGGGGGTGACTGGGGAGATCTGTATCATAAATCCACTACTTTGTTGAAGCCTCCCTTTTTATTCATATCAGCTTTCAATTTTGCTCAAACTTCAAGACATCTCAGTTAATGTTTTTCTGTGATTCAGTGATACCTTGCAACTCGAGCCATTTGCTGAGCAGTATCAAGTTATGGCCATGGCATGGGAGATTATTAAAAACGTGACAAACTTATGCACAAATGTATAAATCAGAAAGTGCAAGCTTCATTGACGAAGTACAGTACTTCAAAACTGTAATACAGGCTTTGGATGAATCAAATAATTAAAATTGAGAAAAACAAATCCATGCTGATAAACCAGTACCAAAAGCATATCAAGAAAACTATAAAGGGGGGGGGGAACAAGAGTTGAATATGTTCATAATATCTGTTTAAAAACATCGTTGGTGTTGAAATGGTCCATAATGTTGTCATAGAGCCCATACATGAAGAGATGACTAAAAATATGGTCTGTAGAAATCTGCTGTACTTACTGATCCCCTCAACATAAATGGTTGGGATTTGTGTTCAGGAAAAAGAAATGGAAAAGCAAAAGCTTCTATACCAGCAAGCCCGACTCCACGACCGTGGTGCGGCTGAGATGGTGCTGCAGACCATCAGTGCCAGCAAAGGTAAGGTTCCTTGGGTTCCCCTCACAAATATCTGTTCTTCAGATTTCCTCGTTGCTCTCAAGGTGGTCCCTCATTTCAATTCCACTGACTCATTTAGTCCCAGGGTTTCTGGTTCATGACCGTATCAGGTGCCTGTTCATAAATATGAGCTCTCATTGTTTACGGAGACCAGTGTTAATTTGTTTTTCAGAGTCTTACTATACAGCTTCATTTTCATTCTGTTCTTTAAGTTTGGAAACTATGTTATAACTAAACCTTAGCAGACTGATCCTATAAAATGGGGGTGACCGAGCTTTTTCTTTAAGGCCAGAGAGTCAATGTTTTCAGCTTCGAGGACTATGCAACCTGTCACAGCTCTTCAACTGTGCCGTGTTAGCATGAAAGCCACCAGACACAATAAGTAAACAAACAGGGTGGCTGTGTTCCAAAACAACTTCATTTACACACAGTTTGTTTACACACACAGGTGGCAAGCTGTAATTTTGTTATGTAATTTATGGTATTTTGCCATAGTTTGCTGACCCTTGATACAAATATGGAGACTTTTAAAGTGAGACTTTTTTAACAGTGAAGATGCTGTCGTATATCTCAGTAGCCAGTTGTTTCAAGATGATTGTTTTGTACATTCATAATAGCTTCTTTGTGAAAATATTTTAAATATAATTTGTAATGGAAAGGAAAAGTAATGGTGGTATATTCTGTTATTAGGTACCCTTGTCCTTAAATAGAAGATTATTTCTATTTCTAAGATAAATAGAGGTGAACAATGAAAAATAAAATATGATATACTGAAGAAAATTTTGTTATTATCTGAATAACTTAAAATTGAGAATAGTCTGCTTAATAAACCAGACTACAAACATATTAAAATAAAAGTGATACAATAAAAATGATGAAAGTTCTTCATATATAATATTGTTGAGGGAAGAGGGAGGGAAATTTTCTTTAAAGAAAGTTTTAAGTAGCTCATACTTATTTTAATGTTTATTAAACACATGAGTAATCTTGAATCTTAATAATTTCAGGTCTCAATATTTCAAGATCAGTTGTCTTCCTATTCTGTTACTTCTATATCTTCTTAAGGTTTCAGTTCTTAGATATTATAGGGAATTTATTTAAAATGTTGATGCCAAATATGCATTATTATTATTTTATTATTTTTTGGAACATAAGTCAGTCTCCCTCCGCCATTATAAAGATTGCTTGCGGGGGAGCATAATAATAATCTTTAAAGTGCAGCTTTGGAGGTAGAATAGGTTAATATAGAAGGCGAAATGATACAAGAAACACTACTTTTTTATATTTCTCAGGTGAAACTGGACCAATGGTAGCAGCTACTTTGAAACTTGGAATTGCTATTTTAAATGGTGGGAACTCCACAGTACAGCAGGTAATAGCTTCCAGTCATTCACATAATGTACTTTTCAGACAAATGGACCACATAGTAAAGAACTATTTGTTGTAAAATGTTTTATTTTCTATGTACAATATGGTTCAATTTTAGTTTACCACGGTACTGAAGAGAAAGCAAAAGAGGGAAAAAGTAATTATGTGATAGTGTTACAAATCCAAACCTCAAATGATGACAAAATATCTGAAAACATCAAATGTGGCCTTTTATCATGTCAAGTGAATTATGGTGCTGAGGTATGAACCACTCTCTCACCATGCACTTACCAAACGGTGGCTATCTGGTTTTGGAACCTGGCAAGGGTAACCAGCTCATTCTGTTCCCAGAATAAGTGATTATATAGCTTTTTAAAAAGGAAAAATAAAACAATCTCTCCAAAACATTTATCAGAAAATGATGTCTCTTGCTTATGTTTTACTTAGGAAGACCCTCATTACTTAGTATATATATTCAGAAGTCCTTAGATCCAGAGACAGTAGTGAGAGATCCTGTAATATATACTTCTTGTCTATGCAGAACTTTGTCTTGTCTATGTTTTCTTTGTAACTTTGAATATGTATTCCACCATCTCCTTTACTGTAAGCCACATTCCTTTGTTTGAAAAGACGAATGATTGTTTCATTTTTTATTTGACCAAAAGTTATCACACACCCCATAAATGGCTGTATGATTTTGTGTCTGTGTGTATATGTGTGTCTGTACATCTGTGTATCATACATACACTATGTGTATATTTGCTATTTGTGCGTGTGTGTGTGTATATATATATGCATATGTGTATATATTTTGTGCGTATGTATCCTTTACATATTTAGTTTCTATTGCCTTCACTATCTGAAAAATATTACTACTAAAATTTTGTCTGCTTAGCCGAGCCCTTTTTAGAACAGCGTTGATAATAGGAATTGTTCTGCTCTTCAAGATTTGGAGAAAAGCAGTATTCTTATTTCCTTAAACCTTTGAGCATGCTTTCTATCATCTTGTATGTGCTTTACATTTGAAATCTCTAATACATTTTAACCATGTCAGAAATAGCTATTTCATTGTGCTATGTGACAGTAAGCTAACAAGACAAGGCATTGCTTTAGCATTTTTTTCCATTTATGTTTAACCAAAATTTTGACCATAGATCCTGGATGTCATTCTGAGAACAAAGGAGAAAATTTTAATAGCCAAATGATTCCTGTTGTTTTTTCAGTTTAAAGACTATGGAAATGGAAACTGAATTTCAGTCTATAGCATTAACATATGGCAGTCACAACTCTCAGATTGTAATGCTGTTTGGAGTTTTTTGTTTTGTTTTGTTTTGTTTTGTTTTTTGAGATGTCACCCAGGCTGGGGTGCAGTGGCGCCATCTCTGCTCACTGCAGCTTCCACTTCCTGAGTTCAAGCAATTCTCCTGCCTCAGCCCCCCAAGTAGCTGGGACTACAGGCACATGCCACCACACCTAGCTGATTTTTGTATTTTTTAGTAGAGACGGGGTTTCACTATGTTGGCCAGGCTGGTCTCAAACTCCTGACCTCATGATTTGCCCACTTCGACCTCTCAAAGTGCTGGGATTACGGGTGTGAGGCACTGCGCCCGGCCTGTAATGAAATCACCTTGGTGTGGAAACCTGTGAATAACATCTATGGGAATTTTCTTCCCAGTTAACTTGCGAGAGAGTATCTGAATCGCCAAATTACTTTAAAAGTGACCAGAAGAGAATGAAGAGTAATATTACCCCTGACGTTTTTGGTGCTTGTGGTCATGTGTAGGGCAACTAACACTCTTATTCCAAGTTTGTGTAATGATCTTGCTTTGAGGCGTGTGTTCCTACTTCATGATAAAGATGACATTAGTCATGTGTGTACACAGTGAATATTTTCTGTCTTTAGAATGGAAAGCCTGTTTTGGTTGTTTATTTATTTAACAAACAATGAGATTTTTGTTTAGTGGCCATGTGGTTTCTGTAATTCCCATAGAAAATGCTTGACTACCTCAAGGAGAAAAAGGATGTGGGCTTCTTTCAGAGCCTGGCCGGCCTGATGCAGTCATGTAGGTAAGGACTCACTTCCTTCTTGGGGTTCTACTCAGTGGTTGTATTTTTTCGAAGCATTTGTTTCTTACTCTGACGATAATTACACATAGAAGAATAGTTAATGATTAGCAACACTTTCAAGTGGGATAATCAGCAGTGTCTTCTTTTCTATCTTTTTTTAGGGGGTTGGTAATATCATAATTAATAACTTATAGAATGGTAATAATGCCTTAAAATAGCTTTCCTGTGGTACTATAATCCCAGAACTTTGGGAGGAAGAGGTACAGGATCCCTTGAGGCCAGCAATTCAAGACCAGCCTGGGTAACAGGGCAAGACTCCATCTCTACAAAAAGATTAAAAAAAAAACAAACTTAGCCAGGCATGGTGGCATGCACCTGTACCATAGTCCTAGCTACTCAGGAGGCTGAGGTGGGAAGATTTCTTGAGCCCAGAAGTTTGAGGCTGCAGTGAGCTATGACAGCACCACTACTCCAGCCTGAGAGACAGAGTGAGAACCTGTCTCTAATTAAAAAAAAAAAAATGATTCCCCGTATTTAAATAGGGATCTTGGAGAATTAGTGTATATTCTTCATACTTGAAAATGAGTTGTGTATGCTTTTTTAAAAAAGGAAATTCTATTTAGTTTTATTTAGGAGCTTGTAGGCCATTTCTCATTTTATGACTTAATGATCATTAACTCATTTGTGGTAATCATTTTCCATATTTTTTTCAAGATTTAAAGTCATTCAGACAGCATTTGACTAAGGAATCTGACACACATTTAATGTAACAAGCTATTCCAACTGCAAGGACATAATTATTAGAATTTTATTTCTGCAAGTCTGCTAGCTTTGTAATGTACTCCCCATGTTGAAACCTGTGAATGCTTTATGTTTGACTTTCACATGGATCATTTCAGTGTAGGCCGAGGGGAGACACTAGTCTGCCACTAAGAGAATATGGCTGGTAAGCAATGAATGGAGACGTGCTTTCAGTGTACGTTAACATTTGGTTCATATTCCAAGATATGGGATGTTGAGATGTTTGCTCTCCTGAACAAAGAAAATGTTCTATTAGTCCTCTAAATGTTTCTTTTTTCCTTGTTATTATAGTGTCCTTGACCTAAATGCATTTGAGCGACAAAATAAAGCTGAAGGTCTTGGGATGGTGACAGAGGAAGGATCAGGTATTAATGACTTACATTAAAAGGATCACCTGTCTCCCTTCCCTCCCTGAAATGAGTCAGTTATCAATTACCTTTCAAGCAGAGAGATACGAAGTTATTTTAAAATCGATGAAACGCTTACATGATTTATTTCAAAGTTCGTAGTTGGACACCCGTCACACCCCAACACCAACCTTCCACGCCAGTCATTAACTCCTTGTGTGCCAGCCCCGTTGCCAGCAGCCTTTCCCCTTGTTGGGTTTTCAATAAGGAATAATGGTTGAATGAAGGATCAAGATCCTTTATTAGAGAATTTTCTGGGAAATCATAAACCACATAGATGAACGTTTCAAGAACGTTTGACTTTCTTTGGCCACTTTAGGAAAGTCGGGCTCTCAGATTCTTCTATTTCCTTAGGATAGTCATCCTTTGAGCTCCTTCAGTCTACTCTCATTCCTGTTCTCTCCTCTTCCCTTCCAGCACAGTGATCCTCATATCCATACATGTTTGCAAGTCTAGATTGATAAAAGAAATTAAAGAGCAGTTATTGTGCTTAAATAATTCTGTGCACAAAAGCAGTGATTCACGTGATCTTAGAATTTTTCTCTCTGTAAATAGATGCTGGTATAAACTAGAAAGTTTAGCATGCAATGCATTTAAAGCAGAAATAACTTTTGCTGCCCTTTCATTTTAGGAGTACTTATTAAGAAAAAAAATCTTCAATAGCTTTTGGGTTTATTTGTTTTGATTCTTTTATGTTTGATTTTTAAACTAGTTTTACTCAGGGCCCCGTGTGTTTATCTGTTTTTGTTTGTTTTGTGTGGTTTGGATATGTCTTCTTGTCAATTATTAGTTTTGGAATATTGGGTCTTTTATTGGACTAATCTTATTTCAAAAATAATTTTTTCTCCCATCTGTCATTTGTAGTCTATGTTTATTTCTCTGAAATATTTTAGGATTAACTAATTTATCTATGTATTTTTTTGTTCTCACAAATAGGAAAGAGAATATTTCTTATTGTATTTTAAAGTTTATGATTAATACCCATCCTGACATTGCTACTGCTATGTGGCTCCTGTGTTTATTTTATTTTCTGCTTGACATTTGGATGTACAAGTCCGGTCACCAGTTATAAGTCATATGGTTACTTAACTGAGTTAGCTACCTTCAAGAAAAATCACTGACACCATTCTATAACTTCTTAGGTTTTCTGGCCTAAGGTTCTGGCCTGAGGTTCAAAAGGACTGACCTTCAAGAAAAGTCACCAGAGCCACTCTAAACTTACTTAGGTTTTCTGGGCCCGTCCGGAGAACTTGGAGCCACTGCAGATCCCAGGGCCCATCACCTGCCTACCTCCAGCATCTCTCCAAAGTCCTAAGCAATTTTCAGCTACAAAATCTCTAAAAATGAATGAAGTCTCTGTCTAAAGCCTGACTTCCCTGTCTTGGAATTAGAAATCAATTTCATTTTCCCCTGTAGCGATTACCTAATGTTCCAGGGGCTCTGACCACAAATCCATCAGTCATTCTTAGTCACTGTTCATATCAGCTCCCAAGAGGAATAGCAGCCACTTAGGTTTATTTTCCTTAGCCTCCTTTCCTTTGTCAGGCAGATATGGATTGGAATAACATTTTCGAGTCCCAAATCAAAAAGAACTTTGTGAGAGTGACCATTCTGATGCGAGAATTCTTTATATCTCTCAAAATGAGATTGATTTAACTTGTGCATTATTTTTCAACACATAAGAAAATAATTACTCAAGCCGATTAACACATTTTGTATTATTTCCTTACAAACAGAAAAACAAAAGCAAAATCTCAACTTTTTTTTCTTTTTCCCCATTTCCTTTTCTTTCGACTACTGTAAATGTACTACCCTCCCTTCCTCAGTCATCACTCATGAGCGTGGTAATTATTAAAAATGAACTGTCTTTTGTTTATTTGCTCTTTTATTTGTTGTTAGCTTTGTGTACAGACTTGATAGTGACAATTTTTGTGCATTCTTTTGTGTTGTAGACTGTTTTCATGAGTAGATTATTTAATTTCCACCATGATGCATCCTGTTATTTTTTAAATGCACACATCTAGCTTTCCTCCTTTTCTTTCTTGTTTCTATGAGGATGTGCAGTTATTACCATGTTGTTTCTATGAGGATGTGCAGTTATTACGATGTCAGAGATGAAGGGGCAACAAGCATTTCAATTACGTTTCTGGATTGGCTTTGTTGTCTTACAGTTAAAAACCTTTCCAGTGGGCCCAGCATCTGCAACTGTTGTGTCAATGAATGATCCTAGAATGTGTGCCCTAGTCTCCCTGTGGCGTTTCTGTCTTGAACATACTGTGGCTTTATGGCTGCACGGATTGGTGCACGGGAAATCGGTGACATATTCAAGGGGGATGTGACAAGCTGAGTCTCCTCCTCACTAGTGTGCTCTGCCAGTTGCCTTCCAAAGATTGGGAGGTCTACTGAGTTTTTCTCTATTCCTTTGAAAATCTGACAGATTGCAAATCATGTAACATCAAAACTAATTTTTATTTTTGTGACTGAATTCAAAGAGCAGTAGGAACAATAGCAACTATTTGCTCCTCAAACTAATATACTAACAAAGATGCCATTAGTAATTCAAAGTAGTTTCTGAAAGACATTTTATGCAATGGAAATAAGGGATCAGATTTTAGATAGTACCTAGGATGCCAACAAGGCTTCCAAGATTAAATTGTGCTTTCTGAGTACATGCTGTTGCCTTAATCAAGAGACCTATTAGGAGCATATGTAAGGGCCACTCATTAGCTCTATTAATATTCTAGTATTTTCCAGATTGTTTTAAGAATTCCTATACAGACTTTTTTGGCAGGTTTAAATGTATCTGTTTTGAGACCACTCTTTTGTTTAAGATGCTATAAAAGTTAAAAAAAAAAAAAAAAAAAGCCTGCACACACTCATAGGAGAAGAAAAATCAATCATCCCTCTTGGAAGGGATAGAAAAGGCTGAAAAAGCAACAGCTGTTAGTGATGTCACTTACTTCAACACTTGAGGCTCAGAGAGCATGGGCTTAGCACTGAGAAAATAATCTACTGTATCTGAATCTCCTACATCCTTGCCCACTGTTTTTATTAAGCTAAGTCTCTTCCTAATGACGATAGTACGACCATAAATTGTATAGCCATGGAAAGTGTATAAGTTTAAATGTATGATACCCGCAACTCTCCAATGAGGTAGCTGTTACCTTGATTTTATAGATAAGGAAACAGAGGAACAGAAAGGTTTCTTGACTTGTCCAGGGTCACACAGCTAAGCAGCAAGGCTGAAACTGAAATGCAGGTATTCTGCCTCCCACTGTTTCATTTATAGATCCCATGAGCCAAGTCACTTCCCTCCCATCTTTTCATATTCTTTGGGGGCTTACTTCATGTCTACCACTGCCTTTTTTTTTTGCCCCTTGACTTATTCTTTGTTTAATTATTTTTGAGATGGAGGTTTGCTCTGTTGCCCAGGCTGCAGTGCAGTGGTGCAGTCTCAGCTCACTGCAACCTCCACCTCCCGGGTTCAAGCGATTCTCCTGCCTCAGTCTCCCAAGTAGCTGGGATTAAAGGCATGCCACCACAATCAGCTAATTTTTGTATGTTTAGTGGAGGTGGGGTTTCACCATCTTGGCCAGGCTGGTCTTGAACTCCTGACCTCAGGTGATCCACCCACCTCAGCCTCCGAAACTGCTGGGATTACAGGCGTGAGCCACCACGCCTGGCTGCCCCTTGACTTATTGTTCTTTGTCCCTTTCCGGGACACAAATCTTTTGCCACATTTTGCATTTATTGTTAAGTTTCAAAATTGCTTTTGAACTTTTTATGGTTACAAATGTTCCTGACCTGGTATTGAGATACCATGAGGAACTATGTTTTCTTTGAGGTTTGTATATAAAGATTTCAGATGAATTATTTATACTGTGTTTTTCTACTGCCATTACTGTCATGCAAGTTTGACTTGTGTCCCCTTTTTAGACTAAGTTTCTCTCATTTCTACAAAAGCCAGAGCCTCCCAGTTCTTTTTTTGAAAAGGTTCTTCAGGAAATGTGTTAATTTGTAATACGCTCAATGTTGTCTGTGCTGTATATTTTATATTTATATGTGTTTTCTTTTAATGATTTAATCAAGTTCAAAAACAAAACCTGTATGAATATTTAAAATGTCATTCCATTCTTGGATTTTTTAATTTGTTTTTTTATCAGAACCATTAACCCCATTACCAAATCATTATGACATTGAAAGTGCAATTTTCCTGCTTTCAAAATTCTTCTTGGAATATAATAGAGGATATTGAATTTTGTTTTTGATCATCATGAGGTAGTCCTGGACTTCATAAAAGCAAGACAAAGTTTTGAAGTTGATCTGATTTCTTAAAAATAGTTTGATTTTTTAAAATCCTCACTACAACATTAACTACCAATTAACCTTCCCCACCTTTCTATCTGTATCTGATAATTTGTTTCACTGAGGTTCTTACTGATACATTTATAATCATGTAATCAAATTTATGTGAAGTTGAAGCAACACAAATTAATTAAGCAAAAGGATTGAATTGATCTTTAAGTATTGGTTACCCTAACTTTTTGTTACTGTTTTTATTGCTTAGTAATTTATGGGCTACCTTTTCCTCAAGAGTTTCCAAATACTTTCACAAGCGTAGTTTAGTATTCTGTGTACCTTATTCTGCCATTCTTGTGGGTAAATTTTCTCTTCAAGGAAAACTTGTGATGTTGGTTCATGGCACCAAATGTTTTCTTAACATCCTTGCACAGTTTTTAAACTTTGAAGCACTCATTTAAATTAGAGTGACTATTATGTGCTAGATGGTGTCTTAAGCATTGGAAATGATTTAGGAGCTCAGTACTGTGCAGACAGACTTGTAAACAAGTAACTTCAGAACAATGCTTTATGCATATAAAGGAATTTAGATGGAAGTACTTAGCTGCTGGGATGTGGTGGGAGAAACATCACAGAAGTGACGTGTAGTCTGAGTTAAGAATCAAGCTGGTGGATAAGGAAGGCCAAGACATTCCAATGTGAGGGAACCGGATATGCAAAGTTCAAGGTACCAAACAAGGCAGAGAATGGTGACTAAGCTGTTGTGAAGGAATGATCAGACTAGAGGATGGAAAGATAGTAGGTGGGAGGCCACAAAGGACCTTCTCTGCCCTGCCAAGGAATCTGCACTTTTTCTGAGGCCATAGAGAGCCCTTAAATACCACTTAAGTGACACTGTGTGTGTTGTTAAATGATCCACCTAGAATTGAGTTCCTGACGTTTATTGTTCAACTAATGCTTCTGATAGACTCCACTAACAAACAGTACAGTGTAGATTTCCCATTTCTCGGTCCTGCTACTAAACAGAAATAGACTCTTCCAAAGATAATGACCAGCATTATTTCCTTCATGGCAGTGGGAGAGCTCTGAGTTATGCCTAATGATAGATTAGAGGGAATTCTTCAGAGTAGACTTTTCATACAGTTAAAGAAATCCATCTGTTTACCAGGGAAGTATGATAATTGGATTCGTGCTTTTGAAAAATTACTGACAGGTAACATTGTGTAAGATAGGTATCAGAGTCTCAAGGCAGGGAAATCAGTAAGGATGTTGATGAATGGAATGGATGAAAAACAGTAAGAATTTCAGTAAGAGTCTTGACAGCCAAGAAACTTAGGCTTTGGCTATAAGAGAAACAACATGCATATCACATTTGAAAGCAAAGGGATTTTTTTTCCTCTCCAGCTAGTTTAATTTGTTTAACAGAATATACTTTAATTCTGTTATCCTTGGGACAAACCTAATTTATTTCACATAGTGGTCATTTTTGTTGTCTTGGCATCGGAAAGAGGAATGCATTGTATACACTGCTGTCAGATTGTTAACTAAATCTTAATAAATGCACTCAGTGGAATTTATAGAACTGCTGGTCATACAACCTACAGAAATTCTGTAACTTGGAAATTTAGGTCATTTGACCTAAGGCTTCACATTTATTTCTTTTGTGCTTTGTAGACTTCAAAGCACTTTTAATTGTTTGAGCCAGTTTAATTCTCCCAACAGTCCTATGAAATGAGGAGTTGAGGAGTTTGTTAATCTCCATATCGACATGATGAAACGAAGGCTCAGAAGAGTGAACTGACTACAGTCACATATCTAGAAATGGTTTTCCTTTGATTCTGAAATTGATGAATACAAGTACGAGTTCATGATTTAAATAACATATAATATGTGTGATGATAATTAGTCAGATTTTATTCATTACTCATGCTAACTTTACAACATTTAGAAACTGTAGCACACTGAATTCAGAAAGGCCATATAATACTGAAATTATCTGTTTATTTTCTGTATCTTCCATTAGACTGTGAACTTCTTCAGGTTCAAGATTATGTTCACCTCACAAGATGCCTGCCATAGAAGAGACACTTAGTGAAAGTTTATTGAAGTTCACTGGAATCATACTCTTTACAAGCCGATGGCTATATGACATTGGTTATTTAATTTCTTGGTTGTTCACCGAACAACAAAATGGCACTACATTTAGCTAATTTACAGAATTGTAATAAACCCGAATTGAAATGAGACAACATATCTAGCACATCATAGTCACTAACTTAATATTAACGGTAGACTTATTTTTTAAATTTATTTTTTAATAGAATTGTAATATAATTGAAGCAGTCATACTTAAGCCACTTAAGCGACAATATTAAAACTTCCCATATGGAATAAAATACCTGACTTTTCACTATTTTAAAATATTTTTAGCATTCTTCAGTTTTGGCAAGATGCAGAATCGATCTTTAAGTCCTCTCCAGATCAACAATCAGCAAAATTTCCTCTATGGCAGTGGGGTGCTTTCGAGTCAACTTTATAGAGTATAGGGGATCCTTTAATGTGGCCAGTCCTATGCTTCATGACTCACCTTTTACCTGTGCATTATTGTAGATAGTGACATGACAGGACCTGATAATGAGAGTGTTAGTCTTTTGGAGTCTATTTATCTTAATTCGCCAACGATAGGTAGAACAGTGGCCTTTAAAAATGTATTAACTTTATTAGATCTTTAAAATAGGACTTACTGTTTCACTCTTAGCTTGATTAAACACAATCTACCTAGATTATTTCCAGGAAAAAATTGTAATTTTGAGAACATTTTAATCCATGAAGATGGTGTTCAGGAGATATAAACACAGTTAATAAATTCAAATCGCTATATTCTGCAGCTTGGCATGGTATTTCCATATTTTTTAGTGTTATTGCCACTGCACCTAATATATTAACCTTTCCACAATTTACAAAAAATCACCACAGATTGTGAAGAGCCAGGGACATAGACAGGATACATGTTATCTTTATTTTATACAAGAGAAAACGAAGGTGCAAAGAATGAACTCCGCAGCAGCAGCAATATTGGAATACCTCTCCCTTTATTACAGTATTAAAAATCTTAAGCCTCTTATAAAAATGAAACCAAAGGAATGTCCTCCACAATACGTGCCTTTACGTGCCTTGAGCCCTCGGGCAGCAATTACAAATCGTAATTGACCAACGTAAGAGCACTTTCAACTACATGTTACTTCATTCCGTTATTTGTTATTGATCTTAGTTTCCATCTTACAATGGAATTTCTTTTGCACACATCACAAAATAGACTGCTGATCCTGTACCTTCTGCAGACATAAAGCCATCATCCATCTCTGTTATTCTACCACTTATTTGCAGCATGGGCAATGGCAGCATTTTAATCAGATAGGAATGTCTTCATTAAGCAACAGCACCCCGGCTTATACCTGGTCTCACCTGCTGGTAAACGAAGGCCTGACTCATCCCCTCCCTTACCCCTCCCCTCTTCCCACTGTTCTGCGATGTGCAGTGTGTCCTTATGTAAGTGAAGTTACTTGTACGCGTTTCGGTATACAGTCAAGAAAATTGTGTGTCAACAATAAATAAAACCTTGTGTTATAAATCACTATTGTGGAGAGCATGTTTAGGTACACAGATAGATTATATTTATTTCAGTGTTTTTCTGAATACTTTCTGGTAAGGGTTACTTCTTTCACATTGAATATATGAACACTTAAAGTGTGTACGTGGTTTATTGAATTGTTTTTTGAAAAATAAAATATTGCAGATGGGCTCACAGGGCAAGAATCAATAAGCCTATGTAACAAACTCATATTTTGATTTAAATATCACTTTAAAGACTCTTCTGATTAAAGTGACTCATGAAAATGGTACTAAGTATCACCAATGAAGAGTTTAGTTCCTTTATTTGCCTAAAACGTTCTCCCTTTTGTTTCCTATCCTGTCGTGAATTTAAACACTGAGGAATGGACTTATCAGCCAACTATGGGAGATTCAACACAACAATGTGCCTGTAACACTGAAACTTGCCACAACGTCTGATTTGCATACTTGGTGATTGTAGCATAGTCACCAAATTTCCTATCTTGTGGGCTAACAGGGAAATGAGTACAGTGATTTTATGTACTTTTTTTAATGTTTATATTAGTTTTCAAAATGGTTTTGCTTCCTAACCCTACCATTATATGAAGCCTCTCACTTTGAAAGTCACAGACTGCGGACTGGTAAGTCCATCAGCTCTCTGTCACTGCGATCATTCATGACTTCACTTAAAGTAAACATACGATCATTGCATCGTTTTCTTTCTCAGCCCGAAGTATTTCCATTCTGTAAAAAGTTCTCATTTTTTTTAAAATACTTTAGTCCATTCATTCACTGGCTATCTTGTCATTTTTGCTTTTAAACAAATTTAGAGTTTGGAGCAGGTGCTCGTAATGTGGAACTTTTTTTTTTTTTTTTTTTTTTTCCCTTCCCCACGGACACTTTCTGTCTTGAAAATCAGCTTCATTTGTGTGGTGCTGTTCTGAGTTTGTTTCTTTCCTTGTGTTTTTGCTTTCAAAGTAACTTGTGATCAAGAGACATTTAAGTTGAAATATAAGTAAATTGAGCCCTTTTCTGAGATTTTTCTCCTTGCCCCCAAAATACTTGTTAGTGTTGGATGATGCAGAGAAACTTCTGTAACTAGGGGATGCCTTTCTTTTCACCTTTCTTTGTTAGTTTTAGCTCCCACAACACGAGCCACCAAAGTCTTTCTTTTGGTTTCATATTTAGAATTAAGGTTGTTTGCCATTTCCTCCTCCTATGGAAGTAATGCTCAAACCAGTCACATCTCTGTTTTAGATTTCAGAAATCTTTCCTTTTTTTTTTTTAATTCAGTAGACAGCCTGATAACAAAGTTAATTAAAACAAGTTAATCAACAATTTTCTAGCGATTTACAGCTTTCACAAAAATCCGTGAATTATTCTTTAGTGAAAGAAACTCTTGGCCCTGCTTTTTTGGATACACAGAATACTTTCCATTGAATCATTTGGCCACAATCCAGGTACAAAGCAAATTTAACATGCGTGAGAGACGCAGCAAAAGGCCCCTTCTATGCACACCTTGCCAAATACAAGAACATAAAGAAAGAAAGAAGCAAAGTTTAAGCCTTTAGGTCGTTTGTAAAATGTTGCCAATCCCATGCTGCTACTTTTAACAGAGAAGTCTGAGTTTTAAAATTCAAACCTTCTTTTCTTACAAAGAAAAAGAGCATCTATCTGCCAAGCGCATGATCTTATGAGCTTCAGATAGAAAAGTGGCTATGACCTGTGACTGTTTTTGGTTCAGAACAATGCTAGATCAACATGCAAGTTGTATGGAGGTGGGGACAGAAAGGGAGGGGCAGGCTGGGGTGGTTGGTAATGTCTGATCCGTCTGGACTTCCCGCAGGAGAAAAGGTTCTACAGGACGATGAGTTCACCTGTGACCTCTTCCGATTCCTGCAGCTACTCTGTGAGGGACACAACTCAGGTTTGTGAGTCCCCAAAACTTCTGATGCTACTAAGGCATAAATAATGTTCTCAAGCCAGTAATAACAGGAACCTGTTAGTTCCAATTATGCATCATTCTAGAGACAACAAATTGTTCTAGAACATGTCTCTGCATTGGGCACTGGGACATTTTATACATTGCTTCCCTGCTTTCACAGTCCTCGGATAGTTATTTCACTTGAGTCTTATCAATTATTTTGATGTTAGGGAAGACACATGAGGCTAGGCGCGGTTCCTCACCTGTAATCCCAACACTTTGGGAGGCCGAGGTGGGAGGATTGCTTGAACTTAGGAGTCCAGTATCAGCCTAGGAAACATAGCGAGACCCCCATCTCTACAAAAAATTTAAAAAATTATCCAGACATAGTGGTGCGTGCTCATAGGCCCATCTACGTGGGAGGCTGGGGCAGGAGGATTGCTTGAGGCCAGGAGTTTGAGGCTGCAGTGAGCTGTGATTGCCCCACTACACTGCAGCTTAGGCAACACAGCAAGATCCTGTCTCTCAATAACAAAAAAAAAAAAAAAAGATGATTTATGAAAAATATAAATAGTTATAGAGTAATATAGAGCATTATTTCTTTTGTACCACCTCTCTTTACCTTGAGTGTACACAAGATACAGGTCACAAAGACCTTGCTAACAGAAAAGCATGCAGCAAAGAAGCCGGCCGACACCCACCAAAATGAAGATGGCAATGAAAGTGACTTCTGGTCGTCCTCACTGTTGATTATATGCTAATTATAATGCATTAACATGCTAAAATACACTCCCATCAGCACCATGACAGTTTACAAACTTCATGGCAACGTCAAGAAGTTACCTTATATGGTCTAAAAAGGGGAGGATTCCTCAGTTCCAGGAATTGCCTGCCCCTATCCCAGAAAACTCATGAATAATCCACCCTTTATTTAGCGTATGATCAAGAAATAACTACAGGTATACTCTGTCAAGCAGCCCATGCCACTGCTCTGCCTATAGGGTAGCCATTCTTTAATCTTTTACTTTCCTAATAAACTTGTGTTCAATTAAAAAAAAAAAGATGATTTATGAAAAATATAAATAGTTATAGAGTAATATAGAGCATTATTTCTTTTGCACCACCTCTCTTTACCTTGAGTGTACACATACTTCATTGTACTACTTAACATAATGTATCTCCATTAGTTGTTTACACATCCAACTCTCTAACAGGCTTGTGCACCCCTGAAGGCAGAAACTCTATCTTAATTTTATCTTGGCTGACCCCAGCACTTTGCACAGTACTGAGGAGTAAGTGATTAATGAATAAATAATTTCCTTCTTATATCCTCAAGGATAGCAACCTTTTTCAGTCATTCATTTGCCCAGAGCTCTAGAACTAGGAATAAGGAAACTGATACTAGCAACATCTGAGACAAAAATTGAATATGGATCATCTGTGGAGCACCCAGATACTCTTTTGGGGTGATCACTTTTTATGGAAAATATAAATTATTTTCATATTAAACCCTATTAGATAAAAACACTGCACTAACCCACAATGATTTTGCTGCAGAAAACATTTGCCTTTGGAGTTCTTAGAATAACTCAATTTGAACTTCTGAGCAAGCATTAATATTTTTTTTTTTTTTATCTTGCATAGATTTTCAGAATTATCTGAGAACTCAGACTGGCAATAATACAACTGTCAACATAATTATCTCCACTGTAGACTACCTACTGAGAGTTCAGGTATGTTGCTTTCTGTATTAGTAACAAATTAAAAGGGTTGATATGTTGAAACAATACGGTAGAGTTTTAATGTATTTTGGTTTATAACTAGAAAGGAGTTTTTGAGATAGTTTATCTCTGATCACAATCTCTCAGCAATTCTTAGAGCAAAACTGCCACTGTTATCTCCGCTCCTGATCCTGCCTCCTACTTTTGCTCATATTTTATTTCTGTAAGTAGAGATTCTTCCCCTCTGTTTCTTTAGCTTGATGGTATTTTAAAGTCATTTTCATTTTATAAGGCACTTTTATACTCTGCTCCTTCTTCTACAGTTGTTAGACAAATTGGGGAAGAATGTTTGGAACATTCACAGGAACAGGAAAGAAAGGCTTTGTAACTGCTACCATACACTGAAATTTCATAGTCTAAGGTCACTTCTTTTCAGGTGTCCTAATATTTGCATTAATTTTCATACTACATTGCTTAAAAATCTCTGATATTTTGATCATATTTGAGAACGTTGCTCAAACTGAATTGAAGATGTAGGCCTCTTAAATAATGAGAGCCCTGTACAACTTTTTTTCCCCTCATTTTATTTATAAGCCAAACCAAGCACAGTATTTTAAAAACTATCAATGAAGACTTTCAGCTTTTTCCTTAATCTTTGAGTGTGTAATATCACAACCTTTTTTTGGATAACTGAAAGCTTAATGTGGTGGGGGAAAGTCCGTTTTGAAGTCAGTACACCAAGAAGTGTTGTTGAAAACACATTTGCAATTTTAAAAATTGTCTGAAAACCCAAACGTAGTTCACAGGCTGAACTAAATTGCATTATTTACTTATCCAACCAACATTTCTTTAAAATGTATGTTATTGTTAAATACATCTGCTTTATAGAGATTGATCTTATTTAGATAATTGTTTATAATTATTAGTATTTACAAGCAGTCCAACCAGTTTTCTCAGGGACAGGTGCAAAAGCCATGGATATCAGTGAGTTCTCACTGATGAAATGTTATTGGCTTTGTTGGAGAAAAAGGAGGTCAGATGTCGGTACCCCAGAAAAGATTATTCCATGATTCATCTATTTTCTGTGCTCACATAGTAAACATCTAACTTTGCTCATGGATAAATATGCTCCAGTCTTAATGAATTCTTATGTTTATGAAGTTCAGGGTTATCAGACAGTAATTTTTAAAGCTAAGTTTTTTTCTTCTGGTCTTCTCTTCAGTTGTTAGCTATATCTAAGAAGGAGGTTCCCATATTGTATGTTTAGGAAAATCATTGAAGAATGATATTTAATTCACAGATATTTTTGTTTGCTACCATATCTATTATTTAAAATACTTCTCAAGCATAGAGTCCAAGACTGATTAGTCAATGGTAACTTTAGAATGTGACTGAATAATAAACAATATCATCTCTATTTCCCAGGAATCAATTAGTGACTTTTATTGGTATTACTCTGGGAAAGATGTTATTGATGAACAAGGACAACGGAATTTCTCCAAAGCTATTCAAGTGGCAAAACAAGTCTTTAACACTCTTACAGAGTATATTCAGGTAAACATTTAAACATGGCTGCTATCTGTAGCACTGAATTCCATAGAAAAATGCAGTATGTCTAGAGTAGTTTCCATATCTCTTATTAACCCCTTTCTGAGTTTCTTTGCAAATTGCTACAATTAAAATATTAGGTTGAGATGTGAATTTATATGGAATGAAATTGCTTCACCATTTGGCAGGTTGAGATATGGTTAACTCCTTAGAGGCATGGACTGTGATGTTAGCTCTATTGCACCTCCAGGGCCTGGTATATATATTAAGCACTTAGTAAATATTAAGGAAGGAAGGGAGAGCAGGCACATTAAGCCATTCTTTCTAGTATTCCACTAAAAGTGGGAAGAAGTTTCATAGAAACTTAAGAGAAGAGCGTTTGAAAACATCGCATATGTATATTATAGATAAAATTCCAAATACCATATAGAATATTCTTTTCTGTTTTACAGCGATTTGTTTTATGTTCTCCTTGAACTAAGCTTCTAGCCTTAACTTCAGATTTTTTTTAAGATTTGATAAAATTCTGGGTTTTTCTTCAATCAGCAAAACTTTGCTGATGACCAGTCATCTTTCCTTTCTGTCTTGTCTCAGTGGCCCATATTACCCTGAATCATTCACTATGTTTGACATGTCCCATGCTAAGGATACGTGTCCCATGCTAAGGATACGTGTCCCATGCTAAGGATAAAACAGGAGGGAGAAACTTATAACTGGCTTTGTGAGACTAAACATGAGCTTGTGGGGAGAAGAAAGGTTAAGTTAAAAATAAATTGTATCCCAGGAGCCTAACAGTTACAGCTGTTTCAGTAAATAAATGACTCATGGCCAAGTACAGGCAACCAAGAGTAAGTGCTGTAGAGGTAGGAAGACATCCTCTAGGCTCACTCTCCTCTGCATTCGGTCCCTTGGAAGCATGCACTTTTTGTATTATGTTTTGCCTTGTTGGGGAAGAGGAACCTTATTTCAGCACTTCCAGATGGAAAAGTCGCACTTGATAATTCTAATAACATTTCCTTTAAAATCAAATAAAAGTGAAAGCTTCAGTCAGTTTTGGTCTACTCATAGTCCCATTTCCTTACCTCTCCTGGCTTTCATTATTACTTTAGTATTCGCATTCATGCCTAGAGTGATACCAGTACAACAACATTCATGTGTCACATCCTGAATAAATAACAGGATTGACTGATGGCATTAGCAAGCCACTGGATTTTGCAGAAATGGGAATCAGGATGATTTCTATAATATATTCCAAATGAAACATAACCACCATTTCAGCTAACAGTGGGCATTTCTTGGTTCCTAAAATAATTGAAATTCCTGAATTTATCGAAAGCTAGAAGCATCCATTGAGCTCTTACTATGTGCAAAACTCTTTATTAGGTGTTGTCATAGAACACGGATTTCTACGTGAATGTTCAAAGGATATTGGGTAAAGTCACATGGCTTATCATGCTTGGTTCAATAAGAACCAAAAAAAAAAAAAAAAAAACCCAGAAGCAACAAGTTACTTCCCTTGTTAATTCTTTTTTATATGACATATTTTAAAATAACAATAATATCTGAAATATGTATTTTGGAATAATTTTAGGTATTCAGAAAAGTTGCGAAGATAGTACAGAGGGTTTCTGTATATGATTCACCCAGCTTTCCCTAATGCTGACATTTTATATACTCATGGCACTTTTGTCAAAACTAAGAAATTAACATTGGCACATCCTGTTAACTAAATTACAGGCTTTCTTTTGATTTTACCAGTTTTTCCATTCATGTTCTTTGTTTTTTAAAATTCTGGGATACAATCCAAGTTACCACATTACATTTAGTGAAATATGGTTTAGAGAAGCTTGCCTTAGTGGCATATCTGCTGATAAATATTGATACTATGAAGATAAACTTATCGTTAGCCTCGTGCTTCTTCTGGACTGCCTTTTAGATTACAGCATTGCATACTGCTTTATTATTCAAACTTCTAGCTACAGAAAGTTATATCAGGGGGAGATCCAACACCATTGAAATCAATGGAATTGCCTATCAGATTGTAATCCCAGTTTAATAAAAGGGGAAGAACTGTTTGAGTAAGAGGATGTTGTATTGTCGAGGTTCCTAGAGTAAGACCATGAGGTAGTTGTTGAGAAAAGGGAAAGCTTGATCTGTCCTTGGCACAGGTCCTTCTGGTAGTTAGCAAAGGTTTTCCATGTTGCAGGCACATACATCACAAGAAAAAGAATGCAAGGCACCAGGCTAGGGAGTTTACAGCTCCCAGAAGCTGATGACCTAAGGTTCAGCAGGCCCTAGAAAGGACATTCTGTGTGTTTCAGGTTTTAGAAGAAGAAATGGGTACTTTGGCTCTGGGCTTGCGACTCTGTCACGTGAGGGTTGGCCAGACAACTTTTGGTCACCTAGGGGTTGCACGAGAGCATAACCTCTTGTAATACTTCAACTTCTGATTTAAACCTTACCTATCACAGGAAGAAAATTATTTCTGACTTGAAGAAAAAACATGTTTATATTCCTAAAAATGGCTTTCTAGTGTTCACCTAATAGCCTCTTGCACTTTTCATCCTCTCTCATTTATATGCCATTGGAATACCAGACTGACACTGAACATCAACCACAGGAAAACCCTAAAGATCGATTGCTTTCAAACCAGAGCTGTAATAGCCATTTTGGACTAATTACAACCAGGGATGAAGGAAACTATAAAACTACTATATCCGGTACATTAAATGAGCTGCATTTAATGACCTCCAGATTAAAATAACCTGATTCCTTCTCACCACTGTCCCTTCAGACTTGCTCTGTCGACCATTTCTTTACCACTAGAAGGAATCTTGTGCACTGACCACTTTCAGATAAATAAAATCATGTCAGTCACTTTGTCACAAAAATAGTCTCATTGCAGTAAAGCTTCCCCTCATTCTTGGGCCTCATTTTCAGCTGGAAAACCTGGAGTGAGGGTGTGGACAAGAAGTCCCATCTGGATATTGTTTATTCTGGAGGGAGTCCAATCTCTCCCCTCAAGGTTCTTCTCTCTCTTTCCCTTTCCCTCCTGGTTAACCCCAGGCTTCCTCTGGGTTGGAGCTGTGGGAGAGGAGGTACAAGGAAGGAAAGGTCTCCTCTGGGCACTGTAATCCCAGAGTGCACCCTGGAGCTGGCCCTCTGGTGTGATGTGTTGTATTTTGTCATCTAACGTGCAAGCCTGGCCCTCTTAGTTCTCCAGTGCCTGGAAATGACTCTTTTCCCATCCAGTTTAAAGTTATTCCATCAGACCTCATGCATCTGGTGGCTCTCATCCACCTTGGAATTCTGTTACCATTTCAGACTGATTTCAGATGGGGCAGAATGGCCCCTTCCTGAGTAGTCCGTGTAAGAAACATACACCTTTTTTGTCACATGCTGTCTGTCACACTTTCTAATACCAGATTTTATGCTTCCCAACTTCAGGAGACAGAAACTGAGCTCACATGGTGGCTGTCCTGAAGCCTCTTCCCTCACTTGCTGTAAGGGGATGCAGAAGTAATGAAATGGAGAGGCTCAGCACATGGAGAACCCCCTCCAAAGTCTCCCCCTTTTCAACTTCAACCCCTTTATATCCTTAGAGTGGAAAGATCTATTTATAGTCACCCCTTTTGCAGATAGTCTACTGCTTTTGTAATATGTGGGTACATGTCATTCTCATAATCATTTGAGAACACATAGTCAATATCTCAGCTGTAGGGCCTCAAGAGATACTGAGACAGGAAAAAGTTCTATTTCAACATCTCGGATATGGCCATCTCTTCCAATCACTTGTTTCTAGCATAAGATCTGAAATGTTTTTATGTGGTTTGCAATTTAAAGTTATTATGAGTTATTTGCCTAAAGGAATGAAGGAATTTGAAGTTAAGAACAGTATTGTATGTACTTTTTTCCTTTCTAAGTAAAATCCCTGTTATTTATTTTCATAGTTGATGTGGATGCGTTTACAAAACTGAATGATGGTAGAAGTTTTTCATTGGAAAGTGAAAATAGAAATTGACTCCAAGAAAACAGTCTGCCTGCTACAGCAGATCCACTCTAGTATTGATACTTCAGACGTGTCAGCTAAGAGAACAAAGTTAGGCTTGTTAAAAGATAAACTTAGGCACAATAACATCTTACAAAGTTTATCTGAGCAGTCAACTATTGATGAATTGAGCCACACCAGAACACTAATGGTTCAGCCCTTCACCAAGGGTGGGGGAACATTTATAAGGCGCTCCTGGAAGCAAGACAAGCAAAGAGATTTGATTGGTAAAAGTGGAAAGTTCCTAGTTAGAGGTTAGTTGGCAGTTTCTGGCTGGTGAACTCTAGTGAGAAGTTAGTTGGCGGTTTCTGATTGGTTAAGCTTAAATTTACACTGAGTTGGGAGTTGGTTTTCTTAGGGAGGAACCCAAGACACTGGAGCCATCTCAGCCTAATGATCTCTCAATTAGTTATTTTAACCACTTCCAATTGTCTTGGATTCTGGATTCATGAAATTAATAAACAAGTATTACTCTTTTAAAACACCTCAATGGTTGTACCATTTGTAAAACAGTTGTCCAATTTAGAAAACGTTGAAGAGGATTTTTTTCTCCATGTGAATGCTTTATCCAGGTTACTGTTTAGGAGTAAAAGGGTAATCAGCTCTCATCTAAAGCATATTCTCAGATTCTTTTCAATACCAAATGGTGACGACTGATTGATTGGACTGAATAGCCAAAGCACCCCAGACCTTATTCAGACAAAAATAAATGATTCACAAAATATAAAAATCCTTGAGAAATTTTTTGGAATCTATTAAACATTTCAGAGAGGAATGTATTTATCTATGAAGGGTTATTATCATCACTGTATCTCTTTTTTGCTTCGCGTTCCTATCTTTTTAGATAATGTGCTAGCAGTGAGATACGTCAGCACCAAGGCAACTTTTCCCCTGTTGTTGTGAAGTTTGTTTTGGTAAATAAATTCTGAGGAATAATTGCTGGTTGTCTGTTTACGCTCCAGGGTCCTTGCACTGGGAATCAACAGAGTTTGGCACACAGCAGGCTGTGGGATGCTGTGGTCGGCTTTCTTCATGTATTTGCCCATATGCAGATGAAGCTGTCGCAGGTAAACTAACTACCTTCCTCTCTCCTAAATGACAAACTGGAGACTGTAGTCATCAGCAAATTAAATGTGCTTTTTGATGTTGGAACATTATCTTTTTAAAATCACTTTATCACTTGTCTTTTTAAGATCATTTTATCATGCCTCTTTTGTTCTACATTAACATTTTTTTAAATAAAAAACATTATGTAACCTGAAAATAGATAGGATTCATTATTCAAATTTGAGACAAAGGATATTAGGAAATTGAATGTAATGGAGAAATGAAACAGTCGAGTCCCCAAACATTGTACATTTCCCAAGCTTCATCTTCCTGGCCACGGCTCACTGGAATTTTTCTTCCCCTTACAGATAATTGAAATAGGTTTTATAATCTGTTACAAGGGAGACAATTTTGTTATAGAGTCTTAAACAAGCAGATGTTCTCAGTAGGGTGATGTTTACCCATAACCAGTGTATTAATTTTGTGACAAAGAGAAAAAGTAGCTATTATACGGATAAGCAATTGAAGAATAAACAGATTTTCCACCATGTTTTAATGTTAACTTGAGAGAACCTATTGAAAAATATCAGCTTGTTTTCTCAGTGCTGTATTTGTTTCGTTTGAAACAGAGATACACAAATAGAAAGGTTCTTGTGAATGTGTCTCTTCAATGCAGTGAATTTTGATGGTATAACCTGAGACCTTCAGAGTGTGGGCATTTGCCAGGTGGTCAGGTAGAAGAAAGAATGTCAGATTAAAAGACAGAATGCTGCCATTCTAATTCCTGAGCTGTCATGACTTGTTCCACCCGTGTGGGCCAGGTCTCTTCCCTGAGGCCTTGTTTCTCTGCAGTAAAGTGAAGAACCTGCCCCTCAGGCCTGCATATGACAGTATGCAGGATGTATTGTCAAAGATCAACAAGGCTGGATGCTAGTAAAAGTGGTAAGGATACATCTTAATGTCAAAGATAAACAAAGCTGGATACTAGTTAAGCAAATAAGGATGGATTTTAATCAGTAGTGCTATTGCAACAAGGAAAAAGAGTTCAGCATAAACTGAACCCGGTTTGATTTGTGCAGAGGTGACTGGGAATATTAATGGGAAAATGAAGATTAGAGAAGGGGCGAACAGGGGCTCAGTAGAGTCACAGGAGTGAAAAGTTACAACAGGTTCATTGGTGTAAATGTGATTAGACCAGCTATATCTGCTAACTGGCAATTGTCAAAGTTAGGATTCTGTCCTTCTCCAGAGTCCTTATCCTTAGATGTTGTCTAGAACAGTCGATTTTGTATGAACCTCGCGTTTTCCCAGGCAGGTACTTTAGTGGAGGGCTGGGCTTATCCTAGAGATGCAGTCTTGAACAGTTAGAAACTATATTAGTGTTTGTTCAAGTCTTTATAGACCAAAGTTGAGGCCAAGTTGAGAAGAGGGCTCAGAGGTACCTGGCTAGAGTTTGGTGAAGGAGAGAATGTCAGTATGGAGTTATTGGTGACTTGAGCCCAATAGAGAAATTCCAGGCTTTCATTTAATCACTAGGGATATTTTGGTAAGTAAAGGAGACCGACATGAACCAAATGTAGACCCTCACAAGAGAGTTCTCATCCTGATATTTTTCCATCAGGGTATTGACATCTGGTGCTACCTAGCACCTGTTCATGGTTTATAGTTTCTGTAATAGCTATTTAGAAAGAAAATGTCTCATCCTCCCAACACGGTAGGAATTTAGCTTCATACGTACCAAAATCTGAATAAAATGCCTTGTACAATTTTTTTAAAGAATAGTTTAAAAAATAGATGAGATGTAAAGTTATGCAGATGATCTGTATTTCCAGGGACTGTAGCTAAGCATACTGATGTTTAGACACAATATGTCTTTGAAAAAGAATGTTTCTTTATGGTAAAAAATCAAAAGCAGAAACAAAATTTTAACCAGAGTAATATTGGAAAGCTTAATCAAATTGGTAAATAAGATACATTGTATAATATTAGTACAATGTTGTCCTAATAGGTAATACCTGTGTAGGTTGTTGGTTAATTTGTTTATCTAACAAATAAATTTATAAGTTTATCTTCTGTGGTGCTTATATGCCTATATTTTTCTATGTGAAGTTGATTTTTACATAATAGCACCTAGAAGAAGTTAGAAAGTTAGAAGAAAAAAATGCAGGCTTTTCCAATAAAAGATAGATAGATGTCAAATGTGCAGAAGCTCTTGAGTCTTGCTTGGCATTGGAGAATATACCACTGTTATTGTTCTTTCATATTATTGCTAGATATGTTCATTGTCCATACAAATACTTTCTTTTTTCTGAGATGCAGTCTTGCTCTGTCACCTGGGCTGGAGTGCAGTGGCGTGATCTCTGCTCACTGCAACCTCCGCCTCCCAGGCTCAAGCAATTCTCATGCCTCAGCCTCCTGAGTAGCTGAGATTACAAGTGTGCACTACCATGCTTAGCTAACTTTCTGTATTTTTAGTAGAGACGGGGTTTTGCCATGTTGTCCAGGTTGATCACAAACTCCTAAGTTCAGGTGATCGGTGCACCTCGGCCTCCCAAAGTGCTGGGATTACAGGTGTGAGCCACTGTTCCTAGCCTACAAATACTTTAAAGAACATTAGCTGAAATCAGTAATACTTTTTAATTGTGAAGTATAACTGTTTTTAATATTTGACCCTCCTTTAGTTCCATAATGCTTCACGTGCTTACTATTTATTGCCAGAGCGGTATCTTTCTGTGGGAGTAATTATGATGTTCTTGCTGCACAGTTTTCTTGTATTATCTCAAATGCAATGTTAATATTTTCAGGATTCCAGTCAAATTGAGCTTTTGAAAGAATTAATGGATCTACAGAAGGATATGGTGGTCATGTTGCTGTCCATGCTAGAAGGTAGTTTTGATTTATATACTTTTAAATTCCCTTTATTATTTAAAGGATCAGCATGGGCTTGCTTATGGAATCAGAGTGTAGCATAGAATAAAATAACACTAAGATGTAATAGATGTCTTGGAATTATTGCTGGCTTATTATTCTTTTTCTCATAATAGTTTTTTTCTTAAAGGGAGACCCTGCATATCTCAGTTTACATATCTACAGAATGAAAATGGTACTTTATAACAAAACTTTTCATTTCATAGTGATATCCTAAAAAGGAAGCTCTCCAGACAGTCCATAAAGAATATTTTATTTGTTAGTGTGTTTGTCCATAAGCGGTGGGGGTTTTGGACATCTGAAATCCACATGGGATAACCTCCAGCAGTGTAAGCTACTTCCATAATCAGTGGGGATTTCGGACATTGGGATAATGTCCAACTGGGTAAGCTGCTGTTTTGAAAAGACCAGAGAGTCACTCCTTTGGGTTCTTAAAGCCGTGGCACTGCGGAGAAAGCCTCTGTCCTCCAAGGATGCTGGCAGTCGTAGTCTTGTTCTCCCCACCACAGCCTCAGTTTTAATTTTCCTTTTTTTTTTTTTTTTTTTTTTTTCTTCTGTAGCAGGCAGGAAACGTAGTGGTTAAGAGCTTGGGCTCCAAATCCACCGCCAGAGTTTAAATTCTGACTTCCTTACCTCTGGACGGTATGACCCTTGGACAAGCTGCATCTCCCTTTTTTCAGCTTCCTCTTCTGCAAAATAGAAATGATAGATTGATGTGAGAATTCAGTGGAATCCTATAAATACAACCAAAACAACTGAAAAATGTTTGGTATTACAGTGCCTATCACTTTTTCTTAACTTCTTCCTATTTTCTCTCCGAGTCTGCCACACATGGCATAACTCCACTTTAGTTAACTGAGGCAGTTGTCATGCCTCATGCTAGGTCTTTGAAGTGGCAGCATTTGCTTAAAGCCCTTAGTTGGCAGCAACAGTAGCCACTTTATGCCCTTTAAGCACAGGATCCATTTTTCCATGCATGGCCCTGATTCAAATTTTGGGTTAAATACTAACAGCAGCAATAATAACCGCAGCAGCAGCAGCCACGGCAGTGACTTAAAACCAACTTCATAATGTGCCAGGTACTGGAGTAAGTACTTATTTAATCCTAGTAACAAGTTTATGAGTTCGATGGTATTATTATCTCAAGTTTGCAAATGAGGAAACTGAGGTCCACAGAGGCTAAGAAATCTGCCCACATTGCTGAGCACATCAAACCTGGATTCAAACCCAACAACGGAGCTCCAGATGGCACACTCTTAACACCACGGTGCTTACTGCTTCCCAGATCGACTCTGTGGACCTCTGACCAGCGACCTTTCTTCTCCTGCCTTTGTGTTATATAGCACATTCTGTTCAATGAGTAAAAGCACTCTGTAATCCTGTAGTTCGGGAATCTGCCATTTTCTAACTATACAACACAAATCATGAAGAAATGTAGAAAGGTGCTTTCCATTATCAATCAGAAAAAGCGTAGTTTGCTCTCAGCATCTGGTCTGAAGACCTGGCACTAACCTTTAATAATTAAGTCACAATGGGCCCATTTTAATTTAGTCTTGTTGAACTTTAGTTTCCTCATCGGTAAAATTAGGATTCACAAAAAGTGCCTGCCTTACGTATGAACGTTAAATCAGATATTGTCTATGATAGTGACTTTTCAACTCTAAAGGGCTGAGCAAATGTTTATTTTTATTATTAATATGAAACTTGATTTTAGTTTCTGGCTCTTTGGTTCATTTTCTTTATCTTAAACATGTTGCTTCTTTGATTAATTTGAGGGGAAAAATGTCAACTTTTGTTGAAATATTTTATGTGTGTCAGTCTAATTACTTTGTAAATAGCGTTATGCATGTTTGTATAATCACTTTTCAAACTATAGTTTATAAATAATTATCTTTTTATAGAGTGATAAACCAGGACGTATCCTTGATTCAGATGTTATTAAAGATCTATATTGTTATTTTCTCTATAATCATTGATTTTGTTACAGTTTCTTGTAAACAAATGCAATTGCTTTACCACCAGGTAATGTTGTTAACGGAACGATTGGCAAACAGATGGTGGATATGCTTGTGGAATCTTCCAACAATGTGGAGATGATTCTCAAATTTTTTGACATGTTCTTAAAACTGAAAGATTTGACGTCGTCTGATACTTTTAAAGAATATGACCCCGATGGCAAGGGAGTCATTTCCAAGAGGGACTTCCACAAGGCGATGGAGAGTCATAAGCACTACACGCAGTCAGAAACGGAGTTTCTTTTATCTTGTGCGGAGACGGATGAGAATGAAACCCTTGACTATGAGGAGTTCGTCAAACGCTTCCACGAACCTGCAAAGGACATCGGCTTCAATGTCGCCGTCCTTCTGACAAACCTCTCTGAGCACATGCCCAATGATACCCGACTTCAGACCTTCCTAGAATTAGCAGAGAGTGTCCTGAATTATTTCCAGCCCTTTCTGGGCCGCATCGAAATCATGGGAAGCGCCAAACGCATTGAGAGAGTCTATTTTGAAATCAGTGAGTCTAGCCGAACCCAGTGGGAGAAGCCCCAGGTCAAGGAGTCCAAACGACAGTTCATATTTGATGTGGTCAACGAAGGAGGAGAAAAAGAGAAGATGGAACTCTTTGTGAACTTCTGCGAGGACACCATCTTCGAAATGCAGCTGGCGGCTCAGATCTCAGAGTCGGATTTGAACGAGAGGTCTGCAAATAAGGAAGAAAGTGAGAAGGAGAGGCCGGAGGAGCAGGGCCCGAGAATGGCTTTCTTCTCCATTCTGACGGTCAAGTCGGCCCTGTTTGCGCTCAGGTACAATATCTTGACCCTTATGCGAATGCTCAGTCTGAAGAGCCTGAAGAAGCAGATGAAAAAAGTCAAAAAGATGACCGTGAAGGACATGGTCACGGCCTTCTTTTCATCCTACTGGAGTATCTTTATGACCCTCTTGCACTTCGTGGCCAGCGTTTTCAGAGGCTTTTTCCGCATCATTTGCAGCCTGCTACTTGGGGGAAGCCTCGTGGAAGGTGCTAAAAAGATCAAAGTTGCAGAACTCTTAGCCAACATGCCAGACCCCACTCAGGATGAGGTTAGAGGAGATGGGGAGGAGGGAGAGAGGAAACCCCTGGAAGCCGCCCTGCCCTCTGAGGATCTGACCGACTTAAAGGAGCTGACAGAAGAAAGTGACCTTCTTTCGGACATCTTTGGCCTGGATCTGAAGAGAGAAGGAGGACAGTACAAACTAATCCCTCATAATCCAAATGCTGGGCTCAGTGACCTCATGAGCAACCCAGTCCCCATGCCTGAGGTGCAAGAAAAATTTCAGGTAATTTATCTCTAAGTTACAGCAGCATTCTCTCTGGACTTCAGGGGGGTATAATAGATGATCTTTAGACCAGGTTCCATGCTACTGCCAGAACGGTGTTACCTACGTGACTTGAATTTCCAAAGTTAGTGTTGAGTCCTTATGAATTATTACATTATCTTAAATTATTAAGGTGTAAGCTTCAGTACCCACCCTAACTAGAGCCTACATCTTTCTCCACTTTTATATACTTTTATATGCACATTCGAAAAGTTGGGAAAAGAAAAAACTTTTCGATGCCTGTAGTGGCATTATCCTCACAGAGCACTGAAATTTTCGCCTCTGTTCTGTGATTCTCTTTGGCCTGTTTTCATTGTATGTTCTTTGTAGTCATTAGTCCATACAGCCATCATTCCATCCATAAATATGGCATATTTACCAAGTGTCTGACATCACTGGGTATCATAAGGAATTCAAATATATTTTATTAATATATTTTATTTAATAAAATTACAATTAATATATGTCAAAGTATGAGTATGATACACTTTATACATGTGAACAATTAAGTGTGTAGGCTTCTGATTTTAAATCTTAATGGCAAATGTTAAAAATTGTGCCTTAAAATTATAGG
>NW_012114577.1:5951432-6077214 GCF_000951035.1 Colobus angolensis palliatus
GCTTCTGATTTTAAATCTTAATGGCAAATGTTAAAAATTGTGCCTTAAAATTATAGGCTGGGTGCAGTGGCTCACACCTGTAATCCCAGCACTTCGGGAGGCCGAGGCGGGTGGATCACGAGATCAGGAGTTCATGGTGACCAGCCTGGCCAACGTGGTGAAACCTGGTCTTCTACTAAAAATATAAAGATGGGGTCACTGCCTTCAAATTACCTTAAAAAGTTTATTCCAGAGATAAAACTAACACACATGAAGAAATGAGAAAAGGATTAACTGTTAAATAGTATAGGCAGGGCAGTAGGGGTTGCTTATCTTGAGAGAATGGCAATGCCAGTATGGTTTAAAGTAGTTAGATAGGAATGAAGAGGTAGGACTTAAATTGGCCTCGAAGGACGAGTAAGATTTTAGTAGGTGCTTAAGATAAAGAAGGGTATTTCTGAAATGAGAAAAGAGAGTAAAAAGGAGTCCCAGAAAGTTTATCCCTACTGCTGGTGCAGTAGGTCAGTGTGCAGAAGAAGTGGGAGATGTTTGACCCAGTAAAATGAAAAACACGTGGCACTTTTATCATGGTGTAAGCAAGAGGGTATCTTCTATAGGTTATGGTTTGACACATGGTCACATGGCTCCCTAAATTCATTCAAAGGTGATGGGTAATCCTGGTTTTCTTTTCCCCATTGACTCATTCAAGGAACAAAAGGCAAAAGAAGAAGAAAAGGAAGACAAAGAAGAAACCAAATCTGAACCTGAAAAAGCCGAGTATGTATAGTTTGCATATACTTTTCCTTCATTTCAGTTTGTCATTACATCTCTTTTTCTTGTACTCTGTCCTTGGGAGCTGCAAGGGAGAATCTCATATTGCCAAGGAGCCACAGAACTAATTCTGCCATCTCCATGGAGAGGTTCTGATAGCGAGGACCTCAGGCCCTGGGCAGTGATCACTGTAGACGCCCCCAGGGCTGCCATTCTAGTCTTTTCCTTTCATTCCATGTGGACCTCCATTTGTGTGATTCCCTGTCAGCAGGAAAGACTCCAGTGATTCCATGGAATGCTGTTTGTAAGAACACTCAGGGCCACAATTCTGTCTTTAAAAATCACTCATGTATTTCTGTCCTTTTCAAGGAGGGAGGAAACAAACATTCCAAATGCACCTTCATAGAATCCTGTGGAGTGATGCTCCTTAAACCGTAGACCCAGGGCCACATGCATAAAACTCACCAGGAGAGTTGGTTAAAACTAACATTCCTGGGCCCCAAGGCATAGATCCTGCCTCAGCAGGTCTGGTGTGGGGCCTGGGAACCTTCATTTTCACCAGTGCTCCTGGTATCAATGCAGCAATAAAAAAGAGCTGGATGTGAGGCGATGAAAATGCCTAACTCCCTCATAACATCAGGTTTCTGTGCATAATCGAAGCCTGCATCTTTCTCCACGTTTATAGAATTTTACACGCACATTTGAAAAGTTGGGGGAAGAAAGGAAGCTTTTAGGTGCCTGTAGTGCCGCTCTTCTCCCCTAGCGTTGAAATTTTCTCCTCTGTTCTGTTATTTTCTTTGGTCTGTTTTCATCGTATGTTCTTTGCAGTCAGCACTATGCATTGTCATAGACCTTACACTATTGGGTCTGTTGTAAAAATGGCCACATAAAAAGTAGACATATAACAAATAACAGCAAGACAGGCATTTCAATGGCAATTCTTTAATATCCACCTCATATGAGTTAAGTATAGCTTATATATTAATATTTCTAGTTTATGTATTAATACATATGACTTCACTTTAATTTAATGAAGGACTGATATTTTGTACCCACAGGATATCAAATGTCAATTCTTCTAATTCCATTATTGTCTGGAATTAATATAACATTACTATAATTCACTTAATAAAATTAATTACAATTAATATATTAGTATAAGTATGAGTATAATGATACACTTTATACATGTGAACAATTAAGTGTGTAGGCTTCTGATTTTAAATCTTAATGGCAAATGTTAAAAATTGTGCCTTAAAATTATAGGCTGGGTGCAGTGGCTCACACCTGTAATCCCAGCACTTCAGGAGGCCGAGGCAGGTGGATTACGAGATCAGGAGTTCATGGTGACCAGACTGGCCAACATGGTGAAACCTGGTCTTCTACTAAAAATACAAAAGTTAGCCAGGCATGGTGGCACATCCCTATAATCCCAGCTACTTGGAAGGCTGAGGCAGGAGAATGACTTGAACCCGGGAGGTAGAGGTTGCAGTGAGCTGAGATGGTGCCCCTGCATTCCAGCCAGGGTGACAGAGCAAGACTCCTCAAAAAAAAAAATTTGAAATTATAATTTAAAAGTAGGGTATGTTGGACAGTCACAGCAAAGTCAGTCTTCATTTTTTTTTTTTTAATGTTTTATTGTAGAGTTGGAAGAAATCTGCTATGTATAAAGTCAAGCCTATAAAATGTCCTCTATATTTCAGCTTCATAGAATCTGTGATCAACAGGAACATTACGCCTGATTCTAAAATTCAGAATATTATCATTCACCGGAAAATAAATTAGTTTTCAGAAGTGATACGATGGTCTAAAATATTTGTTCACTTGGGTAATTTTCCACAACACCCGTTTAGTTCTTTAGTTTCTGTGGAGCTTAGGTTTTGTTCATCTGTTTTCATAGGGGAGAAGATGGAGAAAAAGAAGAGAAAGCCAAGGAAGACAAGGGCAAACAAAAGTTGAGGCAGCTTCACACACACAGATACGGAGAACCAGAAGTGCCCGAGTCAGCATTCTGGAAGAAAATCATAGCATATCAACAGAAACTTCTAGTAAGATGTTTTAGAATGAATATTGTTACTGATATAGTACAATACCATAATAATTTAGGCTCAGTAAATATTTGCTGACTTCTCCCTGAGTGGGAACCAGGTTAGCCCAGCACATGTTTGATTTGCCCATTGTAGTGTGTTTATCTTTTATAGTGAATGTATCTGGCCCACTGTTCCCTACTGTCAAACCCATGACCTCTACTCATGTTCACACTCCCTGAAACCCTTTCATTTGGTTCCTGCCCACAGTACTCCCAGTGTCTGCCCACAAAGACACTAGGACAGGTGAATAAAAATATTCTGAGGACCTGCAACAGATTTTAAAGCAAGGTGTGCCTTCTGGGGCACATGTAATTCAAATTAATGTTCCAGAACTCGATTAGTCAGTATTTCTATAACATCACCCTTTTACTTAAAAATCCAGGTATAAAAATATTAGCTAATTGAGCCACTTTCCATTGATAATAAGAAAGTCTATTCAAAAGTATTCTTTAGAAAGAGGGATTACAGTTCTTTATGTAGTGTCCTGTACATTTTGCAGAGGTGTTCCCCTAATTAGTAAAGCACACATTCATATTTGGAAAACAAAGAAAAAAGGTATAGCTCTGTCTATTCATATTGATCTTGAAATTCTTAAAAACATTGTTTGAAAGGCCTTTTATAAACATGCGTGTGTAATGTCATATATATACACATACATGGGTGTCTCCTATCCTTTTCCTACATGCTTATCTCCTATCCTTTTCCTCCTTTATAAAAATTATACATATGTGTCTATATATGTATAGTTTTTATAATTATATGTGTATATATGTATAATTTTTATAATTTTTTTAAATCTTTATAAAGGAGGAAAAGGATAGGAGATAAGCATGTAGAATCCACCTACAAGAGATACTGACCAGTGATGTTAGACCTAGAAATTAAGAACAACCCTCATAATAAAGCCATTTGAACAGCAGAATCATATATAGTATTTTATAGCCCTTGAGAAATCAAAATTTGACAACCCAGAAACTCAATGGACTGTAGAATTTCTCTTATAAGGAAAGTGAACTGTCCTCAGTAATTATATATTCTAAATGCTTATCTTTAAATATGTTTATGTATTATGTATTTTAGGCAAGTATATTTTAATTTAGTTGTAACTATATTTTCCTAAACCATCTTTTATTTTCCCTATATTATGTAATACAGAGTACATGGAACATAAATGTTTCCTAGATAACTCTGAATAATTATTAATTTGGTATGCCATATTGGCTTCCATGGCTTCAGGTATAGTTCTATTACAAATGGTTTAAAGGTTGAATGGGCACCGCACTACCCCAGTGGGTTCCTGAAGAATGTGTTTAACTACAGTTGTGTAAACCAAGTAGTTGAGATTTTGCTTCCAGCTTTCACTGTGCCAGGGTTCACATGTTCTGTTGTCTCTGCACAGCTCCTCCCTTTTCCTGCATCCCTTTGCTATCTTTCTCGGCTCACCGATTTGCGTGCACGTGACCAATCATGGCCACATCTGTCTACCAAAGGCCCCTTTTCCCCTAAGTGAGAGCTCAGGCTAGCTAACTCAGCCTCTGTGACCCAGATCCTCCTTCCAAGGAGAACCAGTGAAACTGACCCAGTCTGGGTGTGGTGGACAGCCTTGTTCCAGTAAGCGCTGACAGCAAAGATGGGGTCCTGTGTGGGGAAATGACACGAACAGAGATGGGGTGTGTCCACAGAGGGGGCTAGCATTCTGAGGTGTTACATTTGGATGTAGCTTTACTATGGTAAAGCCCCTGACATATCTACTTACATTATATTGACATCTCCCACTTAATATTAAAACAAGTACTTAATGTCCACCATAACCTATTACTTTAAACCCACTTCTTGAGGCTTTATTTTTTCCCAGCCCAATAAATTGTACCAGCTGTTCACTTAGTTGCTCAGGCTGCCAAATTCAGAGGTTATCATCTCTGAAGCCTCTTTCTCACCTTAAATACAACCCAACGATAATTCTTCTCAGTTGTTCCAAATACATCGAGTCTGCCCAGTTCTTGCCATCTCCACAGGTACCATTAAGTCCAGCCCACCACATGAACCTCACCTCTGCCTGATGTCTGGTAATAACTTACTTTCTGACTGGTCCTCTTGTTTTCACTCTTGTTCTACTACTATCAGTTTTCCACATAGTAGCTGGAGTGGTCCTTCCAAATCATGATCCAACTGCACCAAGCCCCCCTCAAATCCTCTAATAGCTTCCCATCCCACCTAGACTAAAATAATAATTATACTAGAATATTACATTTATTATAATGATATAATAATGATAATATTAATAACAAATGTTCCCTATCTTAACATTTCATCCGCAAAGCTCACTTAAGAGTTAAGGTCTATTGTTATCCCACTTCGCATACAGATGAGCAGAGTGATGCTACAGAAAAGATTAAGTCATTTGTCCATATCCCACACTAGGAAATGGAGGCAGGCAGGCTTCGTATCCAGGCAGTGAGGCCTCAGAGGTTGTAAACTGAACCACCACACTGTCAAAGACAAGACGACCTTTTATCAGAAGCCTACAGAACCCTGCCCCCTGCTCACCTGTTTGATCATATCCCCCTGCCACCCCCACACACCAGTCTCCCTTTCTCTCACTGTGTTTCCTTCTATTTCTCAAACACACTGACATCACTCCTAACTCAGGGCCTCTGCCCTTGTTGCTCCTGTCTTTGACACACTCTTTCACCAAATGTTTGCATAACCTGCTCCCCTCCTGTATTCAGGCCTCTCTGTTCAAAGCTCACCTCCTGAGATAAATCTTCCCAGACCAGCATCATCTAAAATAGCACCCCTATTCCCTAAGCTCCTAACCTGATGTAGTTTTCTTCTTAGTATTTAACGTTCTCTGAAATTATGGGTATGCTTTTTTATTCTTTATCTCCTCCATGGTGGCAGAAATGTTCTCTCTCACTGTTAGGTCTGCAGCACCAAGAATGGTGCTTGAAACAGTAGGCTTGCAATCAGTTGTTTGGGGTAAATGAATGAATGCTTTATTTAAATTGCAGATTTCAAGTTTTTTGATTCAGTGACCTTCTATAATGTTTTTCACCCTCAGAACTATTTTGCTCGCAACTTTTACAACATGAGAATGTTAGCCTTATTTGTCGCATTTGCTATCAATTTCATCTTGCTCTTTTATAAGGTACGTACATCTTTCTGTTTTAATAACTGGTATAAAACTACAAATAGAAATGAATGTAAAGATTTCACGATGAACATATCTACTACTGCTAGTGAACATGTCTAAACCTATTATGAAATACTGATACCTAGGCACTGATATCACTGTTATCTAGGAAGGCAAGATTTGTTCCTGAGAAGTGAGAAATGTCTCAACTGAAGGGCATTTGATTTAGCAGAGGGCTTACCCATAGTATTCCCAGGTTAATTTAGCTGAATATCTTACTTGTGATTATGTCTGGGTGTGGCATACCTGTATTATATTACATTCTTTTATAATTAAGAAGAGAGCTTAGCCATCTAATTTTTTTCTTGCATGCACTGGAATCCTCAGAACTTTTGGTTGAATAAGAATGAATTTTAAAAGTATGTTTACTACTTGCCTTTGGTTTTTGAAAAGCTATCGTTTTTAGCCTTTGCTATTAGTCCTTTCGTTATGCAGTAACCTCACATTCAACTATTTGCTAAAAAGGCTATATTTCTTTTGTCTTTTGCTTGCAATGATATCCTAGATGCAGCAAATTGACTCTACTTTAAATGCTTTGAATCAGGTCTCCACTTCTTCTGTGGTTGAAGGAAAGGAGCTCCCCACTAGAAGTTCAAGTGAAAATGCCAAAGTGACCAGCCTGGACAGCAGCTCCCATAGAATCATCGCAGTTCACTATGTACTGGAGGAGAGCAGCGGCTACATGGAGCCCACGTTGCGTATCTTAGCTATTCTCCACACGGTCATTTCTTTCTTCTGCATCATTGGATACTACTGCTTGAAAGTAAGATAGTAAGGCACCAAGGTACCTCTGTGTGTGTGTGTGTCTGTGTGTGTGTCTGTGTTGCAGGCTGGACTTCTGGGGAAGCAGATTCTGAACTGGAAATGTTGGGTACAAAGTTTCTGACAGAATGCTCCATGAATCAACGTGCTTGGGGCAAATGGAGGAAGCAGGATGGGAGAGGGGAAAGCTGGGCTACTGTAGACACAGCAGGTGCAGTCTCCAAAGCTGGGATGCCCCTTCAGGGCTGTCCTGGCCTGAGGCATTGGAGCCTGGCCATTTTATGTCTACATTGACTAGTCTGCCCTGGGAAGGGGCTATGGCCATCAGCTGTCTTAAAGTAGCTTTCTTTCATGGACTGAGAATTATTCACATAGAGAATTTCGCCTATAACTTGGCTCTACAGAAGTATGCTCACCCACCATGTCTCATGGTAATGCAGTGATACTCCAGTATATTAAGACTTACAGAATTACATTGTATCGATCCTAGGAGTCATTTTATTGTTTTGTTATTAGGGAAGTATCTATTGCTATTCTTGGCGGAAATGCCTCATGATTTGTCACACTTCACCCAGAAAATAATGCAGCTTTATCCCTAGAGGCCTGCCAAGGGAACAATATAATTTGGTGAATAGAACCCAAGATAATCTCTCTGAGTGCTCAAGGCTGCCCATTACCTGTGCAAACCTCTTTATCTTTTCCTAGCAAGGCGCTTTTTCACTGTGATGCCTTTATTTCACTTTCACCATCCTCTGCCTCTGGTTGTAAATCTTGCAGAAGACATTTGAAAAAACCAGGGCTCAGCAAAAGACTAGAATGTAAAGTGTTCTTCAGGAACTCCTTTCCTCCCGTTTATTCTGTTTTATGGGAGTGCATATTCTTGGCTCTTTCCAGAATATCTGTGTCTGTCTGCTATCTGTGCCTTGTTTACGTAAAGTCTGTCCATATAAAAAGAGGATCATTATGTTCTGGAGATATTTTGACAAACTGACAAAGATTTTTGCTGATGTTGAAATTAAAATGTATCTCAAATTAGTATGTGGTGATCCTGAGCATGAAATTATTAAAGAGGTTTCTCAAATGAAACTGCACTTTAGTAGCATGCATTTGGGAACACTGCTGCGATTGCTAAATTTTATTTCATTCATTTATGTTGAGAGATATATGTAAAAAGAAAATGATTTTGCATAATCATCTTTTCATCTTTGAAGTTTAAAAATGATTTCATTAGTGTAATTATCTATAAGCCCCTATGTGTTTAAAAACATGCATATATGTAATATCTATTCTATCTACTGTTTTTCCAAAACCTTCTAGATGCTTCTTCCTGCTTGAATATAGCCGATTCATTTTCATTCAATTTTTACCTTCCTGGAAGTACACAGGAAATATTTCTTTCCAAAAGCTGTTTTGTAAAGATAGTGACCACAAGAGATGCCAGTAAATCTAAACTAATTTTAACATATTTATTTTTCCTGTGTAGGTCCCATTGGTTATTTTTAAGCGAGAAAAGGAAGTAGCACGGAAATTGGAATTTGATGGGCTTTATATTACAGAACAGCCTTCAGAAGATGATATTAAAGGCCAGTGGGATAGACTCGTAATCAACACACAGTGAGTAAAGAATTATATGAGACATTTCTGCACTCACAAATTTCCAGACATGAAAATACTTGGTTGGAGTTCCTGCAGATTTGTCAAAAGTTTAGCAGAGGTGAATAATAGTTATATATTCAGTCAAGAAAAATCTAAAGACTCAGCGCCGTCAGCCTCCTTAATGGATGTCCTCAATTTTTGCCCTCTGAGTTCTGAATTCCTTAATCAAAAATGGCTTAGAGTTCATTTCCACAGCACTGATGGAACTTCACATCCATTACTCAGCGTTCAGGGATGTGTGTAACAGGAAGTGCATGACCTGCAGGCAGGGTTATCTCATCCAAAAGCAGAGGAAGCAAAAATTATTCATTAAGGAAAAAGTTGTAGCATTAAAGGAAAACATATTGAATTGTACACCTTGAATATATCTGAGTTATCAACTTTCAGTACCATCAAGCGGCCTAGCATGAAACTAACTAAATGTTAGGACATGGTGTAAAATGTAAGACAGAAAAACAAAAGCTTTTTCTATCCAATGATCGTTTAGCCCCATGAGATCAAGATCCAAACTACCAGCTGCTGTTCTGAATATAAATCCATCACAAAAGTGTAATTTTTCACTGTAAAAAGAATTAGTACTGCAATAGTTGTAATAGTTTATATTTACTATTCAAGAGTGAAATCTTTTTTAAATTGTGATTAGTTTTGCTTATTAAAAAGTTATTTGCTAATGGGTTCTGAGTTGTCAAATGGAGGTGATTTATTTATACATGATACATGTTTATTCTAAATGCTAAATGCTTTGTTTAGCAATTCTATCATTAATACTAAGTCTAAACAAGTCATTCCCTTTAGGTAATCTCTTTATGTATTAGTTAAGGTGCTAGAGTTGTGCTTTGGTGCTAAGCTCGAAATTTCTTTGAGGATAACTGGTAGGAAGGAGATTTTTTTTCTTCATAGGAATAACAATGACAGGTTTCTAGATACTTTAATTTTTAAAGGCAATTGATAAACAGGTCTATGTATTGATATGATAAAAACAAATAAATAGCAATACTACCTAATAAATATTCTCATATTCTTCTCCATTAGAGTATCAGCTTATACGTTTTTGTATATATTTACATATTAATATTTAAAATAATATTCAAATACCTATGATGCAGGAAATTATGTGATGTTAACCAAATTCATTGTAAGTTTACATGGATGGCAGGATTTAAGTATGCCATATATCCCAAATGATATGTTATTATTTGTCATTAAAAATAATACGATTTACTTCTATGCTTTTCTATATTTTAGGTCATTTCCCAACAACTACTGGGACAAATTTGTTAAAAGAAAGGTAATACTACTTGGAATCCTCTATATTTTTCTTAAAGCACAGTTCGGATTTTAATTTGGTGTGATTCAGCTGTAGAATAAGATATCAAGGTATAATTTATCAGCCTATTAATGTCTCAATTTTTTTTTTTTTTTTTTGAGGCGGAGTCTTGGTCTGTCGCCCAGGCTGGAGTGCAGTGGCGCGACCTTGGCTCACTGCAACCGTGTAACCTCCGCCTCCCGGGTTCAAGCGATTCTCCTGCCTCAGTCTCCCGAGTGGCTGGGATTACAGGCGCCCGCCACCACGCCTGGCTAATTTTTGTATTTTTAGTCGAGAGGAGGTTTTGCCATGTTGGCCAGGCTCCGACTCCTGACCTCAGGTGATCCACCCGCCTTGATCTACCAAAGTGCTGGGATTACAGGCGTGAGCCACCACGTCCGGCCAAATACGAATTTCCAGAATAGCACATAATGGCCGGGCGTGGTGGCAGGCTGAGGATGGTGACAAGGTTGCAGGTCCTGGTTTTACTGAAGAATTGCTGGGGTCAGGATACTCAGGGGCGTGGGGTGGAAAGATGGGCATTGTGGTCAGAGAGTTGAAGGGTTGAAATCGAGAGCATGGAAGAATGCCACCCCTGTGATGTGCCCCCTGTTAGCATGCAGAGGTCTATGCAGAAGCTCATTGGCTGGGGAGTCAGGCATGGCCTGGTTGCTTCCCGGACCCCATCTCTTGCTGAGTTTAGCAACCTTAGGCACATTACACGAAGTGTTCTAAGGTACAGTTTCTTTATCTGCAGAGTATCAATAACATGAAACCTACATATTGTGACAGTCACATGGAATGAAGCATAATTTCTGACACAAAGTATTAATTTAGTAAAGGTCACTCTCATTCCATTTCCCTCCATTTCATATGTTTTTTTCAGCTCATCTTCTTCCTTGATATGTCTCCCTCTCTTGAATGAGAGAGAAATCTTAGTCCTCAGATAGGTATTATGTAAAATGCTCTGAATTTGTTTAGACCTTAAGCATGGGATCACAGAAGATGAGCTAGATTTTAGGTGATTGTTAGGGCAAATATACAGTAAGTATAACAATGATTAGATGTTTTATACACACATATAGATATTATTTAATGGTTGAAGCCAACAAAATGCTTTTTCTCATACCCCAAGGTAATGGATAAGTATGGAGAGTTCTACGGCCGAGACAGAATTAGTGAATTACTTGGCATGGACAAGGCAGCTCTGGACTTCAGTGATGCCAGAGAAAAGAAGAAGCCAAAGAAAGACAGCTCCTTATCAGCTGTGTAAGTGTTACTTTGGCTGTGTAAGTGTTACTTCAGCTGTGTAAGTGTTACTTCAGCTGTGTAAGTGTTACTTCGGCTCCATCCTACAGACTTAGACTGAAAAGGGAAAACATTAATACACTCCTAAACTTGTACATTGATTTCCTTTCCTTTAATGTCAGAAGAATAGATAGATGAGGAAAACAGAATGTATATAAAGTCTACTTTTACACTTCTTGGTATTTGGAACTCTGGAATCATTGGTTTTTTTCTATTAATCTTGGAGGTGCCTTTTAATATTTACAAGAGAAAAGAAAGACTATTCATGTTTTTGACTAATTTGCTTTCTGTCTTTAAATGATCCTTAAATCTAAGTAAAACACACACAAAAACTCTATATATGGCTGATTTCTGGTAATTCCTGTTTGAAAAAAATATTAGTTCCCTTTTCCAAAATATAAGAAAATTATGTAGCTCTTTTATTTACAATGTTGAGAGGAACTCATATTACTTTATTGAATAGCAAAGGCTTAGTATGTCAGAAATAATATCCCATCATACTATGACTTGTAAAGTTTACTTCAAAATGAAACACTCTTTATATACTGTTTTCGTGGAATAATATGTTTTTAAACCAGTTGAGTTGAATGTACCTGAGTTTAAATGTCACACACACACACACACACATATATAGTGTGAGTGTAGAGATATATACATACATTCATCTAGCAAATTTGATCAACTGAATCTCTGGAATAAAAGTAAAACATGCTTTTAAAAATGTAATTGCTTGTTGTAGTCACTGAATGATTTTGGAAGAAACAATACTTTACTTTCTCTTAACATGATTTGGGATGTGATGGTTACTTTGAAAACATGTTTATGGTTCTGTGAAGCAGTATTATTTTCTTAGATAATCTGTTACCTAGCATTAAAAAGATAGTTTGGTTGGCCTATCTCATTGGTCATATTGTTTTTATCTATCTGAAAACTTATTAGAGCTACTTGGGTCTTTAAAGTTAAGGTGAACTTGTTTTTGAACTTAATTGTTGAAAAGAACTTAGATCAGCAAGTGTGAATTAAGGTCCAAAATATTACTTGAGTACTCTAGAAAACCAAATGTATATTTAAAGGTTGTGCCACTGCATGTAAAATCCAACAGAGATGAGCAATCCTTAGGACCCGTGTCCCTTATATTAGAAAAGTATAAAAAATATATGTCATATGAAACAAGAACTAGGGTGTGAGTGAGGCTGAGCATCCCACAGACATTTTCAGATCCTTAATAAGCAATACCGAATTAAGTAGTTTTACTGAGTCATGCATTTTCTATGGTCACATTTGTGACTCTAGAAAAAATGTCTGAAAAAATAGAAGGGAAGTTTAGGCTGCTTTTCTGCTATGAAGAAATAGCTTTAAATTGGCATAGTTTGCTACCATTATACATAGTATGTTTGTAAGTTTGACCCCTAGCAATGTACCAAGAAGTTCATATAGCATTTAACACCTTTAGATATGGAGAATAAAATTAGAAGAATAAAGTTCTGGTAAATAATGTAAACTAGGAAAAAGATTTACATATAATGTATCTTTACTAAAGCATTTAGGAAGGTCAGGTTTTAAAAGATTATCCGATTTATATATGAACTCTATCTATCTTAATGTGAACATTGAAATACAAGGATGATTTAGATATTTATTTATCAAACACATAAGGCTTGGTATGTGCACCTTTAAATAAGTGGCCAGCTCCATTTCTGGGGGTAGAATGGCTGCAAGCAGTCAGATAGTCTGCATTTGTGTCCTCATTGGGGAGGAAAGGAGATCATGTCTCAAAACATCTAGCAAAACTAAGCTTCCTGGTTATAGTTTACCCTTGACTGGAGCTTTGGCATCCTCCCGTCCCCGCGACCAGGAAGACCGTGTTCTGATTGGCTTAGCTCAGCCATGGCCCTGCCCCAGGGGTGGGGTCAGCCTCACCCAAACAGCATGGCTACCACTTACCGGTGAGAAATCAGTGGGGTGTGCTGCTGTGTGATGTTGATGGCATACTGTCACACTAAAGTATGCTAGAGATGGAAAATAACTCTTAAGAATAATTTTTAAAATAAAATAAGAAACCACCATAGGAAATTCACACATCCTGATATAAACCGTTATTTTGTTTTAGATTGCTTTAATGTAAAATAATTATGCTCTCATGCAAATTACTCCATTTTTTTTCTCTCAACTCTTCCTTTTTTTAATTTAAGAAAAAACATTCTTATATTGAAACCTGTTATAAATATTTGTGGAACTTTTTTTAAAGGCTCCTGTGATAAAATTAATTCTAGTTCATAGATAACTTTATTTCTTTAAGGATAAAATTTTTTTTAAATCCTGTACTAAGTTAAATGAGCCTTAACTCATTTAGTGAAAAAAATCTCCTAAAAAGTCACCTTTGATTTGCACCTACTTATCTTAGCATTTATAGTTTGAGATTAGCCTAATTAAAAGAAATGATTAAAGAAGGCAATAAAGACTAAAGCATTAAGTCTAGAGAAACCCTTTAGAAAATAATATTGCCATTATGTTATAATGCATTATTTCATATCAATTACTTAGAGCTGGAATATTGGAAAGGTTGGCAAAGTTATAATTTCTAGCCAATAAATCAGTGGCAAGTTCTGAAAAATGAAAATTAACACGTATATTTTAATATACGTGTTTGTAATCTACAAAGATCACAAATATTTACTGTAGGATTTATTCATTCAACATATATGTATTTAGACATTCAGTGTGTGAACTATTATGCATGGAGCTGGGGAGTTCACAGACTAGTGAGAGAGGCATATATCCACATACATGCATATACTAGTACCCACAACTTTAAGACAATGTAGGAAATAATAATAAAAGGAATTGGCTACAAAATGCTATGAGAACCGAGGGGAAGGGCTAAATTCCTGCGGGATGGAAAAGGAAACAGAGAAGGTGAATTTTCTGGAAATTAAGTAAAAACAATTTAAAAGCCCTTTCATTTATAAAATAAGATAGTTGTAAAATAAATGTGTATATTTATGCTAGCTTTTATTATCTGAATCAAAAGTTACTCTGTTGGCATACCATTGCAAGTGCATATAAAAGTTAGTGAGGAAATGTTTGATGTGTACATATGTTGGCCAATTTAGTACAGTTTCAAGGAATAAATGTTATATGTAGCTGGGCACAATGGTGCATGCCTGTAATCCCAGCACTTCGGGAGGCCAAAGCGGACAGATCACCTGAGATCAGGAGTTCAAGACCAGCCTGGCCAACATGATGAAACCCCAACTCTACAAAAAAAAAAAAAAAATTAGCCAGGAGTGGTAGCGCATGCCTGTAATCCCAGCTACTCGGGAGACTGAGGCACGAGAATCGCTTGAACCCGGGAGGCAGAGATTGCAGTGAGCCCAGATTGCACCACTACATTCTAGTCTGGGTGACTGAGTGCAACTCTGTCTCAAAAAAAAAAAAAAAGAAAAGAAAAAGAAGAAAGTTAATAGTGAATGTAGGAAAGGAAAAGGTGAAAAAGGAAGGACTATTTTTAAATAACATAAGACTAAGATGATGGTGTTTTGGTTTCCAAGATCCTCTAAAAACACATCATGAAACTCTAGGATACAGTCAGAGTTGGCTCTCAGCTCCTCCCTTGGCATCCGGGATAGAACTAGTTTCCTTAGAAGGTTTCCAAGTCTTGTGCCATTGAATGTGAAGGCCGTCAGCTCTTGCAAACCTATGAGTCTTTGATTAATGTGCATAACTACACTTTTTTTTGTCATTGCAGACTGAGCTCTATCGATGTGAAGTATCAGATGTGGAAACTAGGAGTCGTTTTCACTGACAACGTAAGCCTACTTCATTATCACAAAAGAAAATGCACTCTGATTAGATAAGTCTGTGGGAGTTCGGTAGATGGAAGGATGGTTATTTAGAAAATGTTTCAAATACCAATTCATTGCATACAGACCAGATCTGGAGAGAGAGCCACAGAATGATATGGTTAACGAGCCCATCTCTTATTCCATTTCTTTCAATAGCCAAAACATTAAAATGAAAATATATTTACACAAAAGAAAAACTGAGATGCAGATTTGTGAATATGTTCATTAAGGTTTTAATTGGGCAATGGCATACTTCAGTTTTATAGATGTTAAAAAGAAACACCTAAATAATTTTCAAAGAACATTAATTGTGCTAAATTTAGGTTTTCCCCAAATTAAGTACATTAAATTATGGATTTTTTTTTTAATTCTCCTTTTACCAAATATTCTTTGGAGACTAAATATAGGGCCCTAATATATATCCAAATAAAATAGAAAAAAAAAATACCTATTACTAAAATCCGCCAGGTGTCTCAAGATTTCACTCTTTAATTTTAGCACTGACTTTTGTAGTTAACATTAGTTCCATTCTCCTATTTAGAAGTCTTTGATAGCCCCCAAATTCTCCTGCCTCTATCCTTACCCCTTCCCTCATCCAGCCATGGACCCAGAACCCTGGGTATCTTAGGAGCATTCTCTAAGAGTTCAAAATCATGTCTTCCAAGTATCTTTTAGAACTGTAAACTATTAATACACTATCTTACAAATAACTTCTCATCCAAATGGAAGCAACTCCTCTAAATAACAAGAGGGCATCCTCAACTTTGGCTCTAATGGGCATTTTCCATTCAAGTGGCCAGTCCGTCTTAAGTTCTGCCTGCTAAGCTCAATCTTCCATGCCACAATATTTGCAGAGCCCACTTTTGCCCAGATGCAGCTTCTGCCAAGATGCAGCTTATCCATAATATTCATCTTGCTATGTATTTTCTCTAGATAACTTGAGCATGGATAGATCCAGGACGGAGTCTTTCCTCAGTTTTCTGCTACCTTAGTAGGCTTCTGTCCACCTGCAGTTTCATGGCTTCTGTTTGGCCAATCACCTCTCAACATGTATTCATCCTTCACTATTACTGTGTCTCTCTGAAACACAGACAGGGTTACCAAATGAAATTCAGAATTCCTAGTTACATTTAAATTTTAGATAAGCAGAAAATAATATTTAGCATAGGTATGTCCCAAATTACTTCATGGGACATACCTAAACTAAAAATCATTTATTCTTTCTCTCTCGTTCAAATTTAACTGTGCAGCAAGCACATATGTAGACTACACATGCACCTTTGGCCCAGCTTGTCATTTAGTTCCTTACTCATCTTATGCCCATAGATTTTCCTTTTCCTCAGTCTTTGCGTTTCTTAATGGCTCATTAGATTAGCTCCATCTGAATGTCCCATGGCAAATTTTCATCTTCCTTCTCCTCTGCTCCTCCCCTCCAAATCCAGTCTTCAGTCTACAATTTTCTCTGTTAATATTTTTCTTCTTCTTACTACCTAAGCTTAAATTATTCATATGGACTTCTCTTCTTTCTCCCTCCAAAGCATGCATTTGATTATTTGCTGAATCTTGGTCCTGTTTGTGTCCTCTGTAAATCTCCCTTCTTATCCTTACTTTTGCTGCTGTTTTGGGCTCTGGTAACCTCATCCTGGGGCTTGTCCAGTAGTCTTCTAATTTAATGGCTGTGCCACTTACAATGTTTTTAGACAATAGCTTAACTGGAGCAAGCTCATTTCCTCATATATAAATTGGGGCTAAACATGCCTGTTCATCAGAGAGCTTGCTAAAATAAAAAAGAGACCATGTGTGCAATTATATTGAACATTGACCAGCACTTAGTAGGTGCTCCAGAAATTTTCCTAAAATGCCATTTTTCATAAACCATTATCCTTCTCATGATCCTGCAGTGGCACCCAAGCTCCTGTGGGGCACACAGATGTCCTTTAACTTGCCCTCAAGCCTCTCCAACTCTGTCACACTTTTCCAGCTTGATCTTGCAAAACAAGAACCCGCCACTCAAACCCAATTTTCCTTCCCAAGCAAACTCTGCTTATCTCAGTGTGCTTTTTAAAAATGCTATTTTCTTTTCTGCCACTTGACCTCTAGCTTCAGTTCCACATGGTCCTTGAAGTCCCTTTCCTAGCTCAGCCCCCTCTTTTTTTTCTCTATGAAGGTTTAAGATATCTTACAGTCAAAATGAAGGTGTCCGTCCCTTCCCCAAATGGATAGCTTCTGACTCCACCAGCAAAACATCCCTTATGCAACAAAGACTGTAGTCCCATAAGTAAGAACAGCCACCATGTTTTTATTCAGCATTAGTCCCGGCCCTCCCCAAAAAGTATATTCATTTTCCAGCCTATGTGAATAATCAACATTAATTATAACCCAGGAGACTTCTACAACAGAACCAATTGTATTATTAGGTGAAAGCTACAGTGATGTCACATGGGATTTGGGTTTCTCCTAGACTAACTGCGGCTCATGTAAAGTGAGATGCTTGGTTAATAAAACATGTAATTTCATAACTAGTAGGTCTCAGCAAACACTGATTTAGTGAGTGAATAAATGAAAAGCAAAGAAGGGAAGAAGAGGAGGGAGAGAAAGTGACTGGTTCTTTGGTTGGCTGTAGAGCCAGGGTCCTTCTCTACTGGAGAACAGTTTTGTCTCCTAATGATGCTTGGCAATGTCTGGAGATATTTTTGGTTGTCATGACTCGGGGGAGAGGTGGGGTCGATGCTGTTGGCATCTAGTTGATGCTGCTTGCCATGCTACCATGCACAGAACAGCACCCATAATAAAGGATTATCTGATCCAAAATATCAATAGCGCCGGGTTGAGAAAGCCTGCTGCTGAATAGGAAGTCAATAAATGTTTCTCTGTTGGAGGATAAATAAGAACAATGACAATTCTTAAAACACTTTAAAACTTTTTTCAAGGAAAATGACACTGACCTTTTCAGAACAAATTAAGTAAAAATAAAATACGCAAAGAACAAGCTGATACAGCTAACTAGAATTATAAAAACATATAGGGGGCCAGGTGCGGTGACTCACGCCTGTAATCCCAGGACTTTGGGAGGGCAAGGTGGGCGGATCCTGAGACCATCCTGGCTAACACAGTGAAACCCTGTCTCTACTAAAAATACAAAAAAATTAGCCAGGCATGGTGGCAGGTGCCTGTAGTCCCAGCTACTCGGGGGGCTAAGGCAGGAGAATGGCGTGAACCCAGGAGACAGAGCTTGCAGTGAGCCGAGATCGGGCCACTGCACTCCAGCCTGGGTGACAGAGCGAGACTCCGTCTCAAAAAATATATATATATATATAATGTACGAAGATGAAGTAAATAGAGTAATTATAAGAGTGAAATTGGAGTTGCTTTTTAATTTTATTTTTTTAATTGACAAATAATTGTACATATTCATGAGGTACCTAGTGATATTTTGATAAATATAATGTAATCAGATCAGGGCAATTAGTATACACATTTTCTTTAACATTTATCACTTCGTTGTGTTGGGAACATTTAATATCCTCCTTCTAGCTGTTTAAAACTATATATTATTGTGACCTGCCGTCATCCTACAGTGGTCTAGAACCCTAGAAATTATTTTTTCTATCTAGCTATAACTTCGTATCTTTTAACAAATCTCTCCCTATTCCTGCACCTCCTTTTTCTCCCTGATCTCTAGTGTCCTCTCTCCTACTTTTTACTTCCATGAGATTAACTTTTTAAGATTCCACATGTGAGTGAGAACATGTAGAGTTTAACTTTCTGTTCCCGGCTTGTTTTGCTTAACCCATACCAATAGTCATGCATTCTATTTTCTGACATGTTTCCCCCCCGTTTTGTCTTGATAGTCCTTCCTCTACCTAGCCTGGTATATGACTATGTCTGTTCTTGGACACTATAACAACTTTTTTTTTGCTGCTCACCTTCTCGACATTGCTATGGGATTCAAGACATTAAGAACCATCTTGTCCTCAGTAACTCACAATGGCAAACAGGTAAGCAGTTTATCTTTTTCTCTCCATTGCAGAAAATAAAAAAGCAACCAATAAAGCAGAGAAAAATAAAACCACCCCTCAAATGGCAATGTACATTTTTAAAGATTTTTTGGAAGGAAGGGTCTGTACCTCTTCTAAACTGCAGGGAGTAGCAGTTTGAGGGTCTTCTAGGCCTATACTCAAGCCTTGGCTTGACTTTGGATGAATTAATTGAAAATAATAAAAGTACATACCTTACCATATTTCTGTGAAAATGAAATAAAAACAAATGTATATGCTTTAACACAGCCCCTGGCACGTATTAAGCACTCAGGAACTTAGTTATCACTTTGTTTCTAGTATAGTGTTTGCTCCACTTGTTATTATGCGGAACCAAAATAGGTTACAGAATCCTGATGCACTCATTGTGTTAGCTGTAAAATATGAGATGCTGCATTTTGATATAATATTTTTAAACTGTTTATCTTATACTCTTTACTTTTAAATTGAGCAAAAAGGATAATGTTTCATATTTGACAAGGTCATGCTGACTCAGAAGAAAACTGGTCTAGGTCCAGAAAATGCACTTATGTTCTAATGGAACCTGCTTGTAATGTTAAAACTTTCCATTATCATGAAGCATATGGCAGAAGTATGCATGTTCTAATGGAACCCGTTTGTAACGTTAAAACTTTCCATTATCATGAAGCATATTGCAGCAGTATGCATTTATTAATTCATTTGCTATTTTTCAAGTGTCCACTGGGTGGTAACATATGCTGTGTTAGTTATTTGGATTAACAGAATCCTTCTTTTCCAGAGTCTTGTAGCCCAGCACATTTTAAAATAATTGCCTCTCTAAAAGCTTTGAACTGGGTCCACAGTTAAGTCTCCATTATCATTAGTTTTCTAAATTTCAGCACATTATTCTTACATATGTTACTTTAGATTCTCCTTATGGCTGTGATGTGCCCAGCGAGTCATGGGTCTAGTGACAAAAAGTCTATTTATCTGCCAGTCAGTTCATAAGTTGTGTTTGAGCTCCCAGTATGTGTAGTAAAGAACTGGAGATGCCAAATCTGTGTGTGTTTCTACATAAAAGATCTGGCACTACTTTCAGTTTCTGAACTTTGTGGGGTTTCTTTCTTTTTGAGGTATCAAATTTTCTTTTTTTGTTTGTTTTTAAGACAGAGTCTCGCTCTGTCACCCAGGCTGAAGTACAGTGGTGCGATCTCGACTCACTGCAACCTCCGCCTCCTGGGTTCAAGTGATTCTCTTGCCTCAGCCGCCCGCATAACTGGGATTATAGGCACGCGCCACCATGCCCGGCTAATTTTTCTATTTTTAGTAGAGATGGGGTTTCACCATGTTGGCCAGGCTGGTCTCGAACCTCAGGTGATCTGCCCGCCTCGCCCTCCCAAAGTGCAGGGATTACAGGCATGAGCCACCCCACCAGGCCTCAAATGTTCATTTGCAGAAATATGTAGAGTTTAATAGTCCTAACAGGTAAAACATGCAGAAATTCACAGTGGCCTTGTACTTCATTTATAGAAATGAATGAAACCCTCTGTTAAGCTAACATGTTTTCTCCAGATAATTGTAAAGTGATTTTGTAAAGACTTAATCAGCATAGGCAGTCGCAGTCAAGACCATAAAGTTGTGCTGTAATCAGAGAAAGTACACATAAAGATAAGGCATGTTAGCGTGGTGGAATTTCTGTGATGAATCCAGAAATATATTTTCACCAACTTGGTGAAAAGCCACATTTTTAGCATATGCATATTCTATCAAAAATACTCTACAATTCTATCATATACTTATAACTATCCAAAAATTAAAGTATAATTTGGAATTAAAAACAGATTACTTAGAGCTGAAAGACCTTTCAGAGACATTTAATTACAGATTGAGAAAAATAGCCTTCAAAATAGTGTTGGTCATTAGCTGTGGTGTTTTTCACTTTGGTCATTGTTTACAAAGCAAGATTTCTCAGTTTTAAAAAATATTTATATTATACATTATTACTAATTGTGTGTCCCCAGATTTCAGGGGCAATACCAATTTCTATGTAGGATATGATTGAAAATTAAAAAATAATTTACAATCATAAAAACAAAATGCGTTTTATTAGGAATGTAAATTATGGGAAACAGCCCTCATAAAATGAAGAAAGGGCACAGTGGCTCACGCCTGTAATCCCAGCACTTTGGGAGGCCGAGGCGGGCAGATCGCCTGAGGTCGGGAGTTTGAGACCAGCCTGACAAACACGGAGAAACCCCATCTCTACTAAAAATACAAAATTAGCCGGGCATGGTGGTGCACGCTTGTAATCCCAGCTATTCGGGAGGCAGAGCTTGCAGTGAGCCAAGATCGCGCCACTGCACTCCAGCCTGGTGACAGAGCGAGACTCCATCTCACAATAAATAAAATAAAATATAGTCTGACAACTTGATCAAGAGAATATGAAAATAAATGTCTGCACAAGGAGGTAAGAAAGGTGAGAAATAAGTTATGGATCCCATTAGCTGCTAGTAAACATGGCTGTGTTCTCACTAGAGCACTCCCCACCCATGTAGATGCCACAATGTGTACATTTCTAATACCTGTTCCTTGTCACATTGCTTTCCAGCTCGTATTAACCGTTGGCTTGTTAGCTGTTGTTGTGTACCTGTACACTGTGGTGGCATTCAATTTTTTCCGAAAATTCTACAATAAAAGTGAAGACGGTGATACACCAGATATGAAATGTGACGATATGCTAACGGTAAGTTCATAACCTTTGATCTCCTATGAACAAAAATGTCTCCTGCTTCTGCAATCTAAGTAATTGTGTATTTATTCTCTAACAGTGCAAAATAGAAAATAGTCTAAACAATAAAAAGTTGCACGGCTCTTTAAAGAGTCAGCAGTTTCAATTCTAGCAGAACATAAAGGAGCATTTCTGTCAATTTTCTGTATGTGCTGCACAGCCGAATAATTAGAATTGCTGAGTAATGTACTTAGAACTCAAAGGAGTCATGTCATCGCTTAAGCCTGTTGTTCACATATCCCAGGACAGCAGGTAAAATTATTTCCCCGAGAACATTTGGAAGCCTTCGTTTTTTGTCACCTTAATGACTTTAACTGAAATTACTACATTTCAAAAGTGTATCTCTTCATAGAACTACTGGGTTTTGCTTTTATATTGAGTATCTTGGCTTAAATGTCTTTTTTGGTTTTGGCTTTCAAAAATCAACAGCTGTTAAAGCTTTCATATTGCTTTATATCACCGTTCTACAACCTGTCTCTCTAATATTGGCAAATGAGAAGTTAGTTATCATACATGAGATCTTAGATCAGGAAGGGGAACATGAGACAAAATATGTATCACTAGCTGGAAAGAGATGTATCCTTCAGTAGGCTCCTCATGAAAATACCTACATCATTTGTGTTGGGGATGTAGGTACAGAGGCTGATATAATGATACATAAATTACCCTAGAAAAAATAGCCCCAAAGATTGATGAGAGAGAATGACCATTATTACAAAGACTAACAATTAAGATAATTTTATACTAAAGAATGACAAATCAGTGGGACAGAGTGGTTCAGAAACAGGTGCAAATACTCATGAAAATTAAAAGATGATAAGGATAGCTTTTGAAGTAAGGAAATGAAAAATAATTTAATAAATGACATTAGTACCATGGACAAGCTGTTTGGGGGAAAATGATAAAAATGGATACCAACGTTGCTTTATAAACAAAAATAAATTCTCAATTGAGCATATATTAATGCAATAAGAAGGAATAATCACAAGACAGAATTCGATGCCTTAAATAATAGTAATACTCATTTTTATATGGAGAAGGGTCTAAGTGTGACATAAAACTCAGGGTCTATGAAATCATAAACATTATTTGAAAAAAGAGCAACTATAAATACAGTAGTAAAGGCAAATGGTAAAATGGGAAAAATATTTTTAACACCATAACAAAGGACCAGTTTCCTTAATCTACCAAGTCCTTATCACATCAATAAGAAGAAATAAGCCAATAGAAAAACAAGTAAATCACATGACCAGACAATTCACGGTAAAATTAAATCAGTGGGCTTGCAGATTTGAAAAGATGCTCAGCCTCTGTCAAAGTGAAAGAAATGCAAATTAAAACAATGAAAAAAACACTTTTTACCTGTCAGGTTTGCAAAGTATTCATGTTTGTTAAAACCCATAGTTGGTGAATTGATGGGAAAAAAATCAGCATTTTCATGACTCTGGTTGGGAATTTGAATTGACAACAATTTTAGAGAAGTTTTGTGATACCTGTCAAATTTTTAAGTATACATATCTTTTGACCTATTAATTCCACTGCTAGTAATTTACCTAAAGGTTTACTCACAAATAAGCCTCTGTATGTTCAAGGACATCAGCTGCCCTCACAAGCTAGGAATAATCTGAATGGTCATTAGTAGTGTCCTGATTAAGTCAATTATGATAAATCCGTAACAAATATGCATCTGTTTGAAAATGAGAGAAATTCATATATACAGATATGGAGAGACATACAAATTACATTTTAATTAAATTACACTTAATTTAAAAAAACAAGATCTTGATCAGTATGATAGGATCCTAATTGTGTGAAATGATATATACACAATAATTCATATTTTTGATATGCTAGAATATGCATAACATTTTTCTGGAGGGATTTATTCATAGGACACTGTGAACAAGGATTCCTACCAGAGTAGGACCATAGATCACAGGAGAAAGAAACTTGTTTGCTTTTCATTTTATCGACTTTACTCCTGTCTGAATGATTGATACTATTTCTTTTTACCGTAGGTATTTTTTTATTTTTAAAAGTCTAAGACAGTTTTTTCCCCACCATGTTATAAAAGATAATCTGCCTTCAGTTGTTCCCAAAATTAGTTTAACTACATGCAGGGACTGTTTCCTGGCAGGAAGGAGAGAACAGTACAGGTGGCTGACCTGAAGGAATTAAAGGACAGAGGCTGAGGGAAGCTCTAGTGAAACCTGATGTTACTTTTTCATCCACTGCCTGTTCTTGAGCCATTTATTTATCGCCCGAATCTCTTATTTGTGTAAAGAAGTTTTTCTGTATTTAAAATTTTATCATAAATGATCATTAATATAGAATTGCCCATCCTTCCTCTCCTTTAAACAAATATTATTTTATTTACTAATTTAGAGATCTTCAGACAAGATTGTCATTCTTTAGCTTTTCAATATTAGGCATTTTGTTCTCTTCCCAACTTTCTTTTTAATAAAAAAAATTTGCGAATAAATAACAACTCTCAAATGAATTGCAAGTTATTTAAAAATTGGGGATACATAATAGCTTGCTGACATAAAAATATTCCCTTTTCTTAGGTCAAGATTAAATTTTTGAAGGCTTAGAACTTCAAAAAGGGATGCCTTTGATGGAAAATGCAGGGGGAAAAAAGCTTTCAACTCATCAGTCCGTACATAGTTGGCAGCAGAGCAAATCGTATTGTTCATGCAAAAATCATCTATAATTTTCAGTATTTCCTGTCATTATTGCCATTCTGAGGTGTTACGCATATGACTTTGTGATTTCCATGTGCTAGTGACCTACTTGGAGGACACGGAGTGTCAGAGCTGAAAGGACTCTGATGTTCATGGTTGTTCATCCATACACTTAATTCCTCAACTGGAAGAAAATGCCATCCCAGTTACAAATCCACGGTCTTGTAGATTTTTTTTTATTTATCAAGTGCTTATATAGCACTTGGCTATAAATGATGTTGGCCAGGTATTATCTCAAGAGCTTTACAAATAAATATTAACTCAGTCGTCTCCTAATAACTTTTTGCTGTAGGTTGGCACTGCTATCATTCCATTTTACAGATGAGGAAACTGAGCTAGCAAGAGTTTGAGTAACTTGTCATAAGTCACACAGTTAGGAAGAGGTGATACTCTTCAACCAGTACTCTAAGTTACACTACCTCACAGATAGTAACTTCATTAATGCTTCTGTTACTAATTTGAGTGATGTTTTTATACCAGGCACTTGTTAAGGAAAAGGTCTGAGTAAGTACAGTCCCTGCCCTCATGGAACTTGCATGGTAAGCATCTTTATAGCAATTCTGCTAAGCTCATTCTTTTTCCTAGAATCTTCCAAGGAAAGAATGCCCCAGAAATTCCAGAAGTTTTGGAAAACCTTGTGGATCAGTATTCCTGTTACATACAGAACATTTAATATACTATACAAAAATAGTGGATTCAACATCACTGCTCAAATATTGCAACTGAGAAGTTGCTTTAGATGGCTACTAGACAGGGAAATAAAAATAACTTTTTAATGTCACATCATACTAGAGTGGAAGATATTGATATGGACACAATTTATGTGCCTTAATACTTGAGATCCATTTTAGTCATCATAAGTTGGCATGACTGAGATGCAATACTTACCTTTGATACTTTTCTTCTCTGATTAATTGCTGGACGAATAATTCATGCACCTTGCCTGGAGCCTCTTCCCTGACTGCCTATCACCCCCTGATTTGGCCCACCTATCTGCTTCTTAAAACCATCTCCTATCCTTCCTGTTGCTGCTTTTCTCACACTGCAAAGCAGAGAAAAATTTATAAGTTTTTTTAAAAAAAACTTAACAGCAACTGTAAGAAAACTGGATTCACTGCAATAAGACTGACCCGTTACTAGTGATGACTCTCATCAGAGTCACTAACATGCAACACTTTGCCCCTCCTCCCACACCTATTCATTCATTCCAGGCCTAGGACTGAAGATGTGTCAAAGATCCTTCATCTCCTCTCCCACGTGCTGCCTTTAATATCAGCCATGCTCAGAGCCTCTCTACCCTGTGACCCTGAAGGCAGGAGGGGAGTGGGAGGCCAGGAAAGGCTACATGGCACGACGCAGAAGGTAGCAGCAGCAGGTACATTGCCTGCAGTGACTTCCAAGAAACTTAGTACTATTCTAGGACAGACAAACACCTGACAAAATGTATAAATCTCAAAATCTACCAGCCTCAGGGCAGAAAGTTCACTTAGGTCATGTATTCCTAAAGAGTATGATGCTCAGAGAATTGCTAAAAATTAATAGAAAAATAGGAATGATTTCAGATCGTGACATTCAGTGACCTGTGTCAGGTAGTGAGAACAATATATGACTTTAGATCTCCCTTTTATACCACAGGGAGACCCCGGCAACATCCTGGTCTCTCCTTTCATTATGCAGCCATCATAGTTGACCCCATTCAAGTTGTAATCATAGGATCCTTAGACAACTACATTTTGAACCTCACTCTCAGCATGCATTTCCATTACTTTTGTTAATTTTGCTTAGGAAGACAACTGCCTTCACCTGGTTGATTTTGCCCAGTTTCATGGGGCATGAATACAGAAGACAGAGAAACTTGGTTCCAGTGAGGAAATATGACCTGTTGATGTTTTGAACTATGGACTTAACTAGAGCCTAGATTTTCTTCAGTTTGAGGGATTTCTGTCCTCATGAGTAAGACTATTTATGACCAGCTTTGTTGTAGGTTTTTATATTTCTACACATAACAATAAACTTACTATCTTGTCTTTGACTGGGGTGAGTATATGTCTTAGATGTTTCCTCCCTGCAAGAAAAAACTCAGTTCCAAGACACAAGTCACTTTTTCATCCCTAGCTCATTCACAATGACGTGCTGCTGCCAACCAGTCAAACCAGACAGGAGTCTGTGGAGCGTTCCACAAGCTCATATCCCAGTGATTGTCCCTAAAAACTCCCACATGGGAACGGAGGCCACATTACCTAGATTGACATTCCAATTGTAGTGTCCAAACACTTGCTTTTGATTTGCTTCTTACTAGTACTTGTGCAGGGGCTTCTTTAAAAAGCCAACAAAATTTAAAATATAACTGATGACTTACAGTAGTGCGCTTTCAAAGTAGAGGCTTATTAAAACCAGCCTGCCAGCAAGAAAGCAGCACAGAATAGGAAACAGAAAGATTTAGTTTCTTTAATTTAGTTCTCCAAAGATCATCCTTTCTTTATGACAGTCTCTTGAACATTTCCTTTCACAGGGTGATGTCTATATTCTCTCTTGAGATAAATTTTCCTCACTCATGTCACATTGTATTCACTTCATCCTGAGTTTCTTTGTTGTTTTCTGTGGATCTGAGAGAGAACATCTGAGGTTTTGCAAGTAGGCAACTCGCCCTTCTGTTTTTCATAATTTACAGTAGGTGGTGCCATAGCTGCAGTGTTATAGACAAGTCACACGGGGATTTTTTTTTTTTTTCCAGATTAGGATATTTTGAGCCTGAGAATCTAATTAAACCAGCAGTATCCTGATAGAACTTGAACCTCTACAAGAACATAGGAGGGAAAAGTGAAAAATGATGTAAAGTCCAAGGTAAAAAGATGATTGTCACTAGATAGCCAGGGAGACTGACTTGACATAAAAGAGAATGTTCTTCTCAGACAGAGAGGGACCCCCGAACCAGAGGCTGCAGGGAAGGTGTCAAGACTTGGGGAAAAATAGCTTTCCAGGTGATTAAGATGAAAAGCATACTCCTAGGGAAATAAACTTACTTGTGTAATTGTTCTAAATTACCTTACTTAATTGTCGTCACTTATTTTACCCTACCTTCCCAACAAATAATCTGTCTCTCTAGTTCTCTCTCTCTCCAAATTCTTTCCTCATTTTTCCTTTTTTTTTTTTCAAGATGAAGGCCTCATAAGGATTTTCACCAGCAGCTGACCCTTAGTGTTCCCTAAAACCAATAGAAACTATGATCCACCTCAGAATGAACCCGTTTAGGAGATGGATGAGGGAGGGAAGCCGCAGACTATAATGTCTTAGGAATCAACAACTTCCTCTTCTCAATTTTTGTAGGACCAGGCACCTTCCTAACTCATTACTCAGATTGTCTGAAAGAAGCTTATCTTTTTGTCTCACAGAATTACTTCTTTCCACTTCCAGCCCTCATTATCAGGTTTAGGCTGATTCTATGAAAAGAAAGGTGGATAAAAGGATTTTCAGTTGCAGCAGGATAATTTGGTAGCTGACAGTCTGACAGCCATGTATTAGAAGTTATTCACCACATACCTCCTATTCCAACACCACAGCCAACTACATACAATTGTCTAGGGCTGACCAGGTAGTAAAGGATGAGGCTGGGAAAATCAGTATCAACATCCCACAGGTGAACTGTACATTTTATTCTTTTTAAATGTGGTAATTTATTAAGCCTAAATAATCAAATGCACAAGACTGTCTTTTCAGCATGACTGTTAAGTCCACTGTTGATCTCTGCTGGCATCCCTTCATCACAGTGCATAAAGCTGATGTAAATTGAAGGACAGCAGTGAGGAAGGGTATTTCCAGGAAAGGTTGGTTAGATGACTGACAAGGGATCTACAAAGAAGGAAACATTTTCCTTGGTAATTTAGGCTCATTCCATGGTCCTATCTTCAACATTACATGTCTAGAAACTACAAGTGAATCATCCTTTTGGGGACAGACTCACATTAACCAGTATTACATAAGTCTGATGTGTGAGTCAGAATACCAACATGCTACTCATTAAGAATTCATGCCAGAAGTTGTATCTTCCCTAGACAAACACCTATATGGGAAGCCAAATTATAACCCAAGACCCAACGACTCCCAAGTACAAGACCAAGAATCTTGGTCAGCAGGAATCACCAAGAGGAACTGATGGATGATCAGATCATCCATCAGTTGCTGGGTGATCTCAGCCACTAGTGCTGTCACACACAGTTCCTCAAACAAGCAGGGATGGAGAGCTAGGACATTCCAAGACCTGGACTGGGAACTGCACAATCCACTGTTGGCTCACTGTGGGGATTGGAATGGGGACCCAAGGGACCAGAACTTGACATGGAGGAGTACCAGTCCAGAGCCAGGTATACTATCCAAACTGAGTCCTCAGAGAAATCCCCGGAGGGGAGATGCAAGCACAAAGCTACTTGTGAAGTCAAGGAAACATGAGCAATGGGAAAGATGGTCTAACTAAAGGGGAAAGAAGCTGCATTTAACTACTCTTTATTGATTTCCTGTAGTCACAATTAAATACAAATGAAGACACAGATTTGGAGAAAAGGAATCCAGGCTGGGCGTGGTGACTCATGCCTGTAATCCGAGCACTTTGGGAGGCCAAGGCAGGCAGATCACCTGAGGTCAGGAGTTCGAGACCAGTCTGGCCGACATGGCGAAACCCCATCCCTACTAAAAATACAAAAATTAGCTGGGCATGGTGGCAGGCACCTGTAATCTCAGCTACTCAGGTGGCTGAGGCAGGAGAATCGCTTGAACCCAGGAGGCGGAGGTTGCAGTGAGCGGAGAACACCCCATTGTACTCTAGCCTGGGAGACAGAGCAATACTCCATCAAAAAAAAAAAAAAAAGAAAAAAAAAAAAAAAAAAAAAGGCAATCCAATTCTTACTTAATAAAAATAAGAAATGTGTGGTAAAACAAATGCAAACAGTATGCCTCAGGATATGGTGAAAATAGTTTCCCCTTCTCACAGATTCACTATTAGCAGTTTCAAGCACCAAGCTTTGAGAAACTACAGCAGTGGCTTCAGGATTTTTTTTTTAAGTGATGGATGGTCTGTAAGATTTTACTTCCAGAGATTGATTCAGTAGGTAGTACCAGGAACCCAGAAGGTTGCCACATCCAGGAGGCTCTGAGATGAGGTTAGGCTTAGACCCCATCAGGCTAATCTGGCTCTAAGGATCTCCTGGGCCTTTCTGCAAAAGAGACCCCTAACCTGGGCTCCAGACCAGATTTTTGGTGGGCACTGGCTGAGCTGGCCTTGTAATGCTGTTTATTATATGACAGGCTGAGTCGACGACCATACCACCCTGAACGTGCCCAATCTCATCCTTGTATGCCAGGCTGATAAAACGTTTCCAAATTTAAATTTGGAAATTTAAATTTCCAAATTTTTACACATTTAATTCTGTTCCCTAAATTGCAGCCATCTAACCCAGGAGACTTTTTCTCCTCTGCATCTGACAGATCCATCAGCTGTTGAACTCACAGTTGAACTGTGAGCATTTTGGTATCACCTTGTTGGCCGCTCTTTGCCTACACATTGTGCTTTTTCAAGCGTCCTGAGAATGTGAGATCTGTGGGTTGAGGCAGTGAAGGCTCTGTGAAAACAGCAGGTCTCACTCCTCATTCATCCCACAAATGATTTGAGGACTTACCATGTGCTCATAGTAAGGCACTGGCAACAGAGTAATAACCAAAGCATTTCTTGTTGGAATGCAGTCAGTCCTAGGGGAATGAAATAGACAACAAAAAAACAAGCAAGCTGGATATCCAAGTGTGGAATTCAAGAAAAAGGTCCAGGCTGGAAATAGAAATGAGTGTAATTGGCACAGAGATGAAACTTAAAGCCATGAAACCAGGAAGGTTCCCCCAAGGGAGTGTCCTAGAAGTAAAAAGGTCAAAGAACCCAGTCCTGGAGCAATTGTTCATGAAGCCACAGGGAGATGAGGAAGATTTGGCAAAGGAGACTGGGAAGCAATGGCCAGAAATGAAGAGAAGCAGAAGAGTGTGGTGTTTCTGTGTTGAGGCTTTTGTCCCCTTTGTTCTGGTCAGCAGCAACTAACTAGGTTTTGAATTGATGGGTGACACATCCATTAAGTCAAGGTATCTGGGACAGTCTAAGAAAATCTCAGAGGAAGGATTATTAATTTAGGCCCAAAGGATGAGTAGGAATGGGGTAAGAATGGAAAAGGCTATTGCAAGAGAATGAGAATGTACGAGCAAAGATCTGGAATCAGGAATAGTTCATTTGGAGGAGGTATAAGGAGAGTGGAGAGAGCGGAGAGGGAGGTTTTTAGGAAAGGTGAGTGTGGCTAAATTCAAGGGCCTGATAAAGGAGTTTGGACTTAGCTTAAATGAGGATAAAATACTGGATGCTCCAAGCCAGTGACTCTCAATCCAGCATGACTTCATTCCTCACTACCCCCCACCGCTCCCGCCCCCCAGGACATTTGGTATCTGGAGATATCTGTTATTGTCACTATGAGGTAGGGTGCTATTGGTATCTAAGGGGGTAGAGATCAAGGGCTCTTTTTAAAATAGCGTACAGTGCACAGGATAGCCCCTGCCCAAAGAATTCTCCAGCCAAAAATGTCACTGGTGCAGAGGCTGAGAACACTGCCCTAAAATGCCCTTTAATGAACCCCTCGTATTTTAGCAGTAGGCACAGGCAGCTGTATTTGTTGGTGGCTTTGATGTTTTAGGGTTTAAACAATAAGATGCTATTTCTTCCTCAGGTCTCCTCTCTTTTTTATTGTAGATATTAAAGTAGAAAAGAATTTCAGCATCGTATTTCAGGTATACTAGGTGAGGGGAGGGCGTTAGTATGTTTTCTTCTAGCTTAATTTCTAAGATTCCATCTTACTACCTCACCTTTCCAATGTCTGTTATGTCCAAAATAACTGAACAATGCAATATAGTTGTATGTCCCTTACTGTGTTCATAATATGATTACCTCATTAGAACAGACCGTTCGGAGCCAAGATACTAGATACAAGACACAAGATACTAGAAAATTTTCCATTTTCTCCAAAGTGAGAGAGAAAGTGCTAGGTAGAGTATGCAGTATACACTTTTGTTTAAAAGACAGCAACATGCAAAAGCCAAGTGTTTGCTTCACAGCTACAAATATGGAAACAAAAAGAGGCAATATAGAATGCAATAATTCTCACTTCCAGAGTGAGGATTAGGAACTACAGAGAGAACTCGGGTTTGTTGAGAATAAAAATGGGTAATGTCCCTCCAAGAAGTGATACCATGTCTTTTTTCCAGTGCTATATGTTCCACATGTATGTTGGAGTTCGTGCTGGAGGAGGGATCGGGGATGAAATCGAAGACCCAGCAGGAGACGAATATGAGATCTATCGAATCATCTTTGACATCACTTTCTTCTTCTTTGTTATTGTCATTCTCTTGGCCATAATACAAGGTAAGTGTCATCCTCGCTGAAGCTGATAACATCTAGAATTTGAGCCACATATTGCTGAAGTTAATATTCAAGGTAGGGTAATAACATCAAGTGTTTCCTGGCAAAGCCAAATCAAACTTTTCCTTTCAGTATTTCTTCATCATGCAGTCTACAGGGGAAAAGGTAAAGCAGCATGGAACCCTGGTATGAACGGAAGATACAGTGTTATTTTGTCTTCTTCCAAATAACATAATGGAAAGGGCACTTTCCTTGGTTTGATTCTCACCTCTGGGTTTCAGACACATGAACCCCAGCTTTACAATCTTGGGTGGATGAGCCATTTAACCCTTTAAACTTCTAAGCCAGCTGGGTGCAGTGGCTCATGCCTATAATCCAAGGACTTTGGGAGGCTGAGGCAGGTGGATCACTTGAGGTCAGGAGCTCGAGCCCAGCCTGACCAACATGGTGAAACCCCATCTCTATTAAAAATACAAAACTAGCCAGGTGTGGTGGCACACGCCTGTAATCCCAGCTACCTGAGAGGCTGAGGCAGGAGAACTGCTTGAACCCAGGAGGTGGAGGTTGTGGTGAGCTGAGATCACATCATTGCACTCCAGCCTGGGCAAGAAGAACGAAACTCATTTCATAAACCACACACACACACAAACCCACCACCACCACCAACTTCTAAGCCCTATGGTTGTTGAGAATTTTTAAAATGACATACAGGCCAGGCACGGTGGCTCACGCCTGCAATCCCAACACTTTGAGAGGCTGAGGCAGGTGGATCACTTGAGGTCAGGAGTTCAAGACCAGCCTGGCCAACCTGGTGAAACCGTGTCTCTACTAAAAATACAAAAATTAGCCTGATGTGGTGGTATGAACCTATAATCCCACTACTTGGGAGGCTGAGGCAGAAGAATCACTTGAACCTAGGAGGAGGAGGTTGCAGTGAGCAGAGGTCGCACCATTGCATTCCAGCCTGGGTGACGAGCGAAACTCCATCTCCAAAAAAAAAAAAAAAAAAAAAAGGAGGGTAGCTGGCAAGATGGCCAAATAGGACCAGCTCCAGACTGCAGTTCCCAGCAAGATCAATGCAGAAGGCGGTGATTTCTGCATTTCCACCCAAGGTACCCAGTTCATCTCCCTGGGACTGGTTGGACAATGGGTGCAGCCCACAGAGGGTGAGCAGAAGCAGGGTGGGGTGTCACCTCACCTGGGAAGCACAAGGGGTTGGGGAATTTCCCTCCCGTAGCCAAGGGAAACCGTGAGAGACTGGACTGGGAGGAATGGTGCACTCCAGCCCAGATTCCGTGCTTTTCCCACAGTCTTAGCAACCAGCAGACCAGTAAATACCCTCCACTGCCTACGCCACCAGGGCCCTGGGTTTCAAGCACAAAACTGGGTGGTTGTTTGGGCAGGTACCAAGCTAGCTGCAGAAGTTTTTTTCGTACCCCAGTGGCACCTGGGACACCAGCGAGACAGAACCATTCACTGCCCCAGAAAGAGATCTGAAGCCAGGGAGCCAAGTGGTCTGGCTCAGCAGGTCCCACCCCCACGGACCCCAGCAAGCAAAGACCCACTGGCTTGAAATTCTCGCTGCTAGCACAGTGGTATGAGGTTGACCTCGGTTGCGCCAGCTTGGTCGGGGGAGGGCCATCTGCCATTGCTGAGGCATGAGTAAGCAGTTTTATCCTCACAATGTAAACAAAGCCAATGGGGAGTTCCAATTGGGTGGAGCCCACTGCAGCTCAGCAAGGCCATTGCGGCCAGACTGCCTCTCTAGGTTTTCCTCCTCTCTGAAAAAAGAGACAGCAACCACAGTCAGGTACTTACAGATAAAACCCCCATCTCCCTGGGACAGAGCACCTGGGGGAAGGGGTGGCTGTCGGTGCAGCTTCAACAGACTTAAATGACCCTGCCTGACAGCTGTGAAGACAGCAGCAGATCTCCCAGCATAGTGTTCCAGCTCTAATAAGGGACAGACTGCCTCCTGAAGTGGGTCCCTGACCCCCATGTATCCTGACTCGGGCCAACAGACACCTCATACAGGAAAGCTCGGGCTGACATTTGGTGGGTGCGCCTCTGGGAAGAAGCTTCCAGAGGAAGGAACATGCAGCAATCTTTGCTGTTCTGCAGCCTCCACTGGTGATACCCAGGCAGACAGGGTCTGGAGTGGACCTCCAGCAAACTCCAGCAGACCTGCAGCAGAGGGGCCTGTTAGAAGGAAAACTAACAAACAGAAAGGAATAGTATCAACATCAACAAAAAGGACATGCACTCAAGAGACTCCATCCGAAGGTCACCAACATCAAAGACCAAAGGTAGATAAATCCATGGAGATGGGGAGAAACCAGCACACCAAGGCTGAAAATTCCAAAAACTGGAACGCCTCTTCTCTCCAAATATCACAACTTCTCGCCAGCAAGGGAACAAAACTGGATGGAGAATGAGTTTGACAAAATGACAGAAGTAAGCTTCAAAAGGTGAGTAATAACAAACTCCTCCGAGCTAACGGAGCATTTTCTAACCCAATGCAAGGAAGCTGAGAACTTTGAAAAAAGGTTAGAGAAATTGCTAAACTAGAATAACCAGTTTAGAGGAGAACATAAATGACCTGATGGAGCTGAAAAACACAGCATGAGAACTTCGTGAAGCATACACAAGTACCAATAGCTGAATCCATCAAGCAGAAGAAAGGATATCAGAGATTGAAGGTGAACTCAATGAAATAAAGTGAGAAGACAAGATTAGAGAAAAAAGAGTGAAAAGAAATGAACAAATCCTTCAGGAAATATGGGACTATGTGAAAAGACCAAATATACGTTTGACTGGTGTACCTGAAAGTGATGGGAGAATGGAACCAAGTTGGAAAACACCCTTCAGGATATTATCCAGGAGAACTTCCCCAACCTAGCAAGGCAGACCAACATTCAAATTCAGGAAATCCAGAGAACACCACAAAGATACTCCTTGAGAAGAGCAACCCCAAGACACATAATGGTCAGATTCACCAAGGTTGCAATGAAGGAAAAAATGTTAAGGGCAGCCAGAGAGAAAGGTCGGGTTACCCACAAAGGGAAGCCCATCAGACTAACAGCAGATCTCGCTGTAAAAACCCTGCAAGCCAGAAGAGAGTGGGGGCAAATATTCAACATTCTTAAAGGAAAGAATATTCAACTCAGAATTTCACATCCAGCCAAACTAAGCTTCATAAGCGAAGGAGAAATAAAATCCTTTAAAGACAAGCAAACGCTGAGAGATTTTGTCACCAGCAGGCCTGCCTTACAAGAGCTCCTGAAGGAAGCACTAAAAATGGAAAGGAACAACCGGTACCAGCCACTGCAAAAACATACCAAATTGTAAAGACCATTGACACTATGAAGAAACTGCATGAACTAACGGGAAAAATAACCAGCTAGCATCATAATGACAGGATCAAATTTACACATAACAATATTAACCTTAAATATAAACAGGCTAAATGCCCAAATTAAAAGACACAGACTGGCAAATTGGATAGAGTCAAGACCCATCAATGTGCTGTATTCAGGAGACCCATCTCATGTGCAAAGACACACATGGGCTCAAAATAAAGGGATGGAGGAATATTTACCAAGCAAATGGAAAGAAAAAATAGCAAGGATTGTAATTCTAGTCTCAGATAAAACAGATTTTAAACCAACAAAAGTCAAAAGAGACAAAGAAGGACATTACATATGGTAAAGGGATCAATGCAACAAGAAGAGCTAACTATCCTGAATATATATGCACCCAATACAGGAGCACCCAGATTCATAAAACAAGTTCTTAGAGACCTACAAAGAGACTTAGACTCCCCACAATAATAGTGAGAGACTTTAACACCCCACTGTCAATATTAGATCAATGAGAGAAAATTAGCAAGGATATCCAGGACTTGAACTCACCTCTGGACCAAGCAGACCTAACAGACATCTACAGAACTCTCCACCCGAAATCAACAAAATATGCATTCTTCTCAGTACCAATTCACACTTATTCTAAAATTGACCACATAATTGGAAGCAAAATGCTACTCAGCAAATGCAAAAGAATGGAAATCCTCACAAAGTGTCTCTCAGACCACAGTGCAATCAAATTAGAACTCAGGATTAAGAAACTCACTTAAAATCGCACAACTACGTGGAAACTGAAAAACCTGCTCCCGAATGGCTACTGGGTAAGTAATAAAATTAAGGCAGAAATACAGATGTTCTTTGATACCTGCTGCTGAATGACTACTGGGTAAGAAATGAAATTAAGGCAGAAATACAGATGTTCTTTGATACTGATAAGAACAAAGACACAACGTGCCAGAATCTCTGGGACACATATAAAGCAGTGTGTGGAGGGAAATTTATAGCACTAAATGCCCACAAGAGAAAGCAGGAAAGATCAAAATTGACACCCTAACATCACAATTAAAAGAACTAGAGAAGCAAGAGCAAACAAATTCAAAAGCTAGCAGAAGACAAGTAATAACTAAGACAGTGAATCAAGATCGTGCCACTGCACTCCAGCCTGGGTGACAGAGCAAGACTCCATCTCAAAAAAAAAAAAAAAAAAAAAGTAAGAAATAACTAAGATCACTGCAGAACTGAAGGAGATAGAGAAAGGAAAAACCCTTCAAAAAAAATCAGTGGGTCTAGGAGCTGGTTTTTTGAAAAGATCAACAAAATAGATAGATCACTAGCTAGACTAATAAAGAAGAAAAGAGAGAAGACTCAAACAGATGTAATACAAAATTATAAAGCGGATATCATCGCTGATCCCATACATATACAAACTACCATCAGAGAATACTATAAACATCTCTACGCAAATAAACTAGAAAATCTAGAAGAAATGGGTAAATTCCTGGACACATACACCCTCCCAAGACTAAACCAGGAAGAAGCTGAATCCCTGAATAGATCAATAACAAGTTCTGAAATTGAGGCAGTAATTAATAGCCTACCAACCAAAAAAGTCCAGGACCTGACGGATTCACAACTGAATTCTACTAGAGGTACAAAGAGGAGCTGGTACCATTCCTTCTGAAATTATTCCCAACAATAGAAAAAGAGGGAATTCTCCCTAACTCATTTTATGAGACCAGAATCATCCTGATACCAAAACCTGGCAGAAACACAACAAAAAAAGAAAACTTCAGGGCAATATCCCTGATGAACATCAGTGCAAAAACCTCAATAAATAACTGGCAAACCAAATCCAGCAGCACATCAAAAAGCTTATCCCCTGGGATGCAAGGCTGGTTCAACATATGCAAGTCAATAAATGTAATCCATCACATAAACAGAACCAATGACAAAAACCACATGATTATCTCAATAGATGCAGAAAAGGCCTTCAACAAACTTCAACAGCCCTTCATGCTGAAAACTCTCGATAAACTAGGTATTGATGGAAGGTATCTCAAAATAATGAGAGCTATTTATGACAAACCCACAGCCAATATCATACTGAATGGCCAAAAACTGGAAGCATTCCCTTTGAAAACTGGCACAAGACAAGAATGCCCTCTGTCACCACTCCTATTCAACATAGTGTTGGAAGTTCTGGCCAGGGCAATCAGGTAAAACAAAGAAATAAAGGATATTCAGTTAGTAAGAGAGAAAGTCAAATTGTCTGTTTGCAGATGACATGATTGTATATTTGGAAAATCCCATCATCTCAGCCCAAAATCTCCTTACACCGATAAGCAACTTCAGTAAAGTCATAGGATACAAAATCAATGTGCAAAAATCACAAGCATTCCTATACACCAGTAATAGACAAACAGCCAAATCATGAGTGAACTCCCATTCACAATTGCTACAAAGAGAATAGAATACCTAGGAATACAACTTTCAAGGGATGTGAAGGACCTCTTCAAAGAGAACTACAAACTACCACTCAAGGAAGTAAGAGAAGACACAAACAAATGGTAAAACATTCCATACTCATGGATAGGAAGAATCAATATAGTGAAAATGTCCATACTGCCCATAGTAATTTATAAATTCAATGCTATCCCCATCAAGCTACCATTAACTTTCTTCACAGAATTGGAAAAAAAACTACTTTAAATTTCATATGGAACCAAAAAAGAGCCCACATAGCCAAGACAATCCTAAGCAGAAAAAACAAAGCTGGAGGCATCACACTACCTGACTTCAAAATTTACTACAAAGCTACAGTACCAAAAACAGCATGGTACTGGTACCAAAACAGATATCTAGAACAATGGAACAAAACAGAGGCCTCAGAAATAACACTAAACATCTACAACTATCTGATCTTTGACAAACCTGACAAAAAGAAGCACTGGGGAAAGGATTCCCCATTTAATAAATGGTGTTGGGAAAACTGGCTAGCCATAGGCAGAAAGCTGAAACTGGATTCCTTCCTTACAACTTATACAAAAATTAACTCAAGACGGATTAAAGACTTAAATATAAGACCTAAAACCATAAAATCCCTAGAAAAAACCTAGGTAATACCATTCAGGACATAGGCATGGGCAAAGACTTCATTACTAAAACACCAAAAGCAATGGCAACAAAAGCCAAAATTGACAAATGGGATCTAATTAAACTAAAGAGCTTCTGCACAGCAAAAGAAGCTATCATCAGAGTGAACAGGCAACCTACATAATGGGAGAAAATTTTTTGCTGTCTCTCCATCTGATATACAGCTAATATCCAGAATCTACAAAGAACTTAAACAACTTTACAAGAATTAAACAAACAGCCCCATCAAAATGGGTGAAGGATATGAACAGACACTTCTCAAAAGACATTTATGCAGCCAACAAACATGAATAAAAGCTCATCACTTGTCATTGAAGAAATGCAAATCAAAACCACAATGAGATACCATTTTATGCCAGTTAAAATGGCAATCATTAAAAAGTCAGGAAACAACAGATGCTGAAGATGATGTGCAGAAATAGGAACACTTTTACATTGTTTGTGGGAGTGGAAATTAGTTCAACCATTGTAGAAGACACTGTGGCAATTTTTCAAGGATCTAGAACTAGCAATACCATTTCACCCAGCAATTGCATCACTGGGTATATACCCAAAGAATTATAAATCATTCTACTATAAAAACACATGTACACGTGTTTTTATTGTGGTGCTGTTCACAATAGCAGACTTGGAACCAACCCAAATGCCTATCAGTGATAGACTAGATTTTAAAAAGTGCCACATATACACCATGGAATACTATGCAGCCATAAAAAAGGATGAGTTCATGTCCTTTGCAGGGACATGGATGAAGCTGGAAACCATCATTCTCGGCAAACTAACACAAGAACAGAAAACAAACACCACATGTTCTCACTCACAAGTGGGAGTTGAACAATGAGAACACATGGACACAGTGGGGCATCACACACCAGGACCTGCTGGGGGGTCAGGATAGCATTAGGAGAAATACCTAATGTGGATAATGAGTTGATGGGTGCAGCAAAAACCACCATAGCACATGTATGCCTGTGTAACAAATCTGCACATTCTGCACATGTACCCCAGAACTTAAAGTATAATTAAAAAAGGACATACATTCAAGTACCCTGTGTAATACCGATGCATAGTCAGTGCTTTATAAATAACTATAAAGCTATTAATAGTATCATTGTTGAGTACCTACTATCTGCCAAGCACATGTATTAACTAATTTTACCATTTCACCGACCTTATGAGAATGGTGCTTTTCTGTGTGAAGTAACTGAGCCACAATCAGTCTAAGGAACTTGGCCGAAGTGCACAGCTAAACAGGGCTGGAATCCATCTATACCCAGACAATCTGGATCCAGACCCCTTGCAACCACAGTGTTGTATTGACCCACTAGTTCTTCCTTTTACTTCTGGGCAACTTGGAGTGTGGTGCTTTCTCTCTCAGAAATGCCATGTATCTTTTCTGCTTAACACATTTATCCTGGCTTGAATTAAATGTCTGTAAATGTGACAATCTAAAGTCCACAGACATCAAATGACAATATTTTTTAGTAAAGTACCATGGACAAGTTTAAGGGACTCATAATTCATTCATTGTGCTCTTAGTGAGTGTAAAAATAACATGTTTTCTAAGAGGGCAAAGTTATAAGATAACTTGGAAGAAAGTGTGAAGCCAGCAGGTCTCAGGAAGGAAAAGGAGCTTAAATCAACGCAGTGTTTCTGATTGCCACAGTCAATGAAATTATGGAAGCTTACTTATAAGGGACTTGTGAAAAAAAGTGATTTGAGGCCTGGCACCTGGCTCATGCCTATAATCCTAACACTTTGGGAAGCTGAGGCCAGGGGATCACTTGAGCCCAGGAGTTCGAGACCAGTCTGGTCAACATGATGAAACTCTGTCTCTACAAACAGAAATTAGCAGGGTGTGGTGGTATGCACCTGTAATGCCAGCTACTTGGGAAGCTGAGGCAGGAGGATCACTGAGCCCATGAGGTTGAGGCTGCAGTGAGCTGTGATCGCATCACTGCACTCCAGCCTGGGTTACAGAGCAAGACTGTCTCAAAAAAAAAAAAAAAAGTGACTTGAGGCAAATTTCTTCGTTTAAGTGGTCATGTTTTATTTCTACATTAGTACTTGAAAAATCTTATTAGTGGAGCTTTCTGTACTTACTCATAAACCTCAGCTGCTCTTTTTCAGCATGAAGTATGTAATAACATCTGTATATGCCAAGTTAACAAAAGGTTTTTCCTGCTGTCATTTCATTTTAAAACACTCTTTCAGTGAGCATATGTCCCAGTAACTGCACGTACTTCTGCCCCCAAGGAGAGAACACCGCCTCCTTTCTCCTAAGAGTATCGGATATGTAGTCACATTTACCATGTTCTGAGCATTTTGCAAAGTAGTTGTACATCTCCCCTTTCCCTGAGGGGATTAGCCAAGGAACTGAATTATTCATTGCTTGATAAAGATTAAATAGTGTTTTTATTTAACACCAGGTCTAATTATCGATGCTTTTGGAGAACTAAGAGACCAACAGGAACAAGTCAAAGAAGACATGGAGGTAAGCTTCTCCATTCATGACTCAGCCTTTTTGTTGTCGTGGGCCCTGGTTTTCCTTACTGCCTTTATCAAGAGAATCATGAATGTGGGAAGGAGGAGGGGAAAGGGCACAACTCATGGTTTCACTAGTCTGTTTTCCATTCAAGCAATACATATAGTTGAACAGCATGGTCGGCTGAAACCGTGGTGGACCCCACGTGCATGCAAACAGCAATAGGACACCATCCTTTCCCTCCAGAAGTGAGGAGACTATTCATTCAAAACCAAAGATTCAATGACAAGTAAACAGATGATTACAGAGCAGTGTGGTGTGTCCTTTATAGGAGTAAAACCCTGAGTGCTAGGGTCTCCAGGGCTGGTATCTGATTCATTCCTGGATGGTCAGGGAATTTCCTAGAAGAAGGGATGTCTGAGCTGAGGTCTGAAGACTATGGAAGTCTGTGGGTTTGATAAGGAGAGAGGAGGACAGTTTGGGCCACCTCCCACCCCCCTTCTCCCACACCATGGACATCTCCAGGGGTACCATTCACAATGGGATCTTTGAGCCCATCGCCACCCGAAATTATATACCAAGACTGATGTTAGGGAATTTGATGTGCAGGTTTTTTTCTTAGCAGCCTCAGTGCTACCAGATGCAGATTAAATTCTGAGGACGAGGCCGGAGAGGAAGACCAGTGAATGAAGAACCTAATCACCCATTTGAGAAATTTACAGTTTAGTATATGGGCTGTGGGAAACAAGAAACGGGCTTTAGGCAGGGCAGCCAGATGATCAGATTACCATTTTAAAAAGATCACTGTGGTTTAAAATGTGAGGCATGAACTAGAAACTGGCAAGAACAGGGACAGGGAAGTGGACTGTCAGCATTTTCCAGGTGGGAGACTCTGAAGCTTTTGCTAACGAGGTGTCACTTGGGAGTTGGGCAAGTACTGCCTGAATCCATCTAGTTCCTGCATCCTCAGTGAGGGACTTGGTGATTGGTCAAATGCAGAGGATGGAGAGGATGGAGCAAGCAAGGGGTTATCCAGGTTTCAGGCATTAGCCACCAGAGGGATGGTGGCATACTTAGCTGACACAGGTAACCCAGAGGAAGAACAGGTTCATCAGTAAAGCTGATGAGTGTGATTTGAACCAGTTCAATGGAAGAGACATCATTGCAGTGGTATGAAGACCTGATCGATTATTCTCCCCAATTGCTCAATGTGGCCTATCAGCTGTCAGCAGATAGGGATCAATAAGGCAGGAAGAATTTTATACACTATGATAATCATCTTGATTGTAGTTCCTAAAATACAGGACCTCATAAACATGCTTCAGATGGCATAAAACAGCTTACAACTGGCAGGGAAAGATGAACACCAGAGTCACATGGGACAATTATTGAATACATTTGAAATGATACATATGCAATTCCAATAATAAAATAGGGGGTCTGCTTCTCCTTGGGTTTTGTGGACCAGGCCTGTCTGCAAGGGGCGGACCTAAGCAGGTGCCTCTCTACAGGCTGCTTAGGAGAGGCATGGTCCAGAGAAAGTGGAACCAAGAAGACCAGGAACCTGGTCCCTAGAGTCAAAAGTTGTTCTCCATACACATCCACTGGCTAATTCTGTACCTAGCACAGCACCTGGCAGACCCTCACTGAATTGTAGATGGGATGCCTCATAGCTTGATATTTGATTTGGCCTTTTCTAAAGGAAAGTAATCTGTACCTTTTCCCCCTTGGTCATCAGACTTCGGGTGGGTGGGTACTAAGTTTGTAGTTTCAGTTGAGGACACAGCTAATCCTGCTTAGATAACGTTAGTCAGTGTCATGAACAAGAGTTGATCACTAAGCCTGGACATTTTCACCTAGGCTAGAGAAAGGAAGAGACGTTGCTTTGCAGCCATCATCATCATCATCCTCTTGTTCCCTGTCTGCATCTGCTACTTATTGCTGCTGGTACCTGTGTCATTTAAGCCAACACCAAGATATAGTTACAGAGACAGTTCTATTTATATTTGTGGGCTTGGCACAGCCTCCATGTGATGATCTCTGACGTGTATGGAGTGAACCAAATAATAGCTGCCCCTCCATGGCAAGTTGTGTTTTCCTTTTGTTTTGCTTTCTGAACTCTGACGTTAATGTTTCCCTTTGTTTTCTAGACCAAATGCTTCATCTGTGGGATAGGCAATGATTACTTCGACACAGTGCCACATGGCTTTGAAACCCACACTTTACAGGAGCACAACTTGGCTAATTACTTGTGAGTGTGCCTGTTTCAGAATCTTCCACCTCTCCAGTAGCCGCCACCAGTCCCCGCCCATCTCAGAATAGAGAGGTTTTTGTTTCTTGTTTAAAAAACAATTGCTGCAGATGCTTTCAGAGAAAGACCAACAGCTAATGGCTCTCTTTTCCTCTGGAGTAGGTTGACTTAAGAAGTTAAGTTGCAGCTCTTCATGTAAATGATATTTTCTAGAATTTGAAATGAAGAGGTGGACAGGGAGGAGCAGAGCCTCTCTGCGAGTCTTGGTCATGTTTCTCATTTTAGATAAGATTTCCCAGGCTGCTTCCCAGGAAGAGGCGAGTCTCCGTTTTTCTTCTTACAGATCTTAAGAGGACTTTCAGATCTCGACAGGCACTGTTGGATACCAACTTAAAAGCTGCATTTCAAAACATATTAATACATAGAAATCTTTCCATTACTCGAGATTAGCCAAAACTATAGTTTGGTAAAATGCTATTCTTACTCATTTTTGGACCCAATTGTAGTAACAAACAGAAGAGATGCCGAGTAGCATTATAGGGAAAAAATCAGTGGAACTTGATCAGTAAATTAAAACTTCTCCTTAAGCTAGTCTTCAGTTCTAATTCATCCGTGTTGATTTGATTCCAACCAATGTGTATATTCCTAACTTGAAGCCTCTAGGGTCAAATAGCAACAGATCAGAAAAGTCAGGTCAACAGCCTTTCCTCTTTCTGGTACGCTGTAATTTTTCCAAAAATTTGCATGTGGTATTTTCTCTGTGCTGGCCATAATTGAATGCAGCATACAATTTATCTAAATATGCCCTGTTTATCCTAATATTTCCATACAGTTCATTTCTGATCAGTCTCTCTGCATCTGTAGGTTTTTTCTGATGTATCTTATAAACAAAGATGAAACAGAACACACAGGACAGGTAGGTAAATTATTAGGTATCATCTTCTGAAAAAAATTATAGAGAAGCTCTAAATATCAGAACAAAATGTGTGCATTAAACAGTGAGGGATGGAATTACTTTCAGATATTTGTTGTGGTATCTTGATATAAAGTTCCTGTTACGTTGAATGAGTATGGAAAAGATTGCCTTTGTTACAGTAGAATTCTATACTAATTTTATGTAAAACAATAAGCTTTTACTAACTGCAAATGCTGGATTTCAGTTTTGAATTCCATTATTTTAAAAAATTGAGTTCTTAATTATTGCATAATGTTCTTGATTGTTTAATCAGATAGATGATTTCCAATCAACTTCAAAGTATTATGTACAATGCATATTAAATGTCTAAGGCATTTAAGCTATTTGAAGTTTCTCTTCCAATGTGCAGTTAGTTTGAATTTGAAGGATACAATATTTTAAGAGAACCCTCAAAAGCATAAATGTGTATTTATACACACACACATATACATATATATTTTTTGAGACAAGGTCTTGCTGTTTTGCCAAGGCTGGAGTGCAGTGGCATGATCAGGGCTCACTACAGCCTTGACTTCCTGGGCTCAATAAATCATCCTGTTTCAGCCCCACAAGTACCTGAAACTACAGGCATGCACCACCACGCCTGGCTTTTTTTTTTTTTTTTTTAATTTTAGTGCAGACAAGATCTCGTTATGTTGCCCAGGCTGGTCTTGAGTGCCTGAGCTCAAGCGATCCTTCCACCTCAGCCTCCCAAAATGCTGGGATCATAGGCGTGAGCCAGTGTGCCCAGCCAACATATTTTTAATCATTATTATGGTGAGGATGAAGATTGTTACTAGAAGTTAATAAGGTCTGGTATAGTTAGTTAGGAACCATCTAAATGAATGTGGACTTCTCTATTCCGTGTGATATAGGTAACAAAATTGAGTTTCTACCTTATGTTTTGTTAGCACACACTTAAGGGAAAATGTTAATACATTTCCTTGACTTTTACAGGAATCTTATGTCTGGAAGATGTATCAAGAAAGGTGTTGGGAATTTTTCCCAGCAGGGGATTGTTTCCGGAAACAGTATGAAGACCAGCTAAATTGAACTCAGACCCCAATCACCTCTCAAAACTAAAACCCCACCCCTTTCTCTCCCTCTCTCAATTTCTCTGCTCTCTTGGAAACATTTTGCTGATTGTGTGAATTGCCAGCATTGTGTGTTTTCTGGGAGCATCGAAACTCTGTTTCGGAAGACCTGTTTCCCCACCCCCCACCACCTTCTGTATTTACGTTGAGACTAAACATGGAAGAATAATCTAAATTCATACTCAGACAAAAAAAGGAATTCTGGAAAGAAAACCATTCTGGACACTGTCATAACGCACACAGACAGATTTTCTTCTGAGGCTCCTGGAGTCTCCTCGAGCTACGGGACCTTCACAGAGACGTGTGGCAGCCACACTCACCCGGCCTCTTTATTTCACCATCCTGGAAGGAAGCTGTCTAATGGTCACAGAGCACTGTAGCACTTAACAGACTGCCATGGACACCAGTTGCGAAGGGAAATAGTGCCTTACTATATGTGGGTTGAGCTATGCAGAAGATACGTGCATGAAAAAACATCTTTATTTTCTTTATGTCGACCTTTCTTTTCTTAGATTGATTTTATGAGGTTTTTTTTTTTTCTCCTTTAGTCTTTTCTTTGGTGGGGGAGGGTAAGAAAAGCAGTTTGCACCTTAAAAAGAGAAAAAAAAAAAGCGGGTGGTGTCTCAGGACGAAAGGAGGCTCTTCTCATTCAGCTAAATTCACATTTGCCCTCCCCCCCCGCCCCCACCATATGCTCCTGCTATTATTTTGGTAATGCTCTGATGCAACATTGCAACTTTATGAAATCTTTGTATGAAAACAAAAAGACTGCAAAAAATACACTTTCAAAAGAAACCATTCATTGCATGTTTATTATGCAAGTTTAAATGAACAAAGAAAACCTTCGGAAACAAGTTGATCAACGTGAGAGAAATTTCCTGATAATTATATTCATAGTAATAAAGTGTCGTGGGCTTAATTGTATATCTGGAGCCAGTGTCATCCACCAACAATGTGATACGTTATGAACTTGACAGTAGTTTTGGGCTTTTCTCTTTCTTTCAGCCACCTGCCACCTGTGATCAGTTTTGTTGATTAAGGACTTCTTGTCAGGTCATTTTTTAATATTAAAGCTGAAGCAATATCCATTCAGGGATTTCATCAGTTGCATCACAAAACACGGATGATGATATACATCACTCCATTTCTTTCCATTGTGAGTCCTTTTACGTGTAATGCTAACCTTTACAATTAAAAAGTCAGATTCAGAATGGAAACAAGGTCATTTTGCAAACATTGGAGCTCTTTTATTACAAGTCTGCTTGTTAATTTTAGAATTGTAAAACCGCTCTGATTAAACTACTTAACTAACTTTCTCATCCTCTTCTTTCTCCATTTAACTTACAACTGGGACTCATAAAATCTTGAGCTTCTAACTTGAGGTGGATATAGGACAATCCCAAACACTGCACTGAGACTATCGCTGTCAGATTTCCTGGCACCTCTAAGACTGCCGTTGTATATATCATTGTGGGACCTCAGAGTCACCAGGCACCTGGCCTACCCCTGTCGTTTCCCTGTTATATGGATCGGGCAGACCTCTTGAAACCTCCAATGACAGAAACAAAAAAAGTCGCTTATCTCCCAGATTATTTAATTCTTATAGAACTCTCATTTTAGAAAGCTCTTCCTTGCTCAGGGCAAATTCATTTCCTATAATAGGAGTTCATTTTCTGTCTTAATATGAAAGAGAATCAGTACCCTAGTATGTGGTGTATTAAACATTCAAAAACCAATTGAACATTTGCTGTGTGCAAAGTACTGCTGTGGGTACCGGTGACTTCTCTGTCATCTTACACCTTACCAGCTCAACATCACAGTGCTAGTGTCTAGATTTTGCCTTTGTCTTCTGGTATCACTTTTATGTGAGGAAAGGAATAAACTTGGCTGTACCATAGGAATTTTCAAGCCTGTTCAGGGAGGTGATCTGATGCTCTGAAGACTCTGAATAAAATAAATGAGGTCAGCTCCACAAAACATCAAAGAGTGCACTGCCGTTTGCCATGAAACACTGCAGAGCAAGCATCTAGTGGAGAGGAATGAATATTTTTCCAGGACATAAAGTCCACTGATAGATTCAGGTGTTCTAGTTATAAAGCCCAAATCAGAGGTGACACAAAGCAACAGTACAGGTGGGAGGTGAGTGACTGAATAAATGCATAGCTGCCTCTAGATTTTGCAGGCTCTTAAATAGGCTCTCCTGACGGTGCCCAGCTCTAAAGTTCTGGGAGGTGGCAGAAGGACTCTGAGAGAAAGAGGGGCTGGGATTTGGGACACATGAGTGTTGGAAAAAGAGGAAAGGAACAGAGCTGGTTACTGGAGAAAGTCACACTTGCCAGCCTCCTCACTGGCCCACCATTAGAGGAAGACCCCTCTTCCTTCTCTTCTCAGGGCCTCCAAAGAGAAGAGGAAGCTTTTCTTTATCAGCATGAATTCCCCCAGGAAATGCCTCAGTGAATCTCAAACACAATGTAGCTCTCCACTTCTCTAATTCAACTCAGGACTGCGTGACCCAAAGTCAAGAAATGGAATCCTTTTAGAAATACTAGACCAATATTCAAACATTCACCCCCAAAAAATTCTAATGAATGCCCACATATCCCTATTCTCAGCTACAACACTTAGAGACCTCATTCTGTCCTTATTTCATCTGTTCCTCTCCTTTTCTTCCTTAGAAACAGCTTTTGCATCTATGCCATAAAATAAGTTTATATTCACAATTTACGTTGAAGTTTTCCAAATGCCCCTGGTCATCAATGTCCACTGGTACTCCTCAGATGGTCATTTTTCGTGTGCAGGAGACAGTTTGTTCTCAGTCCCACAAGAACTCATTTAAAAGTCATATTGTAATGAAAATACTTTGTAACAATTATATCTTGGAAAATTGTACATGTTTTCACTATCTTGCTTCACCAGGGAAATGTTCATATTTTTCTGAAGCTCCTATTTTCTGGGTGAATATACCAATTTGATACCTGTTGTTAAGGTGTTTGGGTGGCTGTATGTGGCGAGTGCCTCATTTACTCTGGGCACAGTGAAAGAGAACTTTTTGAAAATACACTTACCCAAACATGGAATGCAGGTAAACTTGACATGAAACAGGCTTGAACAGTTAGACATTCCCCAGATTATTTCATAAATCTCCATTGTGTTGTGAAGAGAATGACCTCACTGTCACCTTCCTGATAACATTTCTGCCCAGCACTCAAAAATGTCTGTGATAGCCACTTAGTTCAATAGCATCCTAATCTTGATAGGAGTGCATGGATGGAGTCAGGGCTTTTTAATAGCCATAAATATTAATAGCACACATCTCTCACAGAACAAAGTTCAGTATCCTTTCATCTAAAATGGTATAATTTAATTTTATGGCTAATGTGAATCTAAAGCAGGTAATTAAAAATAAATACTTAAAGTTTCATGTTCGCAAAACCATGGAGTTTCACCTACCAACCCTGCATGCCCATATGTTCCATGCCAACCCTGCATGCCAAATGTTCATAAATTTTATATTTATTTTCTTCCTGGAAATCTATGAACTTGATGTATGTGCATACTATCTTCATTAAGCACGGCTAAAATAGGCCTTTTAATTTTTATTCACAAAAAAAGAATATTTTTATAGGTCTGGTTAACAACATAAAGTATAACAGGTAATGATCCTAACATGAGCAATACTATATTGATGTGTAAGCAGAAACTATAATTTTTTTTTAAAAGACCAAACCTAAAAGTGGTTCCACATAATTTGAATTACCTGCAGTTGAGCCTCATACTAAAAAATCTATAAAAATTAGATATACATCATATTTTACATGTAAATTTAGAAATGTAGATCTAGGCAGATGTAATGTCAAGAATAAGAATGATAGATGACCTTGAAATGATGAGACTCTTAATTGCCAGAAGGAGAAATTGGAAATATCCACTTAAACTTTTAACATTATGGCCAAGCTATAGGGCCTCCCACCTACACAAAATGAAGATGAATGAAACAGAACCCTTGTCAATATCAGTAAAAATTCATGACCCAATTACTGTCAGTTTATTCTTTTATTTTACATGCAAGTAGAAGAAAATCAATTAAGCAAGTTGTTTTTTTTTGTTTTTTTTTTTTTTAAGCCAGTGAGGAACTGGTAGAAACTCTTACGGTTTTGTTTAAAGAGTATAAATTATGAAATGAATTCCTGCATATTAAAATGTCATGAAGAGTAAGTTCCAGAATGAGTTGAGGCTAAATGCTACACACACAGAAATAGTTTAGCCTATAATTGCAACATTTTGGGAGGCTGAGGCAGGTGGATGACTTAAGGTCAGGAGTTTGATCACCAGCCTGTCCAACATGGCAAAACTCCCGTCTCTACTAAAAGTAAAAAATTAACGGGGCATGGTGGCACATGCCTGTAATCCCAGCTACTCAGGAGGCTAAGACAGGAGCATCCCTTGAACCCAGGAGGCGGAGGTTGCAGTGAGCTGAGATTGTACCACTGCACTCCAGCCTGGGTGACAGAGCAAGACTCTGTCTCAAAGAAGAAAGAAGAGTTTGTATTCTATACTTGGCATAACAAACAAGAAATGAATTGTTCCCTGTTTATCATATGTAGTGTCTACAAGGTACCCTCTTAGCTTGGGTTTTCATGACTCTAACCTGAGGCAAAGACTGACATAATTATGCTTCACTGGGGCCCCTACAACTGCAAGTATGAAGAAAGCAGTGCAGGGAAAGGCATGCAGCGATGTTAATGAATGCATGAGCACCCTAGCTGCTGCTCCACCACGAGCCAGGAAGAGCAACAGAGCTGTTTGGCAGGGGCCTCTGGTCGGAACGCTGGAGCTTCACCAGGCATTCTGTAAAGAGAAATAGTGTCTTGGAGTCGTCCAAGGGAGGGAGAAAGAATAGGAATGAATCTGCTACTTGTCTTCCATCTCTTATTTCTTACTGGTCAAAGGTCACCACAAGGCACAGCAAGTCCCCCTCCAACTGCTGGATGGAATCATCCGACCTCTAGGAGTTCATTCTGGATACTGGATCCATACCCTGTAGTAGGCAGTTATAGCCAAGGCTGGTAGTAGCAGAAGAGCCAGAAACCCTGGGTGCAGCTGGTCAGCCTGGCTATATAAGGGGATCCAAAGGGCCCAACATGCCAAGGACAAGACACTGGGCGGCCCCAGGCAGACCATGAAGAATGTCTGGTGCAGGAAGTGAAGGTGGAACCAGTGGCTGGAAGCCCAGGAAGCAGGTGGCACCAGTGAAATCTGAAGAGGCACAAGAGGTTTGAGTCTGAGGCAAGTGTCCCTCACGTGATTTTTCTTTGGCTTTTTATATGTTTTAGATGTTTAACAATAAAAAATGAGTGACAGGGAAAAAGTAGCTGCTAAGTTTGGATAATATGGAATAATGCTAACATATCACAGAACAAAAAGTACTATCATCTACTTCTATTTCCTCCAACAAAGAGAATGGTACAATTATTTGTATAAAAAGAAATATAGACGGTCTGCTCAAATTTAAAAAATACAAGTTCCCAAAGACATTTCAGAAAAAAAAAAAAAAAGTTTCAATTTTGTTCCAAGAATTGATACAACCATTTGTTAGAAGCAATAAAAAGATAACTTTTACCCAATTTTACCATGGTGTTCTAATACTTCTGCCCAAGAGTAGGCTAGGCCACTTTGGATGGTTTAGTGTTCCCATGAGAGGTGTTTAAGTACAAGCTGCACCGTAACTTTTCAGTATTACAGAAAGCATGCTCAGTTTAGATGCATAAAAGTCATCTGGAGGCAGCCAGAGGGAACAGCTCCCACCCAGGGATCCAGATGACAGGTGTGCTCTTAACAGATCTTCAGAGGGAGGGCACCCAGAGTGGACGGGGGGAAGACACAGAAGCTGGGCTGAAGGGGAGAAAGCTGGGAACGCTGCATGGGGCTACTGTACACTGGAACTCATTCCTGGTCCCCAACGGCTCCAGGGAAATGGGTCAGTTGAACTGGCAAGGAGCAATCCATTCTCGCCACAGGCCTCCAGGACCCCAGCAGGAGGAGACCCCTTGACCACCATGAACACTCAAGTTAGCAGGGAGAGCTGCTTAGAGAAGTGGTAAGGGCAGCAAGCCAGCTGAGGTGCAGCCCAGAGGGTTTGGTGCAGGAGCGTTTGTAGCAGAGCACAACCAGGGACGGCCATCCCCCTAGGCATGGCTTGCTCCCATAGGAGACTTTAGCCCTAGGGGAGCTGTCTGATCTGAACTCGGCAGGGCAGTCTTGCTCATCATAGAGGGCCAGATCGACCTGAGCACCCCTTGGTCTGCTGGCCTCTCCTGGGGCCCCAGCCTGGCCATGCCTGCTTGCAGGGCAGTCTTAGGTGCCCTGGGGGCTAGCATCATAACTTCTGTACTGGCAGACTTGCCTGAGCAGTGGAGAGCTCCAGCAGGGTGGATCCTAGAGGAGGGTCCCCATAGGGACCCTCTCCCCACACTGCGGCTTCCCCTAGGCCCAAGGCAACTTCTCACATCTCCTTGCTGGCACATGTCTTTGTGGGCAGGTTTTGCCTTCCTTGCCCTGCCAAGCACACAGGAGTGCAGTCTGCCCTCCCACCTTCATCATCTGTCATTGCAGATAAAGCTTTGCTGGGCATAGAGCCAGCCAGTCCCATCATCACCTTACCATTGTGCTAACATGGTGCAGAGAACAGCATACCCTCCCAGATCCCTGAGCGACCACTCCTGTTTGCAGGGCACAGAGGGGCCGCCCGGACTTGGGTCCACCAGTGCCCTCCCCCTGAGCTAAGACCACCTCTACTGCCACTGCACACATAGTTGCCCGCAGAGGCCCCCCCAACTGGGTTGTCTCCACCACTCTGGTGAGTGCCTGCAGGGAGGCAGGCACCCCAGAACCCGCTAGCACCCTGGCACCCACGAGTATTGCAACTGCTGCTACAAGGATAGATTCTGCTGTCACCATACTATGAAACATTTTGACTGACAACACCCTTCAGAGTATAGTGATCAGTGGTCTAGGAGCACCTTGGCCCCCCAAGCACAGAGGATTTCTAACTCCAAGGAGCCAGAGAACAATCTGGGGCCCCAATACAAGTCCCCCAGAGATAAGGTACAGCAGTTTAGTAGTTGGGAGCTGAGTGCTGGCACCCTAAATATCTTCCAGAAATGAAGCCAATTGGCCGAATCCACCTTATTATACCACAATCAAATCCTCAAATTCATGAGAGAGGATAAAAGAAAAAAAAAACCATCCATAGGTCAGCAACCTCAAAGACTGAAGGTAGATAAGCCCACAAAATGAGAATGAATCAGTACAAGAATCCTGACAATTCAAAAAGCCAGAGTGGCTTCTTTCTTCCAGACAACCACATCACTTTTCCAGCAAAAGCTTTGAAATAGGCTGAGATGGCTGAAATGACAGAACTAGAATTCAGAATATGGAGTGAAAGGAAGATTATTGAGCTACAAGAGTATGCTGAAACCCAACCCAAGGAAGCTAAAGGTCATAAAACAGTGCAGAAGTTGACAGACAAAATAGTCAGTATAGAAAAGAATGTTACTGACCTGATAGAGCTGAAAAAACATACTACAAGAATTTCATAACAATCGCGAGTATTAATAGCAGCATAGCCCAAATGGAGGAAAGAATCTGAGCTTGAAAACTGGCTTTCTGAAATAAGACAGTCACACAAGAACAGAGAAAAAATAAAAAGGAATGAACAAAATATCCAAGAAATATGGGATTATGTAAAGAGACTAAATCTATGACTCATTGGTGTCCCTGGAAGAGACGAGGGGAATAGAACCAACTTGGAAAACGTATTTCAGTATATGATGCAAGAGAACTTCCCCAACCTAGGTAGAGAGGCCAACATTCAAAATCAGGAAATGTAGAAAACTCCAGTAAGATAATTCACAAGGAGATCATCCCCAAGACACAAAATCATCAGATTCTCCAAGGTAGAAGTGAAAAAAATGTTGAAATGAAAAAAATGTTAAAGGCAGCTAGAGAGAAATGTTAGGTCACCAACGAAAAGAAGCCCATTACACTAATAGGGGACTGCTCAGCAGAAACCCTATAAGCCAGAAGAGACTGGGGGCAATATTCAACATTCTTAAAGGAAAGAAATTCCAACCCAGAAATTCGTATCTAACTAAACTAAGGTTCATAAGCGAAGGAGAAATAATATCTTTTTCAGACAAGGAAATGCTGAGGAAATCTGTTATCACCAGACCTGCCTTGTAAGAACCCCTGAAGGAAGCACTAAATATGGAAAAGAAAGACCATTACCAGCCACCACAAAAACACACTGAAGTACACAGACAAGTAGCACTATAAAGCAATCACTTAAACAAGTCTGCAAAATAACCAGCTGACATCGTGAAGACATGATCAAATCCACACTTACCAATACCCTGAATGTAAATGGGCTGAATGCCCCAGTTAAAAGACACATAGTGGCAAGCTGAATAAAGAACCAAGACCCATTGGCATGCTGTCTTCAAGAGACACATCCCATATGCAATGACACACATAGGCTTAAAAAAACGGGACAGAGAAAAATCTACCAAGCAAATGAAAAGCAAAAAGCAGGGGTTTCAATTCTAGTTTCAGACAAAATGATGGACTTTAAAGCAACAAAGATTAAAAAAAAAAAAAAAAGGCCATTACATATGGTAACGGGTTCTATTCAACAAGAAGATCTAACTATCCTAAATACATATACCCAACACAGGAGTGCCCGGATTCATAAAGCAAGTTCTTTGAGACCTACAAAGAGACTTAAGACTCCCACACAATAGTTGTGGGAGGCTTTAACACCCCATCGACAATATTAGATAATCAAAACAGAAAATTAACAAAGACATTCAGGACCTGAACTCAGCAGTGGATCAAACTGACCCGATAGACATCTGCAGAATTCTCCAAGCCAAAACAACAGAATAGACATTCTTCTCATCACCGCATGGCACATACTGTAAAAATCAATCACACAACCAGAAGTAAAACACTCCTCAGCAAATGCAAAATAATTAAAATAACAATCTCTCAGACCACAGCACAATCAAATTAGAAATCAAGACTAAGAAATTCACTCAAAACCATACAATCACAGGGAAATTGAATAACCTGCTCTTGAATGACTTTTGGGTAAATAATGAAATTAAGGCAGAAATCAAGAAGTTTTTTGAAACCAATGAGACAAAGATAAAACATCCCAGAATCTCTGGGACAGAGTTAAGGCAGTGTTAAGAGGAAAATGTATAGAAATAAATGTCCACATCAAAAAGTTAGAAAGATCAAGTTAATAACCTAACATCACAACTAGAAGAACTAGAGAGCCAAGATAAAACAAATCCCAAAGATAGCAGAAGACAAGAAATAACCAAAAATCAGAGCTGAATTGAAGGACATAGGCATGCACATGCACACGTATACACACACACACACACACAATTGAGATCAACAAATCCAGGAGCTGGTTTTCTGAAAAAATAAAATTGACCACTAGCTAGACTAATAAAGAAGAAAAGAGAGAAGATTCAAATAAACACAATCAACAACAACAAGGGGGATATTACCACTGACCCCACAGAAATACAAACCATCAGAGAATATTAACACCTCTGTGCAAAAGAACTAGAACATCTAGATGAAATGGATAAATTTCTGGACACAAACACCCTTCCAAGACTCAACCAGAAAGAAATGGAATCCCTGAACAGACCAATAGTAAGCTGTGAAATTGAGCCAGTAATGAATAGGCTACCCACCAAAGCCCAGGACCAGACAGATTCATAGCTGAATACTTCCATATGTACAAAGAAGACCTGGTACAATTCTTGCTGAAACTATTCCAAAGAATTGAGGAGAAGCGACTTATCTCTAACTCATTCTATGAGACCAGCATCATTGTGATACCAACACCTGGCCAAGACACAACAAAGAAAACTTCAGCCAATATATTTAATGAACATGGATGCAAAAATTCTCAACAAAATGCTGGCAAACTGAATCCAGCACCACATCAAAAAGCTTATCTACCACAATCAAGTAGGCTTTATCCCTGGGACGCAAGGTTGGTTCAACATACACAAATAAATGCAATTCATCACATAAACTGAACTAAAGACAAAAATCACTTATTACTTCAATAGGTACATAAAAGACTTCCAATAAAATCAACACCCCTTCATGTTAAAAACTCTCAATAAACTAGGTATTGAAGGAGCATACCTCAAAATAGTAAGAGCCATCTATAACAAACTCACAGCCAAAATCATACTGAATGGGCAAAATCTGGAAGCATTCCCCTTGAAAACAAGCACAAGACAAGGATGCCCTCTCTCACCACTCCTATTAAACAGTCGTGGAAGTCCTGGCCAGGGCAATCATGCAAGAGAAAGAAATGAAGGGCATCCACATAGAAGAGAGGAAGTCAAATATCCTTGTTTGCAAATGACATGATTCTATATCTAGAAAACCCCATAGTCTCAGCCCACAGGCTCCTTAATCTGATAAACAACTTTAGCAAAGTCTCAGGGTACAAAATCAATGTGTAAAAATTACTAACATATCTATACACCAATAACAGTCAAGTGGAGAGCCAAATCAGGAATTCAATCCCATTCACAATTACCATACACATATCCAAATATAAAATACTTCAGAATACAGCTAACCAGGGGTGGGGCAAAAAATCTCTAAAAGGAGACCTACAGGGGCAAAAGATCTCTACAAGGAGAGCTACAAAACACTGCTTAGGCCAGGTGCAGTGGCTCATGCCTGTAATCCCAGCACTTTGGGATGCCAGGGTGGGTGGATCACCCGAAGGCAGGAGTTCAAGACCAGCCTGGCCTACATGGTGAAACCCCATCTCTACTAAAAATACAAAAATTAGCCAGTCATGGTGATGTGTGTCTGTAGTCCCAGCCACTTGAGAGGCTGAGCCAGGAGAATGGCTTCAACCTGGTAGGCAGAGGCTGCAGTGAACCGAGATCATGCCACTGTACTCCAGCCCAGGTGACTGAGAAAGACTCCATCTCAAACAAACAAACATACAACAACAACAACAATAAAAACACTGCTTAAAGACATCAGAGATGACACAAACAATAGTAAAACATCCCATGTTCATGGATAGGAAGAATCAATATTGCTAAAATGACCATACTGCCCAAAGCAGCATTATAGATTCAGTGCTAGTCCTATTAAACTACCAATGACATTCTTCACAGAATTAGAAAAAAATATTTTAAAATTCATATGGAATAAAATAAAAGAGCTCAAATAGCCAAGGGTAATCCTAAGCAAAAAGAAAAAAAGAGGCTGGGCACGGTGGCTCACACCTGTAATCCCAGCACTTTGGGAGGCCCATCTCTACTAAAAATACAGGCATGGTGGCGGGTGCCTATAATTCCAGCTACTAGGGAGGCAGAGGCAGGAGAATTTCTTGAACCCAAGAGGCGGAGGTTGCAGGGGGCCATGATCATACCATTGCATTGAGACTGTCTCAAAAAAGAAAAAAAAAAGTTGGTGGCATCATGCTACCCAACTTCTAACTATACAAATAGGGCTACAGTAACCAACAGCATGGTACTGATACAAAAATAGACACACCAATGGAACAGAGTAAAGAACCCAGAAATAAGGCCGTACACTTATAGCTATCTGATCTTTGACAAACCTGACAAAACAAGCAATAGGGGAAGGATTCCCTATTCAATAAATGGTGCTGGGATAACTGGCTAGCCATATGCAGAAGATTGAAACTAGACCCCTTCCTTAAACCACATACAAAAATTAACTCAAGGTAGATTAAAGATTTAAATGTAAAACCTAAAACTAGAGAAACCCTGGAAAACAACTTAGGCAATGCTATTCTGGACATAGGAATGGACAAAGATTTCATGACAAAGACACTAAAAGCAATGGCAGCAAAAGTAAACATTGACAAATGGGATCTAATTAAAGAGCTTCTGCACAGCAAAGGAAATTATCAGTAGAGTGAACAGACAGCCTACAGAATGGGAGAAAAATTTTGCAAACTATGCATCTGTAAAAGGTCTAGTATCCAGCATCTATAGAACTTACATTTACAAGAGAAAAACAACCCCATTAAAAAGTGTGCAAGGTACACGAAGACACTTTTCAAAAGAAGACATACATGTAGCCAACAAGAATATGAGAAAAGCTCAACATCACTGATGACAGAAATGCAAATCAAAACCACAGTGAGATACCATCTCAAACCATTATTGAAAAGTCAAAAAAAATAATAGATGCTGGCAAGGGTGCAGAGATAAAGAAATGCTTATGCACCATTGGTGGGAGTATAAATTAGTTCAACCACTGTGGAAAGCAGTAGGGCGATTCCTCAAGGAGAAAAAAGCAGAACTACCATTTGACCCAGCAATGCCATTACTGGGTAGATACCCAGAGGAATATAAATTATACACCCAGGGGAATAGAAACCATTCTACCGTAAAGACACATACATGGGAATGTTCACTGCAGCACCATTCACAATAGAAAAGACATGGAATCAACCTAAATGCCCATCAATGGTAGACTGGATAAAGAAAATGTGGTACATATACACCACGGACTACTATGTGTCATAAGAATGAGATCATGTCTTTTGCAGGAACATGAATAGAGCTGGAGGCTACTATCCTTAGCAAATTAATGCAGGAACAGAAAACCAAACACTGCATGTTCTCACCTATAAGTGGGAGCTAAATGATGAGAACTCGTGAACACAAAGAAGGAAACAGTAGACCCTGGGGTTTACTTGAGGGTGGAAGGTGGGAGGAGGGAGAGGGGCAGAAAAGATAACTATTGGGTTCTGGGTTTAATACCTGGGTGACAGAATAATCTGTACAACAAACCCCTATGACATGAGTTTAACTATATAACAAACCTTCACGTGTACCTCATGAACCTAAAATAACAATTTGTAAAAAACATTTTCATGATAGCTTAAGCTAGTTTGAACTGAGTTATTACTTGCAATAAAGGTGTGTTTGAACAGATACATTAGGACCATGCCTTTAAGTGATTAAAATTTCATAATGTGTTTTAATATATAATACGTCAAATTCTCCATCCATCATCCTCTCACCAAAAAAACCTCCTGACTTTTCTAATGCTCTTCTTTTCAGATAACACTTTAAATCATTCTGTGACGTTCCCAAAGAGTTCCATTGTGGTGTCGGTAATATTTTTGTTAAAACTATCAATAAATTTTAGAAAACTGGTATCTTTATAGTTTGTTGATTTAGAAACATGTTGAATGCCCAGTTTATTCATGTTATTTTCTGTAACTACCATTAACATGTGGTTTCACAGTTTCTTTATTGTTTCACAGCTCTAGAGGCTAACAGTCTGAAATCAAGGTGTTGGTAGTATTGATTCTTCCTGAGGCTGTGAGGGGGCATCTGTTCCATGCCTCTTTCCTCTCTTTTGGTGGCTCACTGGCAGTTTTTGGCATTACTTGGCTTGTAGATCCCAGCCCTCATCTCCATGTGGTATTGTCATTCTCCCTCTGTATGTGCTTGTGTCCATGTATCCCCTTTATTGTAAGGCCACCAGTCATATTGGATTAGAGCCCACCATAATAACCTCATTTTAACTTGATTACTTCTGTGATGACCCCATCTCCCAAAAAAGCCACATTCTGACGTACGTACTGGGGGCTAGGGCACCAATGTATCTTCTGTTAGAAGGACACAGTTCGACCCATATCAGACCTGAAGATTCTGGATTTCTTCATATAGGTCACTGCTTCCTCAAACTGATGTTCAAAGATAAATTCTTTGATATCACCGAATTCTCTAGAAGAATGTAAATTTTTACTATCTTGATTTGAAATTAATATAAATAGATTATTCATGCCCATTAGTTTATCTTACATGAAACAACTACAACAGCAATAATACCCTATCTAAGTTAAAGAGGTGTTGCTGGGAGTCTGGGGATGCCAAGGTGGTCAGAGTTCTATGGGGGAAAGAATCAGGGAGGAGAAATGGAGAGAGACCCCTATGATGGGCCGAGGGTCCCCCTCCAGTCTTTAGCTGAGTACTGGCCCCAGAAGCACATAGGGAACTACCTGAGGCCAGGAAAGGAAGCACCTACAAGAGCTTTCTCAGGCTAAATGCAGGGGGGGGGAAAAAAAAAGAGCAGATGTTAGAGAGTCAACGTGGAAAAAGAACTGGAGCCATTGTTGGCTTTGGAGATGGAGGAGGGGAGTCGGAAGACAGAGAATCGGGTGGCGTCTAGAAGCTGAGAATGACCCTGGCCAATAACCTGCAAGGAAGCAGAAACCTCCGAAGTTGCATGGAACTAAAATTCTGCCAATGTCCTGAATGAGCTGGAAGTGCGTTTATCCCCAGAGCCTCAAAAAGGAGCACAGTCCTGCCATTCCTTGAGTCCAAGCTCGTAAAACAAAAATCACAGAACCAGCTGTCACTCTGGGTCCAGAATGCTGACCTACCAATCTAGGAGACAATAAATGTTTTTGTTTAATAAATGATTGTTGATTGTTGTTTTTTGTTTGTTTTGTTTTGTTTGAGACAGAGTCTTGCTCTGCTGCCTAGGCTGGAGTGCAGTGGTATGATGTTGGCTCACTGCAACCTCTGCCTCCCAGGTTCAAGTAACTCTCCTGCCTCAGCCTCCCGAGTAGCTGGGATTACAGGTACCCACCACCACGCCTGGCTAATTTTTGTATTTTTAGTAGAGATAGAGTTTCACCATCTTGGCCAGGCCGGTCTCGAACTCCTGACCTCATGATTCACCCACCTCAGCCTCCCAGAGTGCTGGGATTAGATTGTTGTTTTAAGATGCCAAATTTGTGGGGATTTGTTATGATAGCAACAGAGAAACTAACATTAGTAGAGGCACAATAATATAGCAATACAGGGTCTGAGGTGAAAAATACACGAGAGAGAATTAACAGAAGTTTAGACTGCATAAGACAAGGGTAGTGAACTTGAAGAAACAGCAATAAAACTACCCCAAATACAGAAAAAAAGACTGCAAATGGGAACTTTATTTAAAACATAAATGGAGCATCCATACACCCAAGCAGGATCTCAATAGATTGTTGTGAAGAAAAATGCAAAGTGCTTTTTCCTATTCTGTGCAAAACAACAGATCAACACAGAAGACTTCTGTGACCAAATGTGTGGGGTTGCTCTCGACCAACAAGCAAGCAATCAATTCTGCAGCAGATAGCCACTGGGTGTCCTCCAATTCGAGTCTGACATTATCTATGTGGAAATAGTGTGAGATCCCACAGGCTGAGGGCTCAGTCCCCAAAACTGTACCCTTCTACAGATACCAGTTCCAAGTCTGGGTCTACAGAACTTCTGATCAACTGGCTTCAAGTTGGGGTTCCCAGAACTCCCTCTTCATGTTTTTTTTTTTTTTTTTTTTGAGATAAAGTCTCCCTCTGTCGCCAGGCTGGAGTGCAGTGGTGTGATGTCTGCTCACTGCAACCTCTGCCTCCCAGGTTCAAGCGATTTTCCGGCCTCAGCTTCTCAAGAAGCTGGGACTACAGGTGCATGCCACCATGCCCAGTTAATTTTTGTATTTTTAGTAGAGAGGAGGATTTCACCATGTTGGCCAGGAAGGTCTTGATCTCCTGTTCTTGTGATCTGCCCGCCTCAGCCTCCCAAAGTGCTGGGATTACAGGCGTGAGCCACCACACCCGGCCCCTCTTCAGTTTTGACGAATTTGCTGAGTGGCTCATGGAACTCAAGGAAACACTGAAATGTACTGGTTTATGATAAAGGATATTACAAAGGATAGAGATGAAGAGATGCATAGGGCGAGGTATGGGGGAAGGGTTGTGGAGCTTCCATGGCCTCCTTGGCACTCCACCCTCCAAGAAGCTCCAAATATTCAGCTTGCTTGAAGCTCCTCCAAACTCTGTCATTTTGGGCTTTTATGGAGGCTTCATTACATAGGCACAACTGATTAAATCATTGGCTACTAGCGATCAACTTAACTTTTAGCCTTCTTCCCCTCTCCTGTTGGCCAGTGAGGCTAAAAGTCCGCACCTTCTACTCATGCCTTGGTCTTTCCAGTGACCAGTCCCACTGGGAGCTACCTAGGGGCTGCCAGCCAACAGTCAATCATTAGCATACAAAAAGTCATCACTTCGATGATTCTAAGGGTTTTATTAGTTGTATATTGGGAAACAGGAAATGGGGTTGAAGACCAAATGTACATTTTACGATATCGCACATGTCAAAAAAGGTTAACAAAATCCAATACTCTTTGATAATAAAAACTCAACAAATAAGAAACAGAGAAGAACTTCTTCAATCTGATAATAGCATCTACAAATATCCCCCAACTAACATCACACTTAAATGGTGAAAGACTGAATGCTTTCCCCCTAACTCTAAGAACAAAACAAGAATGTCTGCTCTAGCTACTTCTATTCAACTTCATACTAGATCTCCTAGCCAAGAAAATTAGGCAAGGAAAAAAAATAATAAAAGGCATCTGGATGGAGAAGAAAGAAGCAAAACAATGTTCATTCATAGAAGACAAAGCTCAAGAATATAAAATGCACAGTTCTATCTATATTTATCTCTATATATCAAAAACCATGGATTCACACTGACCCCTCCGACTCCAATCTGACACCACAGAGTCCATTCCACTTTCTCCATTTTCAAATCTGTAACTCCCTTCTCCAATAGTTAGAAACCTGGATCCCTTTTATCCTCAGTAGATTTACTTTTTGAGCCAATAGTCCTTCTGTGTAACTAATCTCCGATAGCCACACCATCCTCTATTTGAATAGATTCCTCACTTCAGTCTTGGACCCCTCACCTGCGCTGGGTTGCTCTCACCTAAGCAGCTGCCTCACAGCCAGTTACAACTGCCACTACCCGCTTCTGGGGCAGACACCCTGCTGCTCACTCAGCAGCCCTCACTGGGTTGCCCACTCCTTCACTCTGGCTCTCCCAGTGGGGGATGCCCTCCTCACTCCTCTGGGGTTCCTACACTCCACATTGGGCCACTACCATTGCCTCCTCCTCATCTAGACACCCCACCTAATGGTTTTTAGGTTGAATTATTGAAGAGGAGAGGGAGAGAGGATGAGAGAGAGGAAGGGGAAAGGAACTTTTTTTTTAATCTCAACTTCTTCTTACTTTCTTGCCAATGCATCAGGGGTTTTTAATAAGTTGATAGTTCTGGGTGGTAGTGCCTACTGAAGGTGATCCTTTAGATGCCATGTGATCCAGAAATTCCACCATTAGGTAGATATACCCCAGTATCTATAGGTACAACAAAAGATGCATGGAATAATTTTCACAGGTGTATTATCCATAATAGCTAAATACATCCTACAGCTGAGCAGACAAGTAATTCTTTTCATGTGCTATATTCATACAATAGAACGCTATACACCAACAAAAACCAAACGACCGCACATCAAACAACGTGGATGAGTCTCACAGTGGAGCGAAAGAAGTCAGACGTAAGAAAAGAAATATTGTGTGATTCCCAACAGGCAAAAATTACCTTTAAAGTCAACTTGGTGGAAGGAGGGGTTTGTAACTAGAAGAAGCACAGAGAAGCACAGGCTGGCTTTTGAAATGCCAGTAGGGTTACATCTGTTGATTTGAGTGGTTGCTATACAGGTGTGTTCATTTGTGATAACCTGACTATGCCATGATGTGCACATGTTTCTGTATGTATATTAGACTTTAATAAAAATGATTATTTAAGCCAAAGTTGCTTTTTATATTTTTAGTATTTTTGTTTTCCCTGGGAAGGATGATCAGGGCTGTTAGCTACCATTCCACGAGGAACAAATTCCCTCTCTAAGGTACTTTGTATAGATTTTCAAAAATTACTTTAATGAAAGTTTTTGTTTTGCCTTTTTTTTTTTTTTTTTTTGAGATGGAGTCTCGCTCCATTGCCCAGGCTGGAGTGTAGTGGCACGATCTCGGCTCACTGCAACCTCCACCTCCCGGGTTCAAACGATTCTCCTGCTTCAGCCTCCCGAGTAGCTGGGATTACAGGTGTGCGCTGCCACACCCAGCTAATTTTTGTATTTTTAGTATAGACGTGGTTTCACCATGTTTGCCAGGCTGGTCACGAATTCCTGACCTCAGGTGATCCACCCGCCTTGGCCTCTCAAAGTGCTGGGATTACAGGCCTGAGTCATTGCACCCAGCCAGAAAGTTTCTTTGAGCAAACCTTTTTTATAAGAAGGTGAACTCCTGAAGGTCAATGTTACTGCTTTATTCTGCTTGCATCCAGCAATTTTTATAATACTTTTCAGTAAGTTATACATGCTCAATATATATTAAAGGAACAAATGACTTGCCCTTTGAGTTTGCGATGCGAGTAGAATTTCAAGCTCTATCTTACAAATGTCTTTTCTGGAAGACTGGTGTTTTGGCTGTCTTGCAAGGCACCACCCATTGGATTGGCCTTGGTTCAATCTGCATGAGGCTGTGGATTAACTCCTAAGTATCTTGGGGCTTTTCCTTATGAAGACACTACCATATAAACTGCGTCAGGGTTCTCTTGGAATTCTGCATTCTACTGAATTTGTTTCAGTGTTGGTAGTGGAGCTTTTCAACCTAATTAACACCACGTGAAAGGGCATTATCCACCAGGGAAAAGCACTTCGACAGAGCTAAAGATAGCACGCATCAGCACCGTGGGTTCAGGCTAGAGGTCTCTGTAGGGATCACTACAGAGGACAGAAGAGGGCGCCAGTGGAGCACACGTGAGGCTGCTTTGATATCACCTCCAGTTTCTATAGGCATTCTCTGTTCCTAATTATTATACAACCATGTTGCACCACGTTGAGACAAGTTGACTGCTTACTTGAAAGAGATGCATAAATGAATATGGACAGGATATCTCCTTGCCACAAGTCTGATTTTATTGTTTCTCAGCTCATGTTTTAAAATGTTTCTGAAGTGGCTTCGTTCACTCATCTCCTGTAAGCACAATTTTCTCCCCCACCCTTTTGCCCTGAAAATAAAAATAAAAATCAGCACTGTGATGACTGCCCGAATGTTGAATACCTTGGAGTTTATTCATAAATTTGAGGGTTTGCAGCTACTTCATTAAAGTATATTTCCTCTAATTTTTTAAGCCTATCTTAAAGTTAGATACTAATTTTTGGTTGGGAAAAGAGGGAAGGGCTAAGTTGCAAGTTTTGTCTACTCTCTCCATAGGTGTTTGGATTATTTTGGTAGATATTCCATTTGATTATCCATCAAAGCACTGAAGAAAGGAGGAGGCTTGTCTTGGTGGCAGCTGAAGATTGTTAATGTTATGATACTCACATTTCAAACTACATCTAAGTCATATTAGTAATAAGCAGTAGAGCAGAGACCTCAAAGATTTGGCATTAGGCATTTCAGATGTGACTCTAGGTATCACTACTTCATTTATTCATTTAGCAGAGAGTTACTAAATACCTTTCTATTGGACACTAGGCTGGGTACTTTGGACACGGGTCAACAGAATATGGCACATTTCCTAACCCATTTAAGTCTCAGTTTCCACCTCTGTAGAATGATGATATTGACTTACCTCATTGCATTGTCATGAGAATTAAATGATAAAGCCACCAATATTAGTATGTACGTGAACAATGCTTGGTAAATATCAGTCTTTGCCATACTTTTTAGTAGTCTGTATCCACGTTTCAAACATGGTAAATCAAACACATTGATTCTCGTTGGTGCTTTTAGTTGTTTTAGTAGTAAAAAATTTTGAAAATCCAATTGTGGTTACGGTTTGAGATTACATCCTAGCTATCTTCACAATGGGCTTGTAATAAATTGTGTGTGTTCGGGATGACACTTTCCTTTGGCACATAAAGTTTATGGTCTTTTCTACTCATTTATCATTTTACTTGCTTACTGGAAACCAATAACCTCTAAAAGCTTCTCTTTTGTTCCTTAACTGGAATTTCTCTTCCATATTATTTGCATTTCTTCCACCTAATGAACCCAAATCAATTATGAAGCAACTATTTTTAAAATCTCCCTTATGAGAATGTAAAGAAGGAAATGGATCACAGTTTAAAGATGTTAGCTGTGGCTCATGCCTGTAATCCCAGCACTTTGGGAGGCTGAGGCAGGTAGATCACTTGAGGTCAGGTGTTCGAGACTAACCTGGCCAACATGGTGAAACCCCATCTCCACTAAAAATACAAAAAATTAGCTGGACATGGTGGCAGGCACCAGTAATCCCAGTTACTCAAGAGGCTGAGGCAGGAGAATTGCTTGAACCTCGGAGACAGGGGTTGCAATGAGCCGAGATCATGCCACTGCACTCCAGCCTGGGCAACAGAGCAAGACTCTATCTCAAAAACTAATAATAATAAATAAAGATGTTGGTAGGCTGCTTTTCTCTTTAGATGCATCCCAAAGCACTTTCTCTCCTTGCATCTTTTCTTGTTTCTGTCAGGCTCATCCTAAACTTTTTGCCACATCTTTAACTCCAGAACTGTCTATGTTAAACTCAGGGAATAAAATCATGTCTTTCTTTTCTTATCCATAATCATTTTTATTGAGTTGCAGCCAAACATATCCACAGCTTGCAGTTAAATCCCTCATTCATACAAATGTCCCTTCAGCATAACCTTCTTGTCAATATATTGCTTCCAGCCTCTAAGGTAAACTTTCTCAATTGCCATTGTTTCTTAACGTTTTGACCTTGGTTATCCTCCATCAACACTTTACCTTCTGTCTTTGCTTCTGTACTATTTAAAGAGCATTAGTCTCACAAAGGTTCCTTTCTAATTTCTGTCCTACCTCCAACCTTGTGTCTTCAATGCATGCCACCTGCCTCACTGAAACATCCACTCGGTGAATATCCCCTCTGCCTCTTTGTTACACCCCCACCACCACCACACAGCATTATCTGGAATGTCAACTTCAACCAAGTTGTCATTGTCTTCTATTAGGAACAGCATAGAGAGATACTATAAAGCTTATTCTCCTCCAGAAATTGCAACACATTTGAACTTTTTTTATGGCCTTAGACTGAATCATTTGAAGCTAATACCCCACGACATCGTCCTAATATGCCGCACTCTTCCTAAAAACATCCTCAGAGGTAGAGAAATCACAGGCTGATGGAACTACAACCATGTGCCTATAGTTTACGAGGTTACTAGCTCCCATTTCTTCCAGGCTAGAGGATTGTTTGGCCTGAGGTCAATACACAGTGCTCTTTTCTTAGCTCAGATGGTGAAGGTCATGTTTTCTCTACATCAGAATATGAACCTTCTCCTGTCTGTTAGCATCGGTGTGATTTTTAACCAGAGTCAAGTAATTGATTTCTGAAGACACCCTGGCCTTTACATACTTGCCTGTCTTACTTAGTGTAATTTTCTCTTGCTTTTCAAGTACATGATTAGCCACGATGTGATAAGTATATAAATCAACTGCCTGCCCTCTAGGACTTTTCACATTTAAATTTAGACTCTAAATTACTTTTGTTACACTGAAAAGATTTGAAAATGCTCGGTTGAATCACAGTCAAGCCACTTCAGAAGCTTGCAATAATTTCCTACATTGCCAGAGGAAATTATCTTCCCACATACATTCTGGTTTTTTTGTTTGTTTGCGATAGAGTCTTGCCTTGTCCTCCCCGCTGCAGTGCAGTGGCACGATCTCAGCCCACTGCAGCCTCCGCCTCCCAGATTCAAGTGATTCTCTTGCCTCAGCCTCCCGAGTAGCCAAGAGCCATCACACCCAGCTAACTTTTAGTAGAGTCGGGGTTTCACCATGTTGACCAGGCTAGTCTCAAACTCCTGACCTCAAGTGATCCGCCCGCCTTGGCCTCCCAAAGTGCTAAGATTACAGGCATGAGCCACATGCCCGGCCAACATTCTGTTTTGTAGAAAGCGTTCCTTCACTACCTCTGTCACCCAGGATTTGAAATCATCCAGCTTCCTACTGTTAAGGGCATTCAGAGTCAATGGCTGAAGTTTCAGTCACTTGCTTTCACGGAACGGTGGCAAAATGAGTATTGTGGTTTAAGCCAACTTCCCTAATGCTTTATGAGAGGGACGTCTCACCACTGTTAGCCTTAATGAGGCACACATTCCTCCGCAACTGATGACTCCTCTTAATGGTTCAAATGTGTGCCCCAGACTTTAGAAAGCAGGTTCAAATGATTTTGGAAAATTTTACAATGTTCTTTGAAATCATTGATAACACCCAGAGCAGCATTAAACAGTGTGGGGAATCCCTTGTTATCTTTCCAAACTTCAGCTGGAAATGAGTAATCAGATAGAGGACCTAAGGAAGGGCTGCGCCACTTGCGAAATAATAGAATATAAAGAGGGCTGATAGTATATATGTCGATCGTATTTCCAGTGCCCTCTTCTCATCGCTATGCAGTCATCCATAACTTAATACGTTCTGGGAAATGAGTCCTTAGGCGATTTCACCGCTGTGCTAACAAACGCAGATGCTGTAGCTTGCAGCACACCCAGCTTAGATGTAGAGCCATTTAGCCATGAGGCTACAAACCCGTGCCGCATGTTACTGTACCAAATGCTGTAGGCAACTGTAACACAATGGTAAGTATTTGTGTATCTAAACATAGAAAAGGTATAGTAAAAAAAATACATACAGTACAGAAGATAGAAAAGGGTACACATGTACACATGTCTAGGGCACTTACCATGAATGGAGCTTACAGGACTGGAGGTCGCTCTGGGTGAGTCAGTGAGTGAGTAGTGAGTGAATCTGAAGGCCTGGAATCTTACTGTACACTACTGTAGACTTTGTAAACACTGTGAACTCAAGTTCCCTGAAAAACACATGGAGAAAAGAAACTATTCCAGCAAAGCGTTTACAGCCTTAAGTGTAAAACGAACGGGTGTTCCAGAGGAAACAAAACAAGGCCCTGGTTTTTATAACAAGATTTCCCACCCGGGCTTCCAATCAAGTCCACGAACGCAATGAAGAGGAAACTTGCTTAGTTTTGATTGGTCAATACAGCTGAATCCTAATTGGGTGATACGACTCAGTTCTGATTGGCCAAGGTAGGTGAGCTGTGATTGGTTGGTTTAGGTGAACTCTGACAGTCTCAATAACAAAAAGGTGCAGGTTTTCAGGGAACTCAGTACCTGTGTGATCCCTAGTTAACAAATGGCCACTTGGCTCTATTTTAAACGTGGGCTCATTTAGCCACTTGGGATGCATTTGAAAGATTGGCTCTTTCAGATTCACATTTGTTGCCAACTGTATACTTAGGCTACACTAAGTTTGCGAACAGTATTTTTCTTAAATAAATTAACCTTAGCTCACTGAAACTGTTTTACCTTATAAACTTGAATTGTTAAGGTTTTGACTCTTTAGTAATAACACTTAGCTTAAAACACACGTTGAATAGCCATATAAAACAATATTTTTTGTCCTTATTCTGTAAGCTTTTTTTCTATTGCTGCTGACATCAAAATAAAACTGTAGAGATAAATCTCTAAATTTAAATTTTTATTTTGGAAGAAAGAATTGCAATTCAGGAGCTGGGCACGGTGGCTGATGCCTGTAATCTCAGTGCTTTGGGAGGCTTAAGTGGGAGGATCGCTTGAGGCCAGGAGCTGAAGACCAGCCTGGGCAACATAGCAAGAACTCTCTCTACAAACATAAAAATAAAAAATAAGCCAGGCATGGTGGCATGGCCTGTAATCCTACTACTCAGCAGGCTGAGGCAGGAGGATAGTTTGAGCCCAGGAATTTGAGGCTGCAGTGAGCCATGATCTATCTCGCTGCTGCACTCCTACCTGGCAATGGAGTGAGACCCTGTCTCTTAAAAAAAAAAAAAATGCAGTTAAGGACATATCCTTGTCTGGGTAACCTTCAGTATGTCCAAAGAACAAAGAGAAGGTTGGGAGTTTTATAAAGAAAAAAAGAGGGATGTTTTGTGTGGTCCTGAGAGAAAGTTCACTGGTATTAGAAAGGTTTTGGCAAGCTCCGACGGATGGGCAGTGGCAGTCGGCAAAATTAGTCCTACAGCTGCAGCAAGTTATCTCAGCACCTATAGATAAAGCTGGTTTTGGGTTACAACAGGCAGTTTCCTTGCAGAGAATAACATCATTTCTAGAGCAACGTTATGTAACCTGAGTGGTTTTTCCTCCTGGTCCCTCAACTCTGATATAGTTGGGTATGACAAGAATGACCCTATTCATAGGATCAACTTTCACACTATTTTTTAAAGTTTTTATATGTTAGTTTACTTTTAAACTTTTTTTATTAAAAACTAAGATACACACATATTAGCCTAGGCCTAAAAAGGGTCAGGATCATCAAGATGTCACTAAGCAACAGGAAGTCTCCAGCTCTATGAAAATCTTGTGGGACCACCATCATACATGTTTTGTTGACTGAAGCAGTTGTTATGTAGCACACGACTGTACTTCTATGCAAGCCTCTACCAGCTTGCCTGGCCTGTGCCATGTATCTCCTGTTTTATGCCCTGGGCTTCTCTGATGCTGCAGTGTGAGATGCCAGAGGTGACCCACCTGGAGCACAGACACCTGCAATCTGAAGAGTCATATCCTACGCAGCCATGCTTGATGGATGGGGAACCAGAGCCAATGAGTAAATTCTGCCCTTGTCTTCCCCTGGAAGGACGGTCCAGAGCATGCAGAAAGAATTCTCAGAAAATGGCATGAGAGATGTTGGTCAAAGGGCACACACTTTCAGTTAATAAGATGAATGACTTCTGGTTATCTAAAATACAGCATAACTGAGAAACAAAACAAAACAACAACAACAAAAAAAAAACCTCAAACACATTAAATTTAACAGAGTTTAATTGAGCAAAGGACAATTCAAGAATTGGGCAGCCCTCAGAATCAGAACAGGTTCAGAGGATTCAGCTCCTCCCTGTGGGCACGCAGCATTTCCGGACAGAAAATGGAAGTGAGATCCAGAGACAGCTCGACTGGTTCCAGGCCAGCATTTACCTTTTTTCCACATGGTCCGAGCAGTTAGCTGCCTGTGATTGACTGACTAACCTCAGCTGCTGTGATTGGCTGAGACTCAGCTACTTGTTACAAAAGTATACTCCTAAGTCAGGCTTTCAGTGAGTTTAGGTTCTGATATGGTTTGGCTCTGTGTTTCCACCCAATTCTCATGTCAAATTTTAATCCTTCATGTTGGGGGAGGGAGCTGGTGGGAGGTGATTGGATCATGGGGGCAGTTTTCCCCTTGCTGTTCTCAAGATAGTGAGTTCTCATAAGATCTGGTTGTTTGAAAGCATGTAGCCCTTCCCCTTTTGCTCTCTCTTCCTCCCACTCCAACATGTGAGGATGTGCTCGGTTCCCCTTCGCCTTCTGCCATGATTGTGAATTTCCCAAGGTCTCCCAGCCATGTTCCCTGTACAGCCTGCAGTACTGTGAATCAATTAAACCTCTTTTCTTCATGAATTACCCAGTCACGGGTAGTTCTTCATGACAATGTGAGAATAGACTCATGCAGGCACTAAGTTAGGTTGCAGTCCGTTATGTATAGACTCAAAATGTGAAGGTAGCCTAAGGCTAAATTTAGTTTAAGATGTCTATAATTCAAAACATTGTACCGTATGCTTCAAATTTACTAAAAGAGTAGATCTTATGATAGCTAGTTATGTGAGGTAAGAGATATGCTTATTAGCTTGATTGTGGTAATCATTTCACGATGTGTATCCATATCAAATCATCACTTTGTACACCTTACATATATAGGCTTTTCTGAGTCAACTATAGCTCAGTAAAGCTGGGTTGTGGGGAGAAATAAAAGAAAGTGCCATGGGATGGAGCCCCTGCCCACTGGAGCCCTGGCTGCCCTGGCAACACGCTCTTGCAGTGCCTCTCTCTCCTGCTGTTTCCCTCCCCCGGTCCCTCACTCCACTCCCTGGATAACATGCAAACATTTGCGTTACACATTGACATGTTGACGTGCAAACCACCTGCTCACAAGTCTTTGTTCCAGTCTCTGACCTCAGGGGAATCTAGGCTGAGACACTAATTGTTTAACCAGTTCAGCAACTGCTTGATTAAACCAACTGGATAGCTTGAACCTCTCTTACTAGGAACTAACTTTCTCCTTTGGAAGGAAAATGGAAGGCGGCCACAACAGGTATCCAGGCACAGAAGAATTCCCAGGGCCACCCAGCTACATAGATATGTCAGCAAAACAAAAGATTCACAAACTAATCATCATCTAATGAAAGAAACTAAATCAGTAATTATGATAAAATCTCTAGGGGTAGGGAGAAAGGAGGAGGAAAGTGGCTTTAACAAATGCATATTTAATGACTTAGCAAGATAAGATAATTAGGCATAGTCTGCAGAACTGTGGGTGGGGGTGGTTGTGGTGGAAAGACTGCCACAAAACTGTGAGATCAAAGCTCATTTATAAAGTAATTAAATCCTGAGTACAGTTGTTGCCCAAAGGAATTTCATTTTCAAAAAATTTTCATCTTTGACTCAACTTTTGAAAAACTGGTTATGCCTAAGCCTTAGGGCACGTTAGGAAATCCAGCTGGATTTGGGAGTCGACACTCAACAGGAAGAGCTGAATCTTCATCCTAGGGCCTTCTTGCCCCAGCAAATAACCTGGGCAGTGAAGTTGTGACAGGCTCTCTCTGTCTTCCAGTGCTTCACATGCCTTCCTCATTGAACACACAGTGACCTTTAGAAGGAAGTATCTCCACACATGTACACAGAGAGGGAACACCACACACCAGGGCCTGTTGCGGGGTTGGGGGTGAGGGGAGGGAACTGAGAAGACAGGTCAACAGGTGCAGCAAACCACCATAGCACACATATACCTAAGTAACACACCTGCACATTCTCTACATGATTCCTGTTTTTTTTCTTTTTTTTAGAATAAACAATAATTATTTTTTAAAAAGTAGGCATCTCCATTTTACCATATCAAAAATGTGAGGCGGTTAGATTAGTTGAACTCAGACATATTTCCGTGTTCCACTCGGAGTCTTGGGTGCAGACACTGACAAGGGCTCAACCGTCATGATTCCTTGCTGCAAGGGGAGAAGGTAAAGGAAGCGCTCACGTGTTCTAGATGCCTTACAGAAATGGCACAGGTTGTATACAAATCTGGTAAAAGCTCTTCAACGCGTTTCCAATTTGCCTCGGAAATACTGCTCGGGCAGCGAGTTTCACTCCTTTTTCCTCCAACCAGGAAACAGGTTAAGCCCACAGATAGAGGTATGATTATTATATCGAGTTTTCCTACAAACAGAAAATAAATGTACTGGTTGTTAGGCAGGGATCTAGACCCGACATGGTGGCGCCACTCCGTGTAGCAGGCCCTTTGTTCCAGACTTCCCTTCACTCTTGTACACACCGGCAGACTTACATGCGTCAGAGTTCCGGCTGGGCAACCACACTCCCCCATGACCTGCAGCTTACCTGCATTCCACAAGTTCCTAAGCAGCAGTTTCGGTTAACAGTTTCCAAAGACCCCTTCCTCGCGACCCTTACTCAACTCCTGCCCTAGTAGTTTCAAGACCCCCCAGGCCCTGTTTGCACAACCAGCTTCCCTACCTCTCAGGCTATAAGAAGCCCCTACCCTCCTCCCTCAGCGTGACTTCCTCGGGCCACGCCTTTGGACTGAGGAACCTCGCCCACAAGCCCTAATAAAAGACTATTCTCCCTGCCATTTACTTTGTGTCTTCGTGCCCGGTTCGGCTCCAGCCTCGGTTTACCTTTACACCGGTCAGGGTTGTTTAAGCATCCTCCTCTCATTGCTAATTACAGACTTCATGGGAAATTAGAGTTGCCATTCTAGTTTACTCGCCAGAGCTTTTGGAGTTTGTTTCCTTTGAGTTTGTGTCAATTCTATAGAAATGAATCAAGACAGAGGAATGGGAAGTGCAGTTTCTGGATCTGGAAAGCTTGTGGATCTGAAAGTGGCAAATGCCCCAGTTCTTTCTCTCTTCCAGGCCATATTAGCTCTGGTCATGCCCTCCTCACAGAAGCAGCTTAACCCAAAGTCTACAGGTTTCATTAAAATTGCTGAGTAGTCACATGAGAAAAATCCCTACAATAATAGATGTTGATATTCTGGCATAGTTATTATGATTTTAAATTATAAATCACATCTAGTCAGGTATCAACAAATATCCACAAGGAAACTATTGGTTCAAAATGTATGTATGTATGTATTTTTTATTTTTTTGAGATGGAGTCATGCTCTGTCGCCCAGGCTGGAGTGCAGTGGCACGATCTCAGCTTGCTGCAACCTCCACCTCCCAGGTTCAAGCAATTCTCCTGCCTCAACCTCCTGAGTAGCTGGGATTACAGGTTTGCACCGCCAAACCCGGCTAATTTTTTGTATTTCAGTAGAGATGAGATTTCACCATGTTGCCAAGGCTGGTCATGAACTCCTGAGCTCAGGCAATCCGCCTGCCTCGGCCTCCCAAAGTGCTGGGATTACAGGTATGAGGTACCGTACCAGGCCCAAAATTTACTTATTAAGTGGCATCTACATGCTGGTTGCTATGGGTACAAAGGTTAATAGCAATGAAAAGAATATTTATATAGTGTATACTGTGTGCCAGGTACTATCCTAAATATATATGTATATTTAGAATATAGACATTTATGCTAGATGGGGCATGTGTATATATATACTTCTTTAATTCTCACAATAAAAATGATCTTCATTTTACAGACAAGGAAACTGAGGCCAAAGGAGGTTAAGTAACTCACTAGAGAGTAAGACATTCTGAAAGAATTCACTCTGGTGGGGAACAGACACAAAGAAACCACACAACCATGTGATAGCGTGACTACAGAACGTGGAAGAGGTGCTCTTACAGGGAAGGAAGGGAGCGAGGTGTGAGGAACACCTTCCAGAGGAGCTGAGAAGGCTTCTTTAGGCAGATGACATCTGAGTGCCTCTTGAAAAATGAAAAGCAGCTTTCAAAATAGGACAGGCAGGGCATACACGGCATAACAGAAAGAATCATCCAATCTATAGCTTTATTCATAATTGCATCATATTGAAACAACCAAGATGTCCTTCAGTAGGTGAACGGATAAACAAACTGTGGTACCTCCAGGGAATGGAACCTTATTCAGCAATTCAATTTGATGCACTTCTATCAAGTTCTCTTTATTTAAAGTGTCGTGATAGCCCCTAGCAGGTTCAGGCTCGTGTGATTTTTTTAGTTCTTCTGAGGGGAAATTGTCTTCTCTATGTACAGGGGTTCCTGGGAAAGATATGAGGCTGGAGAGCCAGGCTGGTAAAAAAGCAGCAGCCAAGGCAGGCCTGAGGATGAAGAAGCAGGTCATAGAGCCCTTATTCAGCAATTCAAAGAAATGAGTAATCAGACCACGAAAAGACATGAAGGAATCTTAAATGCATATTCCTAAGTGAAAGAAGCCAATCTGAAAAGGCTATAGACTGTATGATTCTAACATATGCTATTCTAGAAAAGGCAAAATTATAGATAGAGACTGTGAAAAAGATCGGTGGTTGTCAGGGATTAGGGGTGTGTGGGAGGAGGAGATGAATAAGCAGAGGACAAGTGATTTTCAGGGCAGAACAACTTTTCTGTATGATATTGTAATGGATATATGACAATATTCATTTGTCAAAACCCATAGAAATTACAAAACAAAGAGTGAACTTCAATGTAAACCATAAACTTTAGTTAATAAAAATATGTCAATAATGGCCCAATTGTAGTACATATACCACAGCAATGCTAGATGTTAATGCTATGGGAAACTGGAGAGCAGGGAGAGGAGTATATGGAAACTCTGTACTTTCTGCTCATCCTTTTTGTAAAACTAAAACTGCTCTAAAAATTAAATTCTATTGAAAGAGAAAGAGAGGGAGAAATAGCTTTCAAAATAGTATAGACGGAGCAATATAGAAAGAGGGCATCAAGTCTTCAGAGTGCTTTCCAAAACCTGAATTAATCTTGGAGTAAGTAGGAAATATTAAGCCATGAGTAATTTATAACTTAGTATAAATTATTTCATTTTCCTTGCTGTCATTAGCTGGCTTCAGGATGTGGAGAAATGAAGACTCCTTTGGCTGCAAGTGAAACCTAGCTCGTTCTCCTTCGAGTAAAAGGAAATGTATTGGCTGACATAACCTGGAAGTCCTCGGGGCCACTTCCAGCATCGGTGAATCCAAGAGTACAAATGAAGTCACTGTAACGCATCTCTCCACTCACTACTTCCTCCGTCTCTCCCTCTCTCTCCCCGTCCCCTCTTTCTCTGTCGTGCCTCAATTTGATGCACTTCTATCAGGTTCTCTTTAAATAATGTAGTGATAGCCCCTAGCAGGTTCAGGCTCATGTGATTTTTTTAGTTCTTCTGAGGGGAAACTGTCTTCTCTATGTACAGGGGTTCCTGGGAAAGACATGAAGCTGGAGAGCCAGGCTGGTAAATAAGCAGCAGTCGAGGCAGGCCCGAGGATGAAGAAGCAGGTCATAGAGCAAAGGCACTCCGCAGGAACCAGCTAGTGAGGAATATCACCATAACCCCTACCACCCCCAGGACTCAGTGAATGGTACCCTGGTTATGCTTTGGCGAAAAAATAAGAGGAAATACCGTTGAAGCAATAGGGCCCTGACCTATTTGTTGCTTTTCTTATTTTGCTGTGACTGAATCTGTGCCTCCAGTGCCTATACCATCCTATTTCAAGACCGCTTTTTGAGAGTCACCTTAATGGAGGAGACGATGAAACCCCTGTTTGAATAGGTACCACATCCCACAGCTTTAACTCTATTTGTTTCTTATGTGAAAGGGACACATGAATTTAAAAAATGTATATTCTAACTTTTCCCATTGTGTCTCTGTAGATCTTGCTGATCCAGAATCGGTAACCCAGGCCACAGCCCAGGAAATAGCCTCTTCCTGTTTGAGAAAGTGAAAGCTGATAGAATGTCCCTGTGGCTGCCTTGGGATCCTCAATAAGCATCTAGTACATGAGAAAAATTAATCTGCTTTGCCTATGTTATGCTTCTCCAAGGACTCTAAGAATCTAAGTTGTGACATCAAGGTAGAAAACAAGATAGTAAAATAATTCTCCATTCACATCATCTTCTACATTTAATAACTCCCCTAGATAGCTCTATTGTCTAGAGGTCAGTGATGTCCAACAGAACTTTCTCCAATGATGGGAATGTCCTTAATGTAGTAGCTACTAGACACACATGTAGCTACTGAGCAGGAAATGTGGCTAGTGTAAACTGGAACTGATTTTTAAATTTTATTCCAATTAATATGAATTCGAATTCTACACATGACTAGTGATTATCTTATTTGACAGCACAGGTCTATACAGTCTAATGTTAACCCTTACTAACAGAATCTGCCCCACCACAATTAAGTGGCCATGTTTTATATTACATGACCTTACCCCCCCACCTGATTGGACCAGAGGCGGTTACCTGCCCCCCAGGATAGTAAATCACAGGACTGCTGATGATCTATACTATGAAGCCGGGCTCCATAGGTGAGCTACACCAGTCATATTTCTTTCCCTGGATTTTGGAACTGGGAAATTGAGAGGGGATTGGCTGTGGGAGCTGAGCTTACTTCATCACACAGACTCAGGGCCCAGGTGGTAACTACGGGCCACCTGCAAACTGGGGTTCTGAGAAAACAGGAGTCCTGGTATGTGTTAAAAGGGAGAGCTGGCTGCTAGAGATGGGGTAGAATGGGTCAGATATGCTCACAAGAGCAGAAGCTGTGAGGGGCCCTCATGGCCCATGAGAGAGAGGCAGGAAGCAGCCTCGGGTTTCCTCTCTTTGGGGCTTGGCTGTATTTCAGCTTGTGTTTCTGGCACCTCACAAGATTCTTACTTATTTCCTGGAAATGTGCTCCCTTAGCATAAGCCAGAATCTCTTTCCTGTCATCTAGACCACTTTTAATGAAATTATGATACTGTAATATAAATTAAAAAGAAAAGCATGTTATGCACCCTAGAATCAGTATGTTTTTGAGCTGGAAGGAAATTAGGAATCATGGAGTTTAATGTCATCATTTTAGAGGAGATGGAAGCTATGTTGAAATGTTGCTGTCTAGTCACAGAGCCGGTTTCTGAGAAATATTCAAGTATCCTTTCGGAAAGTTTGTTAGAAAAACCAAAATGAAACAACAACAAAAATAATCTGTCATTGTAGTTTTTGAGAGAAAAAGAAAATACCGTAGTGGATGGATACCTCAGTTTTAAGTTGAATCTAACTTTTTAACAGGGCTTACTAACTTAATGGGGTTTCGTTAATAGTTAAAACTCACATTTTGTAGGTGTTTGCCCCTAAATGAATAATTCAGGGTCTCTGTTTTCTGTAAGATATCCTCCCACCCAAATATTTCTGGGGGGCCATGGCGTGTCCCCAGCACGGTATCGAGAACTTCCCCAGATGTTCTGCCTCCAAGCGCCACGTGGGGGCGCAGCCTCACCACTGCCTGACCTGCGCACGTGTCCGGGAGAACACTGACCTCCGGACCAAGGCCACGGAGTCCTGGCCGGTTGCCAAAGCGGTGCTGGCCTCCGCGCGCGGTTCCCAAGTCACCAAAGCCACGTGGACTTGTCATCAGAGCGTTCAAGTGACAAGGCCGGGCCCTGCCCGTGTGGAGTGCCTGGTGAAAGCAGCTCCTTGGTTTCTGCTTCCAGCCATAAGGTTCAGACAGGAACCATGAACCCAAGGGCTGGATCAAAAATAAATGTGTCACACACAAAGCTCTCTGTGAGTTCCTCTGAGTCTCTGACAACCCGGGGCTACTTCCCACATCCCGACCTCTTCTTGTCCTCCAATACTGCTTAAGCACGGTACAGCTTGTGTGCCAACCAGGGCTACTTCCGGTGGAAAGCTTCCCTTCCCTCCCTCCCTTCCTTTCCTCCCTGCGCCCTCCCTTCCTTCCTCCCTCCTTCCCTCCCTGCCTCCCTCCCTCCCTGCCTCCCACAGGAGATTGGGCACCAGTCCCTGGCCTCATGTTTCCACCTCTGAGGTACTTCTTTTGGGGCCACACTCCTGGTCCTCTTCCCACCTCCTGCTGTCTGGGGAAAAGGAGAGACTTACCAGATGGGTGAGTTTGAGAGAGGGGACAGAGGCCGGGGGCCAGCCAGCTCCTTCACCTCTGCAGAGCTCACCTCCTTAAGTGTTAAGGATACAGAGAACACCAAGAAAAGCTGTAAGAATCTCCACAGAGCTGGTGTCTGGGGAATGGGGACAGGAGGTGTTAGTGCCACTAACCAAGACTGGAGACGTTTGCAGAAGAGGATCAGGCCACATCAACCTGGGTCTAACAGTTCTTAGCATTTTTGTTTTTTAAATTGATACTATTTTTTTGAGATGGAGTCTTGCTCTATCACCCAGACTGGAGTGCAATGGCACGATCTCAGTTCCCTGCAACCTCCACCTCCTGGGTTCAAGTGATTCTCCTGCCTCAGCCTCCCGAGTAGCTGGGATTACAGGCACCTGCCACCATGCCCGGCTAATTTTTGTATTTTTTAGTAGAGATGAGGTTTCACCATTTTGGCCAGGTTGGTCTCGAACTCCTGACCTCAAGTGATCCACCCACTTCAGCCTCCCGAAGTGCTGGGATTACAGGCATGAGCCACCATGCCTGGCCAATTAATGAACACATTTTTGAGTGAGGTTGTGATTTTATAATCGTGGGTTTTTTTCTCAGTTGAGATTGTAATAGAATAAATTTAATGATATAATTGTTTTAACGGTAGAATTTAATGCATTGTTTTTTCCATACAGCATTGTGGCTTCCACGTGTAAAAATATATACGGATAAAAGAATTTTTAAAGTAGCAAAAAACTTTACCCTATTAGTTGTTATTTCCTTCCAGTCTTTTTTCCACTGTGTGCAGGTTTTAGGTGCCTTTGATGACATGTTTGATTTAAATTCAACTGTAATTATTTTGTCATTTTCTATTCAGAGTTTGTCACTTAAGACTATCTTATGAGACTATTTTAATATTAGTCTTCATAAAGATAAGCAAAAAGGGCTGTAATATATTTGACTAACCAAATATACTCCAGTTTATTTAATGATTTCTCTATGTTTGGACAGTTATTTCAGTTCCCTTAACCTTTTGCTGTTATAAAATGCCTAAAGGATAGAGCATTTGAAGTCAGAAATAAATGGCTCTAACTCTAGCCTTGATGCTAGCAACCTTGGACCTTTGTATAAGCTCCTTTGTCTCCTTGAGTCTGTTTTGTCTGTGAAATGGGAATATGTAATTCTTACCTCATGGGTTATTTTAAGCAATAAATAAATGTTGTACACGAAGCACCAAGGACAATGCTTAACATCTAGTGCATGTTTAATAAAAGTATTTCCTACCTCTCTTTCCTATGACATGAATACACAAATAAATAATGTGAGTTCTGACAGGCATTAGCTAGCAGACAATTGCAGATCACTAGGGGAATATATTAAATAAGTACTTTGATGTATTAAAGCACCAGCATTTTACAAAACCAATGATGAAATGTATGTCTTTGGCCCAAAAGAGTTTACAATTTAGAGTTAACAATTTCCTACCTGTGCCCAAAACCAGTAGAAAGTCTAATAATAAACAAACCTGCATTCAAATGGATAACCTTCATGAGTCAGGCCCAATATGAGCTCTTAAATGAGTTTTCCTTTAGCATAGATCTTTTCCCTTCATATTGCTATTAAGATGTATCTGTTCGTTCGTTCATTCATTCATTCATCTGGGCCTGGACCTGTCTAATAAGTCAGGAGGCAACTTGAGGCCACTCCTGAGTTTTGAAGATGGCATCAGCCTTAAGGAGGCTGCTTACCTTCCTCTTTGCTGGGGGGCTGGCAGTGGCAGGGGGAGGGCTGCTTACGGTGTGTATGAATGCTGAAACAATTTATGTGTAATTTTGATTAAAGGCTGCCTGCTCTCCACTGGGAACTGGACCTCTGATGATGATCTTTCTCCTTGTGCCATCTACTCTTTCATCAAGCAAAGCTTCCTGAAGCACCTGCTGTATCAGGAGCTCTGCTAAGAGACACAGAAGAGACTGCAACTACCATTTCTATCAGGTAGCTGGTAGTCCAGTGGGGAGGAAGACCTGGGGTAAATTGCTGCATAAGTACTATGATGAAGGCTTATCAAGCATTCATTCATTCAGTGATAAATGTCTATTGATTATGAAACACCGGTCAGACCTGCCCTGGAAACTAAGGATGCAGAGATGAGAAAACATTCTGGTCCTGTCCTTGTCCATCTGTCCATCCTGTCCAGGAGCTGCTTGGCACTACCAACATTCTTCTCTCTCTCTCCTTTTCTAAGTGGAAATGAATTAAACCAGTGGTGTAGTTGGCCAGCAGTTTAAAGTAGGACAGTGAATAAAACAAACCATTTTTCCCCTAGGAACTCAGTTGGGGCTAAAGGATTTCACTCTTATCTCTTTGTACCAGATCCTGCCTTGAGGAAACCTGAGACGGCTTGCTTTTCAAATTCTGTGTGTTCTTTCCTAGCTGGAAGTTTGTTCTTCCTTTATTTTAAAGTGGGGCAAAATTTATGTAAATGGGTCTCAGGCATGCAAAGAAGATTTAATTGGTGATTTAGGAGTGCAATCATTTTCCTCCATTGAAAACTTGGAACTGGACTGTTCTTGTCCGAACCTAAACTGTTTCTTCCCAGGAGTCCTGACTGAAAGGGGCTCATCCGTCTTTGGCTGGGAGTGCAGGGCTTGTGTCTTCCTTCTCCCATTATGCTAACTTCCCCTCAAGGAACTGTGTGGGCTCCTTTACCTAAGGATGGAGAAAGCCTGATATTAGTTCCCAGTCCTCCTTGAGGAAGAAAGAGGAAGAAATAATAGAAGTGTGGGACTTCAAAGGGAAAGCCCTAATTCTAAATGATCCCACTAATTAGCCATAGGACCCTATACCTGATCCCTCCAGGAAGAGGGATGGACGGGACAGGCGATGGGGGTGGGGTGGTCAGGGAATTCTCGTGAAACCAGGGAGGGAAACAAACTTACATGTAGAAATTGGGAGTCTGAAACCTCTTTGACGTCTGTGATCTGAGACACCAAAATAGATGTCCCTTTGTTAACGAAGACAGATCCTAAGGTTTAGGAAACAAAAGTTACTTGCAGGTTAAGGTCTCAGGGCTGGGCTTGCATGGCAACTTCCTAAATTCCTACGGCTACAAGAAAAAACACACTTTGCTAAACTCCCTAACAGTAGGAGCTATCAAGAAAATTGTCAGATACTTCCTAACTCTGATTTACAACCCAGACTCGTACAACTCTGACTGAACAGAGGACCATCTTGCAAACATTCTTTCCTGATAAGCAACTGCAGACCTGAAGCCAGTTCCTGCCAGATCTAGAGAAGGCACAGAGACTCGTCTTTGTGTTCTATAGTTCACCTTTTGACGCAGAGCCAAATTCTACCTCATTTTAATCTAAAACCCTGCCCTAAACTGAGGTGTTACATGTGTTTACCCAGTGTGCATACACAAGACTCCTCTCATAAATATGTATAGCTTTCCCCCAAATCTGCTATGTATGATTCTACTGTGTAATATGGACCCCGTGAGGCATAAAAGCCAACCTGCTCTTTCCTCTTCAAAGAGAAAGCATCTTCAGTGCATGCCAGAGACTCTCGTCCGGTTTTGCAAACTGATATCACAAACATAGTTCTCCTTTCTACTGTTCAGCCACCCTAGTGGTCTTTTGGATGATGATCTTTTTACTTTTCCTGTTTGGGGCTTCCTTTTGGTTTCCTTTGCCTTTAGTTTTGAAGTATAGTTTCTTTTGAAAACTTCACCTAACTTTCTCATATACTGCTGTATTACATTTTGAGAAACTGGGCAATATACATGTCATTTGACCCAGCAATTTCACTTGGAGGAATTTATCTCAAGGAATAACAAGTACAGCACATAAAAGTGTCTGTGCCAGGGTGTTCATCCCCACACTGTTTATAATACTGTAAAAACTGGCCATGATATAAATGTTTACCAAATGAAGACAGCACAATAAAGTCTGGTATAGCCATACAATGGAATGCCATGTAGCTGTTTGCAAGGATGTCTATATTTGTTTTAAAATATTTCACCATATATGGTGTATTAAGTTATACCTAAGTATAGCCATTGGCTCCCTCTGAAATTTAAACCCAGTGGAGTGGTCAGCTAACACTGTCATGAGGAAGCTCTCACCCAGTGTGACCACTGTCAGGATCCTCTTTCCCACCTCTTCATCAAACGTGGAGGCTTTGCTAATGGTTGGAGTGATTCTTAGGAATGGCCTTTACTGGCAAAATCAGTCACATTGAAGATTGGGTCTAATGAACTATTTGATATACTGTATTTGCCTGAAAAAGAACATAAGAATTGAGCAAGGCCTGTGGCCTACAATGACACTTGAGATTCCATCCCAAAATCCAGGGGCCAGTTTAGACTCAGGTTCATCTTTAGACAGCACTCCAGTTGGGTCTGGATTCACTTTCCTGGTGCCCAGGCTGATGAATTCCATGCTAGTCTGCACTGGCTATGTGAAACTTTTCTGCATGATGGCGAAAGACTTAGAGTTGGGCTTTCCCCCAGCTCGTGAAATAGATAACATGACTATTTTTGTGATCCTTTCTCTTTGTGTGCATGTGTATGCGTGTGTGTGTATGAATTTCACTTTGTTTTCATTCGTGAGGGGAATAGCTAATTCTCATTATCTCAAACTTTTCTGTAGCTACCAAGCTCTACCAAACAGAACTTAAGGCATGGACATGGCCAGATTGGCTAATATCAGTTGGCCACACCATTTAATGATGATGCAGATTTACATACGTTAATGTTGAGATGTCTGGGATATATTGGTGCATTTGTTATCTGCTGCTGTGCAACAAATTACCCCCAAGCTTAGTTGCTTAAAACAATAATTGTTTATCATCTATCACAATCTCTGCAGATTGGGAGTTCAGATAGGACACTGTAGAAACAGCTTATCTCTATCCCGAAGTATCTGGGACCTGGATTCATTAGAGGTACATTCTCTCACATGCCTAGGTACATTCTGTTACATAGCTAGGTGGTAATCCTGGCTTGCTGCTACAAGACTTGCTGGGACCATTGACCAAATAATCCTGCATGGTTTTACAGCATGTGGCTGGGACCCAGGGGCAGGTGTAAAAAGAGAGAACAAGTGAGTGCCAGACAGAAGCCATATGCTTTTTCTGACCTAGCCTCAGCTTTAACCCCCCACTATTTCCAGCATGCTTGTTGGTTAGAAGCCAGTCACTAAGTCTATCCCATATTCAGGTCAGGGGAATAAGGCCCCTCACCTTTGAAGAGAGGAGCATCAATTTGCAGACTTATTTTAAAATTACCACAGCTGACAATGAAGAGAAATCAGGATATGCGGGACATAGAGTATAATCTTTTGTTAAAAAATACGTATATATATAGGCCGGGTGTGGTGGCTCATGCCTGTAATCCCAGAACTTTGGGAGGCCAAGGTGGGTGGATCATCTGAGGTCAGGAGTTCGAGACTAACCTGGCAAACATGGTGAAACCCCATCTCTAATAAAAATACAAAAACATTAGCCGGGCGTGGTGGCCCATGCCTGAAATCCCAGTTATTCGGGAGGCTGAGGCTGGAGAATTCACTTGAACCCGGGAGGCGGAGGTTGCAGTGAACTGAGACTGCACCACTGCACTCTAGCCTGGGCAACAAGAACCAAACTCTATCTCAAAACAAAATAAATAAATAAATATATATATATACACACACACACACAAGCATATATACACGTACATATATATACATATATACACACATATATGCATACACACATATATACATATATACATATATACACCACATATATATACAGATATATGTATATACACACCACATATATACATATATGTATATAATACACCACATATATACATATACACGTATATATACCATGACAATATATATACGTGTATATATACCACTGAGCCACTGTGCCCAGCTGAGATATATATACGTATATATATATACACACACACATATATATACATATACATATACATAAAATGTTAGGAAGGGTGTGTACCAAAGGGTAGTGTTTATTGTCTTTTTACTTTCCCATGTTTTCTAAAATGCTTAATGCAGATATATTACTTTTATAGTTACAAAAGACAGATTTCTATTTTCTTTTAAAAATTATAAATGATACATGAATATGCTTGCTGTAAAAATTCAAATATAGAGATCTGTAAAGCAAAAAAAGAAGCCCCTCATCATTCTGCAGATTTAGAATCCCACCCTTTAAAAATACTAAATGCACCCATACAAATGCTCCTCTCTCAACTCTCTGATCTATTAACATGTCTATCCCATCCAGAACCATTTTCATGGTGTTGACAGATCACAGCTTTAATAAAATGTTTCACATCTGCTGAACACATCAGTTTAGAGTATCCTTCTCTCTTCCCTTCCCACCCCAAATCACTCACCAAGCTAACTCTCAAATTCCCAAGCCCCCAGCCTGCAAGCTGGGTCCCCATGTGCAGCCATAGTCAATAACCTTGCTTGTGTCTGTCTTTGTATTATAGTTACCTCAGTAAATTTTCATTCTCTAAATTATAAGTTCTGATCCTAAGTGCCTCTCTCACACAGTGACTGACATCTGGAGAATGTTTAAGAAAAGGAATCTCTGAACAATGAATTTCACTTTTGTTTCCATGAGGGGGCATGTCCCTCATTCTTGCCAGGTGAGTGGAAAACTTTATCAGTCTTAGTCAACCTCCCATGATAAACCTAAAGGATATCTTTGGGTAAATAAGAGTAAATATGAGTCTGCTTTTCTTTAATTATTTTATCTTCTATAGGATGCAGCATACCAAAAATATTCAACAGGTTTTGCTATTTTTGCCTTTATGTCTATACATTTAATAGTTATGGTTATCTTTTTAGGGGTACTTGGATTAAACAGCAAGGAAGTTTATTATCATGTATAACTAGAAGACCAGAGATAAGCTGACTTTTTGGATCAAAGATGTCAACAAAACCAAGTATTTTTCTATATCCTCACTCCGCCATCTTTAGTTATGCTTTTAAATGTAGGCACATGGCACACTCCATGCAGCAGTTCTAGATGTCACAACTGCACACAAAAATACTTGGGGCCAGAAAAGAGAGTACTTTTTTTTTGAGATGGAGTTTTGCTCTTATTGCTGAGGCTGGAGTGCAATGGGAGATCTCAGCTCACTGCAACCTCCGCCTCCTGGGTTCAAGCGATTTTCCTGCCTCAGCCTCTGAGTAGCTGGGATTACAGGCGCCCGCAACCACGCCCATCTAATTTTTTTTTTTGGATTTTTAGTAGAGTTGGGGTTTCACCATGTTAGCCAGCTGGTTTCGAACTCCTGACGTCAATTGATCTGCCCGCCTTGGTCCCCCAAAGTGCTAGGATTACAGGCGTGAGCCACCATGCCCAGCTGAGAGAATACTCAATAGCTCTTAGGAGTGACGAGATTTTTACAAATTCCCTCTGCAGGAATTCTCCATCCTCAGAGCCAGGATACTCACACACTCACTCCAGAACCAGCTAGTAATGAGAGGGATGGGATTACTCTCAGACTAAAGAGGCCTTCTCCCAGAAGTGGGATGGCGTCAGCTTTACCTGTGAACACAGATGTATGGGGTGGAGATGTATGAGGTGGAGCTTTACCTGTGAACACAGATGTATGGGGTCTTAGTAGAAGCTGAACTGTAATAAGGTAAAAGTCAAAATGATATGTCACATTAGTGACTTACCCCACAGGTTGCTGGACTACCCCAGTTTACACATTTACCTGATTAAATGATGCTTCTTCTAGAAAGGAGGGGTGGGATCAGTCCTGTATAGCTCATCAATCTTGCTCATTTTATGGGTTATAATTTTCAGTTCTGCACTGCAAATAAGTATGTACTTAATAAGCATCCTTTGGTGATAAGGATGATGGTAACACTGGTGATGATGACAATATGGAGAACTCTGTTTGGTTGCATTTTATGTGCCAAGTACTGTGCTAAGCTCATTAAATGTATCATATCATACTTAAACCTCACAATTCTTGTCTATGTATTGATGTAATTTGATTGTTCCAATATCCAAAAGTATACTCTGAAGCTTTACAGAAAGAGTAAATTTTGAAAAGGGGTTGCAGGAAGAGAGAAGGTCCAGGCAGGGAAGGGAGTGGTTATGAATTTCCCAGCTAGTGACCTGAATGCAGCGTTCCATTTAACAACTGTCTTGGCATGTGTCTGGGTGGTGATGCTGGCTGGCTGCTAGGGAACTTGCTGGGGCCATTGGCTGAATAATCCACGTGGCCTTACCGCATGTGGCTGGGACCCAGTAGAAAGTGTTCTAACCTAAAGTGGGTAGCTGAAGACTCAAGGGCCAAGAAAGACAAGCAACAGTTAGATGAAGGTAGTTATAGGGCAGCAGAGGGAGGGTCTTGATGGTCTTGCTTGGGACTGATATGTGACAGAAGAGCTATTTTTGAGACAAATTGCTCAAATCCAAATTCCCAAAGTCTCAGTAGAAGCTGAACTGTAATAAGGTAAAAGTCAAAATAATATGTCACATTAGTGATTTACCCCACAGGTTGCTGGACTATCCCAGTTTACACAGATGAGGCGGCAGAGACAGTTACCCAAGCACACTGGGCCACAGACTGGCTGAAAGGAGAAACCTATCCTGCTGACTGCTGAGCTTCCAGGGGTGCTGAGATGCCAGCACCACCAGCTTCCTCCTATGCACCTATCCTGTACGAGGACCTATAAAAAGAGATACGAAGCCGGGGGAGTTAAATGGAACCCTGCATTTGATATTTCCAACTTAAAGTGGAGAAAATCAAGAGAGATACTAGAATGGAAAAGAATGGAGGCAGGTGCTACCACGGAAAGGGCACGGAATCAGAAAAACTCAAATCCAAACTGGGATTCCTGAGTGGACCCACTAGTGCCCACAGGTTCCTGGGCTCCATAGAATGTAGAAAGTCATAGAGCAAAAAGATAACTGAAATCTGGAGAGGAGATACATGTAATGTCCTGGAAAACTGGGGATTTAAATTGCTTCTCTGTCGTTTCTCAGACTTGTAGAACTGGAGGTGTTGCCAAGGTCAGCCTGCACAGGACTGGGATAGTCCATCGATAAGTCATTTACTCATTTATTTATGGAATATTTATTGAATGTTTCTCATAAAAACCATGTTCCTCTATCTAGCATCAATGCTAAAAAAAAACCCCTCAAATCCCATTTTTTAAAAGTGGGAATAGTACTGTTATCCACTTTATGGGTTATTTATGAGCATCAAATAAAATAATCCACGGAAATTGCCTACAGAATGTCTGGCATGGTACACATACTATAAAACGGTAATTATTTTATGCTTTCTCAACATTTTAGGGGTTAAAATGCAGAAATTAATCTTTTCCTTTTAACACCATGTTTTACAGAATAACCTTTCACTTAAACTCACCACATAGACTCATGATTAATTCTGTACCTCATTGTGTTTAATTTTACCCAGTACATTAACATAAAATAAATATTTATCACAATCATAATATTTAAGTAACACTGACTTTGTGCTCTGTGTACTTTTCCATTAATATTTTTGGGGATATTTTTTCATCAGACCTCCACTGGGGAAGTTCTCTCATTGTGCTACCATATTTCAATTATTAAAGTTTTCAAAATTTTTTCTTTTGTGGCCAAAGATGACAACTCCTGAGGTACCAGAGATTAAATTTTGTTCAAAAGGGCTAAAATGTCATTCTGGGGAACCTTACAATGTAAAGGCAATGGGGTGAAATAAGGAAAGGAGTTAATCACAGGAAACACAGAACATCAAGTTGACTGGCCCCGAGTCAAGGGCACTGAGTCATCCCCGAGGTGTCTCAGGGCTTTGGTGTCATCTTACAAAAGTCACTCAAAGAGATTGTGTTAAGACTGTCTGCATGGTAATTGCAAAAAGGGTTGACTCATGGAATTTGTGACTTTGACAGAGAGCTGCTTCCCTGGCCCTCATTATGAATGGACTTATTCATAGGCACCGTCCTGTCACCTCTCTGTAGCTTCCTGGGCAACAGCAAATGCCAGGAACAGCACGCTTGCAGGTAGCAACCTTTTGAAGGAGACAGGGAAGACAGCACACAGAGCATTATCAAGACCCGGGAGCCTGATCTAATGGCCAAATGCAGAACATGATGCAAGGGCCTCCAAGCACCCTTTACCACGGGTTCAGCCCTCCCTATCCCCTAGTGTTTCCTATAATGCTTGGCAAAAAGGCCGACATACACTATTTCTTCCCACTGTGTTCAAAACAAAGTCATTTTATAAAAGTGTTTTTTCCTATGTATTCTTTACTAGGCCCTGTGAGAGGATACAAAGGAAAATATACTGCTTAGGACTCCTGCAGGGCATCCTCTTCATCCTTAGCTACCATGTCCTTATTCTTTGTAGACTACAGGTTTCCTGAACAAGAGACAGATACCATGTGTGTGTGTGTGTGTGTGTGTGTGTGTATAAAACCAACAGTGACATCTCTGTGAAGGGGAACATGAATGGAGCTACTTTTGTGTAAACCAAAGGATAAACACACGTGAAGCTTGTTTCTGGACATACAAGAAACTGAGCAGCAGTTACCTTGGGGGAGAGGAACTGGGAGTGGGGAATGGGATTTCATGTTTTTCTATGGTTTTTTTCCTAATTTGGTCATTGGCTGTTTTTCTGTAGGTAAAATTATGGGCCCTTTTATTGGCTTTATTCCTTTTTAATATTGAAAGATAGTATATAAATACTAATTTGCAATGAGACAAAAGACAGATATAAGTACTGGCAAGGATGTAGAAAAATTGGAACCCTCATATATTACTGGTGAGAATAGAAAACGGCAGAGCCACTTTGGAAAAGAATTATGAAGTTCCTCAAAATGTTAAACATAGACTTGCCTTATGGCCCAGATCTATTTTTAGGTATATACCCAGGAGAAATAAAAATATATGTTTGCACAAAAACTTATACATGAATGTTCATAGCAGCAGGATTCCCAACAACCTGTAGGTGGGAACAACCCAACTGTCCTTCATCTTATAAATGGATAAACAAAATGAAAAAGTAGATATTCAACCACAAAAAGGAATTGCTGAGTTTTGCTGCAACATGGATATAGCTTGAAAACATGCTAAGTAAAAGCAGCTAATCACAAAAAGCTTCATGTCAATTTCATTTATATGAAATGTCCAGAACAGGCAGATTTGTAGAGATGAATTAGTGGTTGCCATGGGCTGGAGAAAGGAGGGACTAGTGAGTGATTTATAGTGGGTACAGGGTTTCTTTTGGTGTGGTGGTGGTTGCAGAACTCTGTGAATATACTAAAGACCGTTGAATTGTATACTTTCAATGGGTAAAGTGTATGGAACGTGAATTACATCTCAAAGTCATTTCAAAAATTATGAGAAACAAAGGCTAACTATAGCTGCAACTGGATTTGTGATTTTTTTTTTGAGACAGGGTCTCACTGTTACCTAGGCTAGAGTGCAGTGGCATGATCTCTGCTCACTACAATCTCTGCCCCCCGTCCCCCAGACTCAAGCTGTCCTCCGACCTGAGCCTCCTGAGTAGCTGGGACTGGATTTGTGATGTTTCTTCATGGCACTTTTATTTTTATTGTAATCAAGTGTATTTCTTCCAGGGGATGAGTGAGTTGTGGATGTATTAACAGGAAACCCCAAATCTGAGTGTTTCCTGATCATCAGAAGATGAAGTTCCAGCAAAAGTACAATCCTTTGTTATCACAAAGCTTTTCATTTCTATGAGCCAAGGGTCTTATCCTGGAGACACAGGACTTAGGGTGCAAAGAAGGGGTTACTCACAGAGACAGGTAGCCTGCTGGCCCTAAGTGGCCTCCCTGGTTAGAAATTGCTACGTTGGGGAACAAATACTTTCTGCTTAAAATCCAGCCATTTTCTGGCAACTTTCTAGGCTCCTTTAAATCGGGTTAAATTATGTCATGGTTTGGTATGTATGATTCACTCAGCAAATGTTCTGAGCTCCTGCTCTGTGCCAGGCCCTTTGCCCTGAACAAGGACAGCAGCATTTTTAGGAGGAAAGTCTAACTTCATAAGGTCTGAGTAGCACAGCCTTCCTTGAAGGTGACTGTCAACAAAACCAGCTTTCTCAACAATCCCACCTCACCTGTCTCAGGAGCGCATCAGGGGCATTTGCCTCCCCTGTGAGGGAGGGGCGGCCAGTGGAAACATCTTTTCTGCTTTAACATTTTTAAAAGCATATTTTAATTGACAAGTAGTTGTACTGATCATGTCCATTTTTTGTTTTCGACAGAGTCTCGCTCTGTCACCCAGGCTGGAGTACAGTAGCATGATCTTGGCTCACTGCAACCTCTGCCCCTCAAGTTCAAGTGATTCTCCTGCCTCAACCTCTTGAGTAGCTGGGATTATAGGCAGGCACCACCATGACCAGCTAAAAGTTTTGTATTTTAGTAGAAATGGAGTTTCATCACATTGGCCAGGCTGGTCTCGAACTCCTGACCTCAAGTGATCCACCCGCCTCAGCCTCCCAAAGTGCTGGGATTACAGGCGTGAGCCACCACACCCTGCCAATGTTTTGAGATGTATACATTGTAGAATAGTAAAGTCGAGCTAGCTAACACATACATCACCTCTTTTTTTTTTTGTGGTGAGAACACAATCTACTCTTAGCAATTTTCACATTGTTATTAACTACAGTCACCATGTTGTAAAGTTCTTGAACTTATTCTTCGTGGCTGAAATTTTGTATCTTTCACAAACATTTCCCAACTTTTTCCCCTTGTTTTCTTTGAAAATAATCTTCTAGGTGTTTTTGACACATATAAATTTAATGTTCTGAGAGGACTGCTTATATACTGATGAGGGGATATAATAGTTTGAATGCTTGTCCCTTCCAAAACTCCTGTTGAAATTTAATTGTCAGTCTGGGCTGGGCACCGTGGGCTCACACCTGTAATCCTAGAATTTTGGGAGACTGAGGCAGATGGATCATCTGAGATCAGGAGTTCCAGACCAGTCTGGCCAACATGGTGAAATCCCATCTGTGCTAAATATACAAAAATTAGCTGGGCGTGGAGGTGCACACTTGCAATCTCAGCTACTTGGGAGGCTGAGGTGGGAGAATTGCTTGAACCTGAGAGGCAAAGTTGGCAGTGAACTGAGATCTTGCCACTAAACTCCAGCCTGTGCAATAGAGCAAAACTGTCTCAAAAAAAAAAGGATGAAAAAAAAGAAAAAAAGAGCCATTTTAACAGTACTAAGAGGTAGGACCATTAAGAGGTCATTAGGCCATAAGAGCTTCACCCTCATGGGTGGGGTTGGTACCATTATGAAAGGGCAAGTTTGGCTGCTTCTTACTGTCTCCACAGCAAGGTGGCCCTCACCAGATGCTGACACCTTGATTTAGGACTTCCCAGCTTCCATAACTGGGACCCTATAAATTCCTTCCATTATAAATGACCTAGTCTGAGGTATTCTAGTGGCACAAAACAAAGACCAGATAAATTAACTGATGAGTCACATAACAATTGGTAAACATGTAATAACTATAATCCAGCCCCTTATTCCAATATTTAGATTCAAAGACAAAATTTGGTAGGTACAACTTTTTCTCCCTTGAGACAGAGTCTTGCTCTGTTGCCAGGCTGGAGTGCAGTGGCACGATCTTGGCTCACTGCAACCTCCGCCTCCTGGGTTCAAGCGATTCCCCTGCCTCAGCCTCCTGAGTCGCTGGGACTACAGGTGCCCGCCACCACACCTGGTTAATTTGTTTGTAGATTAATAATTTTAGTAGAGATGATGATTCACCATGTTGGCCAGGATGGTCTTGAGCTCCTGACCTCGTGATCCACCCCGCTTCAGCCTCCCAAAATGCTGGGATGACATTCTTAATCCTCTTCAGTTCTATTCCACGGGTCTTGATTTCTAGCTGTCCCTTGGAAACTCTACTCCCATGATTTCTTGCTCGGTTTTCATGCTATGAGGGGACAATATGCTTTTGTGTCTTATACCACAGCACATTTCTGCCCTCTAAGAGCTAAATGTCAGCCATGTGGCTAAATGTGAACCACCGCATCCAGCCAGGTACAACTTATTTTATCCAGTATCACTGAGAGCCTATTATTCTACCACCTTTAAAACAAAAACAGACTAGTCTCATGGAAGTATCCTTCCCCACCACTGTGCCCAAAATGAGAAATGTCACTTGATTTGGCCATTTCTTGTCACCCGACTGGGTACTTGGAGGTATAGGGGAAGGTGGTTTCCCTCTGGCCATGTCTACCAGTGTCTTTCACATTAGCAAGGGTTGAAAAGCAGTACTTCTTGGAAAAAGTAGAAAAGGCAATTAAGTGGCACAGCTATCCAATCTCTGCTCCCTCTGGCCTGCAGATGTTGCAGTAAGGCTTAATCACATCTTTAATAAACAGTAGCTGACATTTAGACTAGAGTACCGACTTCCTTTCCTAATACGAAAGGGAACTTTGTCCAAAATAAGGATCCAATAAAATGTTTCAATACATGGGGGCTAAAGTCAAGATGCTGTTTACAGTCACCTGCCAGCTTCCTTAGGTTCCCTCAGGTTCAACTTCCAAGGTAAGCCAAGATAAATATTTCCCTGGAAAGTGACGAAAAGAATCTTAATTCTTCAAGAATTCAATTCCTAAGTTGTTGGTGACCAGCAGACATTCAACTTCTCTCAATCTTGTTTAGGTACTATAGAATTTAATTAACACTGTTTTATATAATAGTGTTATATATATATAACACTATATATATATATAGTGTTAACACTATTATATATAACTCATTTTGAGATGTGTATACCTTGTAGGATGGCTGAATCATACTAACGAATTACCTCACTTATTTCATGAGAACCCAATTTGTAGTCACCACGGTATACAAAAGATCCCTTGAACTTATTCCTGAGTTTGTAGCCTTTGAGAAACATCTTTCCATCTCACCCTCTGCACACAAGTAACTACCATTCTATTCTCTGCTTCTATAAATTCAAGATTATGTGTTTAAGTGAGATAATATACTTTTTCTTTGACTGGTTTATTTTAACCTTTTCGTCTAAGTTCATGTCACAAATGACAAGATTTCCTTTAAGACTGAATGTAGTTCATCGTATACATATACCACTTTCTTCATCTATCCATTCATGGAAACTTTGATTTAGTATCTCAGCTACTGTCAATAGTCCTGTAATGACTATGGGAGTGTAGATATCTCATCAACCTACCAATTTCACTTCCTTTGGATACATACACACTAGTGGGATTGCTGGCTCATGGGGGTAGTTCTATTTTTTTTTTTTGAAGAATCTCCATAACATTTTCTGCGATGGCTATACTAATTTACATTCCCACCTACAGGGTTCAAGGGTTCCCTTTTCTCTATATCCTCACCAACTCTTTGCTTTTTGATAATAGCCATTCTAATGGGCAGGAGCTGATCTCACTGGTTTTAGTTTGCATTTCCCTAATAAGGAAGAATGCTTAGCATCACTAATCTGTTGGTCATTTGTATATCCCTTGAGATGCCTACTCATGTCCTTTACTCATTTTTATTTGGGTTCCTTATTGAGTTACATTTTAGACATTAACCCCTTATCAGCTGTATGGCTTGCAGATGTTTCTCATTCTACAGCCTGTCTCTTCATTGACTTGGTAAAGCTTTCTTGTGAGACAGACATGAACAGGAACACCCTGGCTAACACAGGGGAGGGAAACTGACCTAATAGGATCTGCTGTTATGGACTCAAGTGTCAAACTAGAGAGATAAGAGGAGACAGACATATGGCCCCCTTTCCGAGTGTCACAGACAAGCATGACAAGGAGCTGACACGAGACTAATGGAAGAATTTGTTTCCAAAAATAGGTGCCTACCCTCAAGGAATTCAGGGTAGCTAGAACTGTTACACAGTATGCAGGCAAGACACGCCAGGGGAAGCTGAGGCTGACAAATGTGCAGTGGAAAGCTACCCCACCATATTAGAATAGGAAGCTATGTTGCCATGTTGCTTATGTGTAGAACACTTATCTACAAGATCAGTTAGCAAGAGCCACACAAGGAATAAAGTTATTTTTTCTCTAGGAAAAAAAAGATACGGGGATGAATTACATTATTCTGGATTGATCAGAACAATTCTTTAGTTGGAAGGGAAAGAACTAGCGGTTTAACTAGAAATGAGTTAACTAAAGTTAAGCCCATTTGGAGGACAGTGAATAAGTTTGGGGTAGTAGTCTCATAAGTTACTTAATAGAGGCTATTTAAAATTAGATGCCTCCAAAATTGAGGTTTAATGGGGCCTCTGAGGGGAATAATCAAGTTTCTGGTTTAGCTACGAGACTATATCAAACTATAAGCTAATGGTTCAAACTGACTTCTCAAGTAACTCAACTTCAAGGTAGATTTTGGCCAGAGACTATTCAGAGATGTTTTAAGTCTTTCCTTGCAATACTTTCTCTGAGATCAGACTAACTTCTAAGATTGTTAGAAAACCAGTAACACTGTATCTGCAGAAATATGCTCTGTGGAATTACGTATTCTGAAAAAGGTTTCACGGTAAAATAAGGGAAATAGATTTTGCTCCTTTTGAAGGCATACCATGTTAATATAAACAGTCCCAGAAACCCTGCTAGAGAATCTGGCAAGTCCTCGCTAGAGGCTTAAGTACCAGGGTTTTCTTTAACTGCAGTATCCATTGGTTAGTACAGGTGTTACTACCTTTTTTTTTTTTTGAGACAGTCTTGCTCTGTTGCCCAGGCTGGAGTGCAGTGGCCGGATCTCGGCTCACTGCAAGCTCTGCCTCCCGGGTTTACGCCATTCTCCTGCCTCAGCCTCCCGAGTAGCAGGAACTACAGGCGCCTGCCACCTCGCCCGGCTACTTTGGATTTAGTAGACAGGGTTTCACTGTGTTTAGCAAGGATGGTCTTGATCTCCTGACCTCGTGATCCGCCCATCTCTGACTCCCCAGGTGCTGGGATTACAGTCTTGAGCCACCCACCGCATCTGGCCCACTACCCTCCTCTTAGAGGGGCAAGTGACCTATATGCCAGTTTCTGTGTTAAAGCTTTTTCCTCTTTTGGAAACTCAGATTCCTGGCTTGTCAGGTCAGTTGCATTTAGAGAACTCTATACACTGACTTTGTTTCAGAGGGATAGGCTAAAAACTTATGCCCATATCTATTTCCTCATAGAAAAAGATGAGACTTAGCAATTCCCTTCTCCCATTTACCAAACTTTGTTTCCTTGAATCATCTGACATTTGTCAGAGTTGCTGAGGAAGCCTTCCTGTTCATTGCCAATGCCTACTATGCTGCTTATATAGCCGATATACATTTTAATTGAGTAGACTTGAGTCATACAGCAACTAGCTAGAATAGCTCCCTGCCAGCAGCAGCTGTTGAGCACTTGAAGTTTGGTTAGAATTTTAGTTTAAAACAGGTACTATTCAGCTATTGGAAAATAGTTGGCTATAAGTTTTCCCCACAATCTAATATCTAGAAGTACATAGTATTTCCAATTAATGTTTAACATCTAAAATTTGTTTTGAGTATATTCAGAGATTGAATAGGAAAGCAAAACCTTGAATATGTTATATATTCAATATTAAGTTTCATCTGATTACCAAGTTATATTTATACTTGAATTGTTTAACCTAGTCACCAAACACTACCCCACTGCAGTCAGAGACTACTCTTCTCTAAATGTCTGACTTCAGCACAGGTCAACAGACAGACCTTTGCATGTAACATAGCCATTATCTCCCCAAGTCATTATCATTCCATAAGCCTAAGACAACCCTTTGTCAAGCTGTACCGGTGCCTACCACTGGCAACTAGTTTTTCTGAGGAACTGAGTTTTCAGTACCATAGGGAGTTAAGGGTACAAAGTTAGTGCTAAAACTTGAACTGGAGTCTATCCTTTTGTTGCTCAAGTGGCCCTGGGCAAGTTATTTGACTTGTATCTGTCCCAGAATCTAGACATGGGGGATGAATGAATACTATGCTATTTTCATGAGGCTCAAGTATGTTAACATCAAGCTTCTAGGACAGTTTGCTGCATGAAAACCATGTATCCCTGTAAGGTCAGGGTTTATATCCAGATTAGCAATTTGAAGTAGGGTTGGCTTGACTACAAAGCAGCTGTTCAGGAGTGTAACACCTTTAGCTTGCTGAAAGGTCAATTTAGAAGTTATTCCCTAGGCCGGGCACGGTGGCTCAAGCCTGTAATCCCAGCACTTTGGGAGGCCGAGACGGGCGGATCACGAGGTCAGGAGATCGAGACCATCCTGGCTAACACGGTGAAACCCCGTCTCTACTAAAAAAAATACAAAAAAAAACTAGCCGGGCAAGGTGGTGGGCGCCTGTGGTCCCAGCTACTCGGGAGGCTGAGGCAGGAGAATGGCGGGAACCCGGGAGGCGGAGCTTGCAGTGAGCTGAGATCCGGCCACTGCACTCCAGCCCAGGTGACAGAGCGAGACTCTGTCTAAAAAAAAAAAAAAAAAAAAAAAAAAAAGAAGTTATTCCCTGAAAAATAAGCAGGCGAAGCTGATAGAACCAGGATTAGTTTCAGAACTTCAGTGAGAATAGGGAGTACCGCAGAGTATGGCTGACCAGCAGCATCAGTTACAAGAAAGTTCCTTAAACAGGACATTTGCCTTGAGAAGTCAGTGATGATACCCCTACTACATCCCCCACCCCCCTTTTTTTTAAAGTCTTAGTTCTTAAGACTAGGAAACTACTTGTCAGTTTGGCTCAAAACTAAGTCTCTGATGATCAAGGCACCTCCAGTTGGCCAATCGATAATCAGATACCTTTAGTCACTGTTCTAGACATTGGTTTAAGTCTGGTGCTCAGACCAGGGAAGATCAGCATCGTCTAGGAGATGGTTAGAAATGTGAGTTTAAAGCCTTTGTCCAGACTGACTGGATCCAACTCTGAGAATGGGACCAGCCGTCTGTTTCTACCAGCCCTCCCGTGATCCTGAGGCACACTCAAGTTTGAGGACCAGCTATCTAGATTCATAATTAGTTTTACCCTAGTTTCATTGATCTTATGGAAGAATTTTATTCTGTGTTCTGACCTAAGACCTCTGCTAAGTCTGAAATTTTTGTATCAGTTTTTATTCTATTCTCAGTTGAGTTATATACTGCCAAGCTTAAGAGATAAAATGACATGAAGAGATGAACTAGTCTGAAAGTAACCTTTACCTTTCAAATGAGAAGCTCAGCACAGGCTGGGAGTACAGGCTGGTTTTATTGACATGTTTGGTCTGGACAATTCAGCTGTTTCTTGATAGCCAAGTAGGATACTAACAAGCCTCCAAGGATTAAGGTCCCAGAAAGGCCTGCCACCCACAGAACTTTTGAGTCTACAGGAGCACCTGGAGGATGGAAAGGTAGATTAATGTACGCTAAAACCAAATGATTTGGTGTCCTGACAAAGACTAGCAGTCTTCTGCTATAGGAAGGTCAATTTTTTTTTGACTAGAACACAAGGGGTAGAAAGGAAGAAGTTGGTTTGACTGGTAGTTCGGTTCACTAGTTAGATCTCCTCCCTCTTGGATACTTACGGAGCTTTTCTGGAGGGTCCTTAGTGGCTTGGAGTAGAATCATGGGGCCTTTGCTAGAAACACTAGCAGTGGTGTTCTGAAAAATGGTGTCTGAGTTTCTTCCTGTTAGAGAAATGAGACCTAGTAATTAGTTTTTGCACGCATAGGGCAGGGATAGAAAATGTTTTGGCACAAGGCCAAGTCTCTATAAAGCTTGGTTCTATGCCTTAAAAAAAAAAGTCTCATTAAGTGTATTAATACATACTTGAACAATTGAGATTTTGTATCTGATGCCATTACCTTAGTTTCGCCAGGACTTTGCTATAAAGATGTTAGAAACTATCCCTGAACTGCCATGCTTTTCTAAACAGAGTCCTTTGACAGTAACATGTTTATAATTCAGAGATCTTTCCCTGTGATTCAAAGGTAACTAGTAGAACAGAACTTGGAGGCTGAAGTGCAGAGGATTTAATGAGTTTAGATCTGGTTTTCAAATGAAATAAAACAATTTGATTCACTTGAAATATCTAGTTTTACATTTTCTGTCTTCCATGTTGTATTAAGAAAGACGGCAAGTGGAAGAATGAGAAACAAAGACATGCAGGTGGACTGTGAGGAAAAATATTTCTGGAGTTTGAGAGCAGCCCAAGCAACATAGCAAGATCCATCTCTATAAAAAAAAAAAAAAAAGAAGGGCTGGGTGTGGTGTCTCGCGCCTGTAATCCCAACACTGGGAGGCCGAGATGGGTGGATCACCTGAAGTCAGGAGTTCAAGACCAGCCTGGCCAACATGGTGAAAGCCTGTCTCTACTAAAATTACAAAATTAGCTGGACTTTGTAGCACATGCCTATAATCCCAGCTACTCAGGAGGCTGAGGCAGGAAAATCATTTGAACCCGGGAGGCGGAGGTTGCAAGCAAGCCAAGATCTCACCATTGTACTCAAGCCTGGGCAAAAAAGAAAAACTCCCTCTCAACAAAAGATAAGCTGAGTATAGTGGAATATGCCTATAAGTCCTAGTTACTTGGGAGGCCGAACTAGGCGGATCACTTGAGCTCAGAAGGTTGAGGCTACCATGAACTATACTCATGACATTGCACTCCAGCCTGCATGACAGAGCAAGAACTAGTCTCAAAAAAGAAACAGTGTAGAACCGTTTTAATTCTACTTTTTTTGCCAGTTGTAGGACCTTAATCTAAGGTGGTTCATTCTTTAGAAGTAGGGATAATATGCATTTTTGGAGAAGTTAAAGTATTTAATGTTGTACTTTGCATAATAAGCACCATTTAGTTACTATGAGTTTTGCTAGAAGGGACTTAAAGCTTCAGAGGTCATGAATGCCAACTCAGAGGCTAGACAAGTACAGGTAGAATCAGGCAGACATACGGACACATTGACTTAGAAGCATTGACCCCAACCAACTAGAGACCACATTCTAGGTCCACTCATTCTACTTATAGATCTTTAGGCTGCATTGCCAGACTTGTCAAGCAGGTATAGACATGTTTACTATCCAGGTGTATTCTTGTTAAAATGAGACATAAGATGGCCATAAACTGCCTTGGTTTGTGGATGAATTCAAGTTCATATGGAAAAAGCTAAGGTTGAGGGTTACCCAAACATTTATAGCTTATCGTAGACATGGGATTCTGGGAAGGTAGTCACCTTTGTTCTGTGGCACTGCAAGTAATTCAAGAAGCCTTAGTAAGATGAATCTTCAGTTTGAGTTGTTTAGCCAGAGACTAGGAAAGGTTAGACATGGGACTCAAGATTCATTCAAGTCTGTCCTCTAACATACAATCAGCTTAGATACTCACGACTGAGATCAGGACAGGTTACCACACAGGATGGTGTCTCAGCAGGCTGGCAGACTGACACGCTGCAGTGCAGATGCACCTGGGAGCCAACAGAATTCAGATCATTTGTAGTATCACCATGCTACGTGTCTCTAAACCTGCTTTGTCTCCCCAGGAAGAGGTTCAGGAAGTTATCGGAAAATTGATATGGTCCAAGTTGATATCACAATAGCACTAAGGAACTGGAGCCCAGTTGACAGATGCCACTCATGTGATTGGTAACAAGGGTTGCTCTGAGTACCAACAGCCAGCATTAAAGGGCTTCCTTGGCTGCAGAGTAACAGGACATGGAAACAGTTTTAAGTTGGGGAGGTTCAGAGCCCTGGTGAAGGTCATGGAAGGGAACATCCTACCGGTCCCCTGAGGGCCTGTTTCTCCGCTGTAGGGTCCACAAAGCTGAAGGTGAAGATGCTGAAGCGCTGGTAGTGAGAGGGAAATGGAAGATCCAAGTCTTCCTGGACAGGGATCAGCTGGGTCTGATAGTTGTCTCCAATGTAGGGGCAGCTAGACCAAGAGACCCGGCAGTCAGGATGGGCTTGAGAGTCTCAGCACAGGTGCATGAAAGAACCACTTACCCCTTTACCAGGATGGGCCACTGTGGCTGACTCAGGGGGTCTGTGCTGGGTGTTGCCCAACACTCATGTAGGAGCAGCCCCAGGGAGGGGTCCGTTCTGTGAAGGATGGAGACCTCCACGTAGATGGGATCCCGAAGCAACTTCACCACGGGGTAGTCACCAACACCATAGTAGGAGCCATAGTTTTTATCTGCAAGAGGCAGAAATAAGGATTTAAAGTAGTAACCTCTCAGTGACTTGAGGGACTGTCACCCCCTTAAATTGCCCCAAGCCGCTGAAGTGTCTTGTTACTAAGTTAAGGTCTTCATGCCCCCAGAAGACTGGATTTAGACTATATGCCAGATACTCCAGCCAAGGGGGTCATACCTTTGGCAATCTGAAGTTCCAGATTGAGGGGTCCCGGCTGGGTCTCAGGAAAGGGTGGTGGGAGAGTAAAAACCTGGACCTTGATTGGGAGAGAGTTGCTACTTACTGAGTAGCTGCAGCTGACATGGAGCCTGCAGAAAAACAAGATTTTAACTAGTTGGTTGTGGGAGAGGCAGGTGTCAGTTATATACATCCTTTCTTTTTTAACTCAAGGAAAACATGAAGTGCTAGACAAGTTTATAAGTATGATGGATGTGGTTCCCGCCCCGCTGGGAGCTGTATTTTAGTTGGGGAGACCAATATGCAAGTAGGACCAATGTTTGAATTGGAGATAAGCACACAAATAAAGATGCATCATGAGAAACATACCTACTGTAGAGATCAGGGAAGACCTTAGTGGTACCTTGATATGAAGGTGAAAGAAAATAAAGTTGAGGTAGATGGAGAGCCTCACCCAACATAGAACAAAGCCTGGAGGCAAGGAAGTGCTTGAGGACCTTTGAGAGTTCCATAGAAGAACCAGGCTGCAATCGGGGAACAGTGAGTGAGGGACTGAGAATGTTCAAAGGGAACAGGCTGGAGATGAAGTAGGAGCTGTTTTATGCAGGGTCCTCATGTTCATCTTAAAGCTTTGTTTTTTCCATGGCTTTAAGATGTGTGATACGATAGACCTAAGGTTTTAGAGGAATTCTTTTGGCTACAGCATGGACAATGGAGAAGGCCAAGATGTAAAATGGAGAAATGTAGGCTAAAATGTAGAATGGAGAAAGGCCAAAGTGAGAAAAAAGTCGTTAAGTGAAATAGCAGAACTCCAGGTGAGCTTGAGACTTAGGTCGGGTTGGAGACAGCAACGCAGATAGACTTAAGTAATGGGCAGTGAGATTGGTGAAACAAGGTAGCAGACAGGTTCTCCTAGTACTGAGGAGTGCTCATTTGTGGGTTCAGGGCTTACCCGAGAATGCCCACTTTATGGAAGAGGGGAAGTCATTCTGGTCAAGCAGGGTCAGGTTACGCAAGCCCTTACCTGAAGATGCTGTCACGAGTGACAGAGCCGCGGCTCCCATTTTTCACATCCCTAGTTGCCACCAGTTCATTTTCATATACTGCTTGGTCTCCAGTGATCTACAGGAACATATGGAGAAATCTTGATCATTTCTGTTAGCATTACGCTGCTTGACTCGGATCTGGTCTAAGTCCTCAGCAATGCTACCCTGTTGTATGTTACATTTCCTATTCCTTCAGCAGAGGCGAGAACATATAGCAGTGACATCCTGGCAAGTTATCACTTTGCATTATTTCAGGACAAAGGAATTGGAAGGGGAATTTGAGTACCTAGAAGAGGCAGCTGAAGCACTACCAATTCCAGTCAGCATCCCTGCTGGTTTCTTCTCTATAGCTTGGTAAATGACAGTCCCTTAGCTAGATCACAGCTGTGATGCTGTTAGCTGAACACCCAGAAGAGATTAACTTTTTCAGTGATGAGGCGTTCTCCTGCCCTAGATACTCTCCCAAACTCTAAGCAGTAGTCACAAGTATCCTTCATGGTCAGCGTATTTCACCTCTCCCCTACTAGTCACTACGACATTCCCACCCGAATTCCAGAGCCAGAAACAAAGCCCAACTGCTCACCCGTCTTGTGGTGCCACAGGAAGTAAATGGAAACTGGAACAGAACAAAAGCTTGTGTTGCCATCACAGGGTTACAAGCACTGTCATTTCTAAGGGCCAAGCGCACAGAATCCAAGAGCAGTGGCGGTGAGGCCACATTCTGAGACACGGCGATGGAGAAATGGCCCTCTCGGGTACAACGCAAGGTCACTGAAACAGAGCAGCTGTGCTGAAGGCAGGTCATCTCTCCCATTAAGGGGAGAACCAGATGAAAGTCTAACCACTTACTTTTAATCCCACTGAAGTTCCCAGCTGATGACCTCAGTGCAAGATCAGCCACCCAGTTTAACCCAGGCTCTAAATGAGCTCCTGGGGTTGAGTCTTGCCTCCCCAACTTATTGTGCGACATCAGGCAAGGTATTGAGCCTCCTTCAGTTTCATTTAAGAGGGGGATAGTAGCTCCTACCTCATTTTGCTTGTCAGTTAAGATTAAGATATTAGAATAGAGTGTGCAATGTATTAGGTTGGTGCAGAAGTAATCCCGGCTTTTGCCATTGTGGCTAAAGGCTGTGATTATTTCTGCACAAACCTATAATACTCTATGAGGTTGAATTTATGTTAGAAAACCTCAGAGCAGGATTTGAAACACGCAGAAAGCAACAGCCTTGAAGTGAGGCTCCCTAAACAATCCCAGAGTATCAGCCAAAGTCGCTATTCCTTGGAGAAAAGTTAAGTTTCTGTCAATTAGCAGCATCTGGCACTAGCAATTATCTGGCACATAGCCTTCAAGTCTAAGTGTTATTGGCTTTCTATCTGGATTCTGGGAGAATGGACAGTGGAAGCTGTAGAAAGGTCTGTTACTTTGGGATCCAGTGTTGTTGGATGCGTGGCTACATGGCAGCCTGCTATCACTTACATTTGCTTTCTGAGCAAAGCCCTCTCCGGATTTCACTGTAATTGGCGCACTTCCTCAGCTGGTTTCAGAGGTGTGCTCAGTTACTCACCGGTGTTTCCGTAGTAGCAGGAATTCACCTCCTCAGAGCTGTAACAGCAGCCTAGCCCCTCGCAGTCTCCTCGAGAGATGGGTGAAGGTGCACACGGCAGCCTGTCCTGCGCTGGGATGGAGTCACACCAGTCAGTATCTGGAGCATCTCGGGCTAGGTTTTCAAAAAGAGTAAGTCAGGTTAGGTAATGGAAAAGTTAGTCTTGAATACCATTTTGATACATGTCATTGACTTTGGATTCCTGTAGATGTGTAGATGATTGCAATAGGTGTATCTATTCCATATTGTAGATACAGTCTTGAGTGGTTACATGTTGTAGATTAAGTCTTGGGAAGTTGTCAACATCCAGTCACCTTGTAAGAGCGCCCTGACATTAGTTTTTTTAAAATTCAAGAATGCTAACAAGATTGGTAGAAGCAGTAGGGGCTTCTTACTCCTTCAAGTAACAATCCTTCCTTCTGTTCTGTAGAGGCGTTTCTCAAGCCTTAGTTTGGATATGAGTTATCTGAAGATTGTTTTTGAGTTCAGGTCTGGTTCAGAACTGGGGTGGGGCCTGCGAGTCCTCGTTTTATTAGTGCTGCCGATCCTGGCTATGTGTTGGGAAGGAAGGCAGGTGAGAAGAGGGAATTGAAAGTTTGAGTCTGTTCTGACTTCGAGGATGGGCTCTCAGTCAGGCGAGACTTTCTGAAATTGAGTAGGCACCATACTTCCTACTGTTTCCTTAGGGAAACGATCAGATACCCCTCCAGCCAGTGGGATGGGAGACCTGGGTCCTAGTCTCAGTGCACATCTAGCTCCGTGGAGGTGTTGTTCCAAGTCCCCTTGCTAGCTTCAGTTTTCTTTCCTATCATTCTCCCCATGGGTGAAAAACTCCTCGTTCTGGGAGTTCTTTGAATCCCAGCTCAGTCACTCACCGGTGATAGGCCCTTGGGCAAACTTCCTGGCAAGAGATAGGTTTTTTTTTTTTTTTTTTTGAAACGGAGTTTCACTCTTGTTGCCCAGGCTGTAGTGCAATGGCACGATCTCAGCTCACGGCAACCTCCGCCTCCCAGGTTCAAGCAATTCTCCTGCCTCAGCCTCCCGAGTAGCTGGGATTGCAGGCATGCACCACCACACCTGGCTGATTTTGTATTTTTAGCAGAGACAGGATTTCTCCATGTTGGTCAGGCTGGACTCGAACTCCCGACCTCAGGTGATCCACCTGCCTCGGCCTCAAAAACTGCTGTGATTACAGGCATGAGCCACTGCACCTGGCCAGCAGTAGTGTTTGCAGCACTAGGTTAGGATTAGGGAAGGTAACACCTGAAGTGCTTACACCCACAGTGCCTCGGCATTGAAGAATCTCAATTGGTAGTTATTCTAAGGATTGCCCATGGAGGTGAGAGTTGGGACATGATCCTTCCTTCATTAATGTCAGGTGTCACTGCACAGAACAGGTCAGAGAGGACCAAGAGCACTTTCACCCCTCCCAGATCCTGAGAGCTTCCAGCCTTTACCTAGAAGATCCATAGGACACTTGAGCAGCTTCCTCTCTGTAACCATCTTGTGTTCAGCCGCACCCACTCCTTCAACTCCGACTGGCATGATGTAGTGGGAGTCCTGGAGAGACAGGCCCTTGGGAGTCAGCCTGGATGGTAGCATGAGGGGCTTCACTCAGTGTCCCTGGCCACTGGGTCATACTCACCCACTCAGTGACATAGCAGCTGCTATAGGTTGCCTCCAACACCACGGAGCTGCCCGGACCCTTTCTTATCCAGGTGCCACAGTCAGAGTCATTCTGTAGCTTGTGCAGCAGCCCTTGTTTGTCTGGAGGGGTGAGGAAGAGGTGAAAAGACAGCAGTCAGTCTCCAGTACCAGAAAGGACAGTCAGCCTTGCTATTAAACCCCAACGAGCAACTGTCAATTAGAGGAACAATCGGGAAATCAGATTCAGATCAGACGTAGTTATAACTTAGACTATTTCTTCTACAGAAAGATGCGACAGGCTCAGAGGGGGAAAGTATCAAGACAGGAAGGTAGGGGAGACGTCTTAGGTAGTAGAGGAGGCATCATTGCTTGGCTAAGCAAGGCAAGTCATCAAACTTACCCCAAGTTACTAGTACAGGAGGAGAAGTTGCCTCCTGACTGAGGTTTACAGCAAACTGGAAGCTCCACAGCCCACAATGGAGCACACTGGAATAACCTGGTGCCTCAGGCTTATGCTGACCACTCAAAACAAGAGATAATGAAACACACAGCAAGACACACTGCAGCAGCCACATAATGCTACCGGGAGTTCCTACCGGCCGCAGGCTCTCCACCTCCTCTCCCAAGAGCCAGGGGTCTGCCTGCCCAGATTCCTTTATGTACAGAAGGCAGGCTTGGTTTCAGCTGCACATCTTTGTGACACTCAGGTGGGATGCTTTTAGAAAGAGTAATTCTTCTAGCCTCATTTGCTTTGGGGCACAGTCTGCAGCTGCCTCACATTAAATACCACAATCCAGGCAGACTTCAGAGCCCAAGAAAAAGTAACTTTTATCTAACAGAAAAGAAAGAAAGAAAACTTCGTCAGGGTTGCTCAGTGTAGCATTTGTTCCACTAGTTTGTTGAGCTTATTGACTTCAGAAGACCTCCCTCTAGAATTTTGCATATTTGGGTGTGAAACTGCCGTCTTTGAGCTATGGGGTCTGGGTACGCTACGAACTCTCTGAATCTTGGTTTTCTCTTCTGTAAAATGGGAATGCTATCTCCTGGCAGTGGTGGTTTTAGGATTAAGCGAGAGATTCTATGGCAAGTGCCTGGCACAGGGCTTGGCCAAGCAGTGAGTGCTCAGTCAACATTGTTGGGTGAGAGGTGTGGCCCTTGAGAAGCCTTGTCACCTTCTCCACCCATTCTAGAAAAGTTTCTGTACAATTAGAGCCTGTCTTGAAATTCTAGAAAAATCTTAACTTGTTTCCTGAGAAAGGTTGATTTTGAACCCTTTCTTGGTTCTTAGATGGAATCCTACCACAGCAATTTATCAACAAATTCCAAAGCATTTCATTGCCATAACTGTCCTACAGTGCTTCCCCACAGAATCTGGGGGAAATGTGGATTAGGTCATGAATTCTTCAAACTGGTTCTGCCTCTTACAGCTATTTGAAAATTTTATCATTTGGCTATGTTTCAGGCATATTTCATAAAGATGTCAGGGTTTCTTGCTTGCTTTCTACATTTTTGTTTTCCACATAAGCTACAATTTATATACTTTGGTCACTCTTTAGGCTAGAGTGTCAGACCAGATTGTAGAGGAATTCTAAGAGATTTGGGGATGAATGGATACATTCCCCACTGGAGAGGCAAGAGTGTGGAAATTTGTCTTCTGTAGTCTTCCACCAGTATTCCCAAATTGTTCCCCTGATTGTATTTAGACTGGTACTTCTCAGTTGACTAAAAATTGTAGTCAAAGCACTGAGAATGTATAACTCGATATCTCTAGTTCTCTTCAACTCATCACACAGGACAAATAAGCATGTGTCTTCCTGGGAAAGTTGGTGGCCCTTTTAACCACATGATGAAAAATGACATTGCGGGAATGCTGGGCTCTGCCCTCAAAGACAGATGTGGCTTCCCTGACACCCTCTACCTGGATTAGGTGCTCACCACTGGGTTGTTACATGCATTTGCTCACAGGATTTGCCATGTCGGATTGTAATGACCTCTTTCTTGTTCAGTTTGCCTACTAGAAGCACGTAAGGCCAGGGACTGTTTCATTTGTCACTGCATCCTGAGTGCCTTGGATGTAGCTTCTCTGAGTAAAGACTGAATCAATGAATATGCTTTCGTTAGTGGCCATGTCCTAGGGCTAACCCCCTTGAAAATGTAGTTTCCAGACCTCACTGGTACAAATTCATTTCCTTTATGATGAGCTCAAACTCATAACCCTGAAGTATTTTTCCTTCAAGTAAATATCATGTGATTGCACATATAAGAAGAATCTGAGGATCTGACTCATGCGAGATGTCTCAGGAGTTAAAAGGCCAGTCTCCCGACTAGACTTACTAATATTGCTTTATGCCGAGACCAGCTTGGTCGTGGAGACCCTAACCCAGCGGTGCTAGAGGAATTAAAGACACACACAGAAATATAGAGGTGTGGAGTGGGAAATCAGGGGTCTCACAGCCTTCAGAGCTGACAGCCTCGAACAGAGATTTACCCACATATTTATTGACAGCAAGCCAGTGATAAGCATTGTTTCTATAGATTGTAGATTAACTAAAAGTATTCCTTATGGGAAACAAAGGGATGGGCCGAAATAAAGGGATGGACTCTGGCTTCTTATCTGCAGCAGGAGCATATCCTTAAGGCACAGATCGCTCATGTATTGTTTGTGGTTTAAGAATGCCTTTAAGCTGTCCCCCCCTCCCCCACCCGGCCAGGGGTCCCCAGGTGTTCCTTGCCCTCATTCTGGTAAACCCACAACCTTCCAGCATAGGTGTCATGGCCATCAGGAACATGTCACAGTGCTGCAGAGATTTTGTTTATGGCCGGTTTTGGGGCCAGTTTATGGCCAGATTTTGGGGGGGCCTGTTCCCAACAGCTTTACAAAGTAGTGAAATGTCAAGGAGAGTTACTTCTTTTGCTCCTACTTGGAGGCAATGTAGTATACTGTGTCACGTGAGTTTTGACAATGAGTGGACTTGCATACAAATTCTGACTGTTACTCTGCAACCTCTGTCAATGCATTAACCTCTTTCTCTCAGTTACAGTTTTTATATCTGTAAAATAGGGATAATAACGCGGATAGTATTATTACAACAGATGATTAGATGAAATAATGTATATACAGTGCTTGTTGCATAATTGCTACACTGTTACTAACATCAACAGGACCAGCCTGGGAGATGAAGGTGAGAAGGGTGGCAAATAGAAAGCAAATGCCAAGCAGTGCACTCATTTGATCTGCAGGGAGTCTGAGGAACAGCCTATACTCGTGAGCCTGCAATCCCAAATGAGGTCCTGTGTTTACATAATGAAGTTGAAAAATCACAGATGTCTGGAACTATGTGGAGCTATCTCGAAGTCCACCTAGGATCATACCCATCTCTCTGATGCTGCAGAGGGTTAAAGATAGATCCCAAGATAATGCCGGCAGCGCTGGGGTTAGGTAATTTTATGCTCATTCCTCTGCTGAATCTTCCAAGAACATCATCACTTCATTTCAGGATGAGAAAATGCACTGATAATGTGTGATCCACCTCGAGGAGCCCCAGGCTTAACAGAAAAACATCCTACCCACTATTATCACAACATAAATGCTCTGTCCTTTGAATTTGAAGGGGCAAATGCTGTTCTTTGTCTTATGTTAGAATCACCCAGTCATTTAAAAGTTGTTTTAGTACCATTACAAACAGAATATTAGACATCCTAACCTGTACAGACTTATCAAAAGCCCTATAGTCATGGTAGTATTCATGTGACCCACATTTTATAGGCGGGCTTAAGGATTCCCCTGCTGTTCCTTACTAAAGTACTTGGGAGTCCTGCGGCTGAAGCTAAGCTGCCCATTCCTCATTCATTCACTGATCTGGCCACTCAGGTCACGAGGGCAACCTGTGTCACTGGGGAAAGGCAAACAGTGATTTCCAAAAACCTTCTTCAATCTGGTCATATTTACATTTGAGTGTTTCATTTTAAACTGCAGAATAGGGACATAACCCCACGAGGTTTGGATAGCATGGAGCTCTTGTACAATGCTTTCTGGCCATTGAGTACAGACTCCTCGTCTGGCATTAACAGTGATTGCCCCACTGTGACTGGAGCAGGGTCCTCCTAACTGGAGGGTGAAGTACCAAACAAGGCCCCAGGAAGCCCACTTCAAGTGTAGAGAAGCAATAATCAAAATTATCCCTCAAATATGGAGGGATGATTAGACCATTGTTGTGTTAATCAGTAATTAGGGAGCAAGGACGGCGCATCCAGCTGCTCTCTGCATGTGGTGGAAATTAGGACGCTTCTCTTCTGAAGGAAGCTGTCAAACTTAATTTACTGTAAGTACTTACACGGTTTTCCTTTTCAACAAGCAAGAATGAAGTGTAATTCAGAGTCAGTTGAGATGACTTCCATTACTGGGTCTCTCATTTCAATGCCTCTTTTGTGTCCAAGTTACAAGACCTGTCTCTAAAGTGTCTCCTGTGCTGACTGCACAGCACCTGCTCTGTTCTGATGTCTCTCCCCTCCTGTTTCACACCTTCCTTTGCCATGATGAGTGGAAAATCATCATTCCCTTTCATAGGCAGGGGGAGACCCTACTGAATGGGTAGTTGGATTTTGAGAGAGATGTCAGTATGGTTAAACCTTGAACAATATGGGGGCTAGGGGTGCCAACCCCCCATGCAGCCAAAAATCCACGTAGAGTTTTTTGGTCCGCCTCAAATGTAACTAATGTAATTGCCTGATGGGTTTGTCCTACTTGCTGCACAGGCAAGATCAATTTACTGAGACTATGGCATTGCAATGAGGAAAGAGTATAATTGATGTGAGACCAGCCACACAAGAGACTCCAATCAGTCTCCCTGAAGGCTTGGAGGTTAGGGGATCTTCAAGCATACTTTCGTGGGCAGGAGACTAAGGAACGGGTGCTGTTGATTCATTGGGATGCACTCTTAGGGGTATGGAAAATGGTCCTTGTGCACTGTGTTTGCTTCTGGATCACGGGGCTGTAGGACCCATTGGATCATGAGTCACAAGTCTGCCTTTGGGTGGGGGGTCAGTCAGTTGCCAGAATGCAAAAGCCTGAAAAATACCCCAACATATCAATCTTAGGTTCTACAGTAGTCATGTTATCTATGGGAGTAATTGGGGGAAGTTATACATCTCATGATGTACAGAACGATATGCCTGGTTATCTGTAAGTACACCTAGATCTTAGCGGAATTCCAGCCCCTCTCATCCTAACCTTGTAGACTTTCATTAGTCTTACAAAGGTGGTTTAGTTTTGGAAAGGGCTATTATGAACCCTGCTTTAAGGTTAAATCATAAACTACATTTCTCCCAAAGTTAGCTTGGCCTACTCCCAGGAATGACCAACGACAGTTTGGAGATTAGATGCAAGATAGAGTCAATTATGTCAGATTTCTCTTCATAATTTTGCAAAGGTAGTTTCACTAATAGCCTATTGTTGACCGGAAGCCTTACCAATAACATAAACAGTTGATGGACACATATTATGTATATGTATTATATACTGTACTCATAATAAAGCTAGAGAAAAGAAAATGTTATTAAGAAATCATAAGGAAGAGGACATATGTTTTCTATTCATTAAGTGGAAGTGGATCACCAGAAAGGTTTTAATCTTTGTCATCTTCACATTGAGTATGAAGAGGAGGGGTTGGTCTTGCTGTCTCAGGGGTGGCAGAGGTGTATATACCTGTGTATAAGTGGACCCATGTGGTTGAAACCCGTATTGTTCAAGGGTCAACCGTATGTTGCTATTCCTATTTCTGAAAGTGAAAGAAGAGATTAAGAAAGAGGTAGGAGACTAAGCTGCTAAAGAAAGATAGCTGAAATTTAAAACTTCTGCACTGAAAGTCCTGACTTCACCACAATGCAATGTAGCACAATTGCATTTGTACCCCATGAATATATGCAAATAAAAATTAAAAAATAAAATAAATTAAGGACTTTGGGGTGGGGAATTACAGGTAAGATTAACGTAAAATTTCTGGTCCAGACGGACTGTCTCTGTTGAAGTTCATGCCCTTCCCCTACCTTTAATTATACCATCTACTTAAGTTTGGATCATGTTCTCTCCTCTCTAGACCATGCGGTTGACATGTTGTCTTTACAGGTGACAGTAAATTTTGAGCACCATAGACCAGTAGGGTCTCCTCCAACGTACCATATCTATGAAAGCATATAATTGTCATGGGTTCTAATTCTAACTTTTAAAATACTAAGAGAAGGGGGAAGACCCTGACTCTAATGATTTCAAGCAGCGTTCTTAGAATTTCTGTAGACATGGCATTTAAAGTGGCTCCTGCCCACTTATTAATTATTTGTGCAAGCCTGTGGGAAATTACTCCTCCTCTCAAGATCAAGACAAAGTGGGCAGAAGGAACGAAGTTTATGGCCAGATTGACTGACAGCTGAGCAGGCCCGAGATTGACAGGTGCCACTGCACCATTGATTGGCTTTTCATTTGAGTGTGGGTGGTAACAGCTAATTTTATACTGTCACCCAAAGAATAAGGGAACCCCTGGGAAACATATCCTCTTTATCATTACCCCAAAAAATTACAAAACAAATCTTTCCATGCAATTGTGGTGAGAATGAGGGCTGTTACTCTGATTACAAAGGCTACTTCATAGGACAGCAGGCAACGTGTGGATATACTATTTAAAATGACAAATGCCAAGATGTGTGTGGTATGTGTGGGTGTGTGCCTGTGTGTATGTAAAGAATTTGAAATTGCCTTCTGCAACAGTTTACTAGGGCTGCCCTAACAAAGTACTGCTGACTGGGTGACTCAGAACAACAGAAGTTTGTTGTCTCAAAGTGCTAGAGGCCAGAAGTTTGAGACTAAGCTGTCAGTGGGGCCATGAAACCTATAGGGAAGACCTTCCTTGTATCTTTATCTTCTGGTGGTTACCAGAAACCCTTGATATTCCTTGGTTTGTAGATACACCCCTCTGATCCTGGTCTGTACACATCAGTGTACTCCCCGTGCCTTCACAGTCTTCCCTTTGTATCTGTTTCTATGTTCAAATTTCCTCTTTTATGTGGACACCAGCAGTACTGGATTAAGGCCTACCCAAATGACCTCATTTTAACTGGATTACCGCTATAAAGACTCTGTTTCCAAATAAGGCTACATTCTGAGGGACGAGGGGGTTAGGACTTCAAAATATTTTTTGTTGGGGGAGATATAATTCCACCTTTAATAAGCTATTTTGTAAGCTATTTTGAAATTGTAAGCTATTTTGAAATTGCACCAGCCAAGTTCATCTTTGGGCTAGACATTTTTTTTTAATGGTGAAATGAAAACGGTGTGTCTTTCCCTGTTAAAATTCCTTTTGCAAATTCCCAATCTTGCCTTGACTAAACTAAAGGGATTTTGTAATTCTTTTTCGTTTAGAGGGAAGGGATCAGTTATGCACCCAGTGGCTGAATTGGTTGGTACTATCGGCTGTTTCAGTTTAGAGAGTGGGCACACCTGGTGAGGTGGGGGTAGTTCAAAAGCAGAAAATTTAGGAGGACAGGTGCAGGTCACGTGACAGCTGTTCTTACTTTGGTCATGGCTTTATGCCTAATAACTATTCTAGCACAATTGCTCTCAGCTAACTGGAGTTGACTGGGTAATTAATTCACGAAGGTTTTGAGTCTGATGTTATCTTATATCATCATACCTTGGTATCTGTGAGGGATTGGTTCCAGGACCCCTGAGGATCCCAAAATCTGCGCACACCCAAATCTGGCAGACAGCCCTGCAGAACCTGCATATAGGTAAAGTAAACCCTCATCCGTGGGTTTCATATCCCATGAATACTGTATTTTCCATCCACATTTGCTTGCAGATGTGGAACCCATGGATACAGGCGACCAACAGGATCTGTTGAAAAACATCTGCGTAGAAATGGACCCACAAGGTTCAACCCATGTTGTTCAAGGATTAGCTGTACACTGTGCTCCTTCTGTGTGACCCTAACTTGATTGTAACCAGGCTATTGCTTTGCTTTTCTACCCATGTGCCTTTATGTACACGGTTTCCCCTTCCTGGAATGCCCACAGCTGCGTCTGTATTTGCCCAATTCCTAACTTTCCCTTGAAGCAGAGGTTCTGGAAATTTTGTTCTTAGATCAGCAGGAGCATGAACGGCCTGGGGACTTGTTAGAAATGCAAATTTGTGGGTCTCACTCCACGTTTACTGAATCAGAAACTCCAGCCTTGGGCCCAGCACTGAGTTTAAGTACCCTTCCAGGTGATTTTGATCACACTTAAGCTTGAGGACCACGGCCTGGGGCTAGAGCTTTCCAGGTTCTCTTCATGAAGCACACGGCCTAATCCCCCAGCTGGAGGTTGTTCCATCTTCATTTGGTTTTCTTGTGCTGTCTTATCAGTACTCCTTTTAGGGAGTGACAACTCAGTGTTCTACTATCCCCTCCTGGATTACACGAAGTTTGAAGGTCAGTCATACCCACCTTTGTCTTCTCCACATTGCTTACCTCTTACGCTCAGGCAGTACTTGTTAGATGAGTGAACTCTTGATTATTTAAATGGCCTGCATCTGTGCTTTATAGGAGATCTGGTTTTGCAAGGTCTAATTCATTTTCTGCCACCCATCTGTGTTTTTGAGCTTACCTCAGCATATGAGTGAGACTTCCTGTAAGATCCAGTCTCCTTGGCATGGCCACCCTGGTCCTCTCTGGTTATCCAGCATGGCTTTTCTCCCAGCGGCTGGTCAAGCAGAAGCCTCTGCAGTTTCTTAAACCCACCCGGATCCCTTCCTCCCCTGTGCTGTGGTATGTGCATTTTTCTGAAATACTCTTATCCTTTATGTGTGTGCGCCTGCTTACTCTATATTATTTTTATATTTTTTACTCTATTTTTTATTTTTACGCTATTTCTTTTTTTAAATTTATTGAAATGGAATCTCACTCTATTGCTCAGGCTGGAGTGCAGTGGTGCAATCTCAGCTAACTGCAACCTCCAGCTCCTGTGTTCAAGTAATTCTTGTGGCCCAGACTCCCGAGCAGCTGGGATTACAGGAACGCACCACCACTCCTGGCTGATTTCTTTTTAGTACAGATATGTTTCACCATATTGACCAGGCTGGTCTTGAACTCCTGGCCTCAAGTGATCTACCCACCTCGGCCTCCCAAAGTGCTGAGATTACAGGCAAGAGCCACTATTTTATTTTTTTATTTTTATTTGTTTATTTTTCAGACCGTGTCTCTCTTTGTTGCCAGGCTAGAGTGCAGTGGCCCAAAGTCAGCTCACTGCAACCTCTGCCTCCCAGGTTCAAGCGATTCTTCTGCCTCAGCCTTCCGAGTAGCTGGGACTACAGGCACGTGCCACTGTGCCCCGCTAATTTTCTGTATTTTTAGTAGAGACGGGGTTTCACCATGTTGGACAGGATGGTCTTGATGTCTTGACCTCGTGATCTGCCCACCTCGGCCTCCCAAAGTGCTGGGATTACAGGCATGAGCCACCACACCTGGCCCTTTATTTTTTTAAACAACCTAACTGGGCCGGGCGTGATGGCTCACATCTGTAATCCCAGCACTTTGGGAGGCCGAGGTGGGCAGATAATGAGGTCAGGAGTTCAAGACTATTCTGGCCAACATGGTGAAACACCGTCTCTACTAAAAATACAAAAATTAGCCGGGTGCGGTGATGTGTGCCTGTAGTCCCAGCTACTCAGAAGGCTAAGGCGGAAGAATTGCTTGAACCTGGGAGGCGGTAGTTGCAATGAGCTGAGATTGTGCCACTGCTTTCCAGTCTGGGTGACACAGCAACACTCCATCTCAAAAAACAAACAAACAAAACAACAAAACCTAACTAAAGCATTATCTCCTCTGGAAATTCTCTCCCCCACTTTTTTTTGTTGTTGTTGTTGAGACAGGGTCTCACTGTGTTGTCCAGACTGGAGTACAGTAGTGCAATCAAGGCTCACTGCAGGCTTGAACTGGGTTCAAGCAATCTTTATGCCTTGGCCTCCCAAAGTTCTGGGATTATAGGTGTGAACCACTGTGGTCAGCCCCTTCTCTCCCCTCGATGATTTTGGTGCCTTCCCCTCTCCTCGTCTTTTTCAGAGTATCTTAATTGTTCCTTCCTCTAAGTCCCTTGTGACCACAGTTCGGTGGGTGTAGTCTGTCCTTTCTAACTCAATGCCTCCAACATAGCAAGGCCTCAATCAATATTTATGGAATGGGTGGATGATAATCTGAGAATTTAGCTTAAACATCACAAAAATGCCCTAGGAAGCAACGCGCCCCTCCTCAGCCCCTCTGCTCCCTGCCTTGTCTTTCACCCCAAGGGCTAGCAGTCCTCCCGGCATTCAGTTAAACAGACTTTTTTTAACCTTCAATACGCCCTTCCCTAGAAGTGAGACTAGTTAAATGATTTTGCCAAAGCATTTTTGTGCACATACAAAGACATATAATGAAGACAAGTAGCTGCTGTGTTCACCTCCCTGTAAGCAAATATCAATAGAATAATGAAATTTTTGTGTTAGGATATTTTTATCCAGTCTGAAGACAAATGACTCAAGTCATACAGGGTAGTCAATACTTTGGAAATAAACCATATTAATTCCACTATAAATAACTAATGTTCACCTAGCCCCAACTCTGGGTCAAATATTTTCCAAGATGCTAGGGACAAAGGGTCGCTCTCTCACCCTAATTTTCTTGTTCTCCCTCCCTCTCTCTTTCGCTTTTTCTCTGTCTCAATTATCTCTTTCATCAGATGCTGTCTGTCACATACTATGCTAGGCTTGTGGATATAACAGCAAATAGGAGAGACTTAGTCTCATGGTATTTAAAGATAAGAGTCTCTGAACAATAATTAATCACACATGTATTCCCTATGCCTAGCCTAATATCTGACAGTGATGCTTGTTAATGGATCAATGAATGAATCAAACAAATCATGAATAAACTAATTAAAAATGTTCCTATGCATTTTGCTTAAGAACAGCCAGCAGTTCATGTTTTATCAGTGCATGTGATTTGGGGGCTGTCATTTCTGGCTAGGTGCTAGATATTTCAGATAATTCCTCCCATATTCTCCTTCTCCATTCATTTATCACTCTCCTCTTTTTTCTTTCTCTCTTAGTCTCACAGATAAATGATAGGTTAGAATCAGAGCAAGAGAATCTATTCAAGGTTGCTTTTTTCTTTTTTTTTAAACTTCAAAGCTCTGGTTTTGCAGAGCCATCTGAATTCCTTGTGATGTTGACAAAATATAAAGTAGGGTACCTCCAAGTTCAGCAGAAGCCTGCCAACCACTATCTTGTAGGCTGATATCTGCCACTGGGGGAGCTGCAAGTTCAAAAGGTCTCTCACTGGGAGTCTGCCCTGGAAGCTGACTGTGGCCCTCATCTGATAGCCTCACGGGAGAGTTCCTAACTCCCTTTCCTGCAGTGAGGCTATTACTCACAAGTCCCCAGAACTGATGAAAATAGCTGCAAGGACAAATTTAGATAACAGTGGGGGAAAAAATGGTTTGTGGATCAGAGATGCAAATTGGCAATGGTGTTGGGTAATAAATGAGTCCAATCTGTGTAAGAGGCTGGGGTCATGCCTATTATTGTCCCACACAGCCACACTGGCGAGAGCAGGACTTTGGCAGGCATTTATCACAGAGTATATTACAAATGTCATTAGTGAAACATTAATATTACAAAACATTTTAGAAAGGCTGAAGCAATCATTTCATTTTAATAACATAGGACAGTTCTCATAGATTTCCTTTATTTTCTCCTCAAGCAGAAAATGAGGAAAATACCAGGATGATCAGATCTCGCTCTTTGTTTGCAAATTGCAAACTGAAACTGTTGATCACTGCATTTCTTTCTTCTTAAATCGGGTCTGCTTGACATGTGATGTGCCATGCATTTCTCTTTATTTAAGGAGACAGAAGACCCTGCTATTTGGAGGTAAGAGAACTGCCCCTTGTTGGTTGAAAATTGTAAGCTCTGAAGATGGATTTTTTAGGCTCCCAATAAATACTGAGCTGCATTTGTATCATCTTCTGCTATGCTTCAAAGAGAAAAAAAAGAGACCTCTGATGCTCTTAGCATAATAGCAAAGGCTTTAGGAGTTGAGGGATACTTCCAAAGACACCTGACTTTAACCCCTGGAATTCTGGCCACTTCCACAAAGAGTAGCCAGAGAAATAATCTCACTGGCCTCTGTCAAACTTCTTCCTGGATTAAGCATCTATTATATGCTGTAATTTTGCTGGGAATTGAAAGGAGTATTAATAATAAAACCAAAAAAGACAAATCTGAATTTATAAACAATACATAAAATCATTGACTTACAGAATATTAGAGTTGCAAACCATTTTAGGCAGGTCCTAATTTTTTCTATGAGAAAATGGAGAACAACTGGCTTTGCTCAGACTAGTTGGGCATATTTGAGAGAGAATTGGGACAAGAAACTAGGACTTTAGACTATATAAAGAAGGAGTTCAAGACTTAGATGAGTGTCAAGGCAAATACAGTGAGGCAATTCAGAAAAAATGCAACCACAAACAGATCTCAAACACCAATATGAGACATTATATAATCAAGTGACAAAATATGTGATACAGATAGAAGGACTAGGACTGGACAGCAGGGGGAGGCCAGTGACATTAGATTTGAAACTGTCCAAGGGTGGCATTTGAGTTTCAGCCGATGATGCTTGAGTGTCATAAAATAGATGGTATTGGAAGAGGCTAGTCTCGATTTGATGAATTAATGACTAATAAATATTAAAGGGCAAAGGGCAAAAATGATCAATAAACATGCAGAAGAAGGAATGGACAGGATGTAGGTAGGAGACAGTAAAGGGTCATACCCAGTGGAGAAGGGGATTTGTGTTGAGAGCTGAGTCTGATGGACGATGTAGCCTTGGCTCATCTCCTGTGCCAGGCACAAGGAGTGAGAATAAAAGCATGAATAATTTAGATCTCCTGTCAGACCTGGACGCAGATCCCAGCTCTCCTAAATCCTAGCCTAAGGACTTTTCCATAGAAGCAAATAGCTTCTTGCAGCTGCTTCCTCTGGCAGTATATGCATATAGATTTTCTTCTGTGCAGTTAAAAAATTTAGATTCGTGCTTGCCAAGGTAGATAAGTCTGGGTTTTGTCTCAGCATGAGAAGCCATCAATAAGTTATAAAAATAAATAAGAAAACAAATTAAACCAACAGGTGATGGTGGTGTTCTGTGTAGCTCAAGGGGGTCAATGATGGGGAGAGAATTACAAGTAAATACAATTGAAATAAAAACTGAGATGATCTAGGAAGGGTAGCCTGTTCTTCTGACCTCACACTTTATGTACATGTTAATACCTTTCTTTGAAGCTGTATAAATTCACTTTGGTCAGAAATTCCCAAGTTTTTCCCCCGAAGTGATCAGGCCCGTTGCTCATGCTTCCTCCCATCCCATCTGGAGCTTTCTTCTCTGATACTGAATGATGTGGCAAATTGACATTTCTGCAATAGCATAGAAAAAGAACAGACTTTATGATGTATGCACTGCATTTTCATGCTCCGGGGCATAGATAATTTAGCAGTGGCTTGAAATGAAGGAGAAAACATTGAAAGTCCTGTGGGAATTGGATAATACCATTGGGTTGAATGTTATTTGTATGACTTTGGAAATAATTAATTTCCCAAATCTACTTTGTTTTCCAAGTTGATTAGTCTACTTGTTGCAGGTGATTCTTTGATGGTTAGTGAAACTCTCAGGATGTGGGGTTGGTAAGTATTTACTAATGAAACCAGGCATTAAATGGCATTTTATTCCAATGTCCCAAATAGAGGAGGGGCCATTCCAGTGGCCTGCCTTCCTGGGAAGGAGAGACCTTTGCCCAGGATTGAGGAGACCTGGGTTCTATTTCCAACTTTGATGAAGACAGTGAACTCCTCCATAAGCAATTTACTCATCCTTGGACTTCCCACCCCAGGACTGGTACATAAGAATTGTCAACTAATGTGTTGCTGAATGGATGCCAAGCTAGTTGTGTAATTCTGTACATTTGCCTCTGGGTCTCAGTTTTGTCAGTTGCATAATAATAGCATCATTGGTGCTCATATTTAAAGTCCTCTTACTGCACTAAAATCCTATGACACAAGCCTTACATGATTTGGGCTTAACTTGTTTAAATATCTTTTTGCCGCAATCTGATCAAAATGTTAGCTAGAAGCCTGAGATAAATTGAAAAATCTTCCTGTTTTTTTCTAATGATAAAAAGTCTGTTTAAGGCAACTTCTATTTAAAAAAAAAAAAAAACTATATATAGGTAGTTACGAATTATTTAGGCATGAGACCATGTCAATAGCAATGAAATAAAATATTATTAAACTATTATAAAAAACAAATAGCTGGGGACGGTGGCTCATGCCTATAATCCCAGCACTTTGGGAGGCTGAGGCAGGCGGATCACCAGGTCAGGAGTTAGAGACCAGCCTGGCCAATATGGTGAAACCCCGTCTCTACTAAAAAATACAAAAAAATTAGCTGGACATGGTGGCAGGCGCCTGTAGTCCCAGCTATTCGGGAGACTGAGGCAGGAGAATGGCATGAACCCGGGAGGTGGAGCTTGCAGTGAGTCCAGATCGCGCCACTGCACGCCAGCCTGGGTGACAGAGTGAGACTCCATCTCAAAAATAATAATAATAATAAAAATTAAAAAATACAAATATAAATACAAAAATTAACCGGGCGTGGTGGTGTGTGCCCTGTAGTCCCAGCTACTCAGGAGGCTGAGGCAGAAGAATCGATTGAACCCGGGAGGCGGATGTTGCAGTGAGTGAGCCGAGACTGCACCACTGCATTCCAGCCTGGGTGACCGAGCGAGACTCCATTTAAAAAAAAAAAAAAAAAGTTACATTTATGGGTCAGGATGCGTTACCCTGGTTCATTCAGCATTATTTTTAATTTTAAAAATTAGCCCAAATGGGTGGCTCTAACATTATGAATTACCTAGTAAGATAAAGTTAATGAGAAGAAAGCTTTGCCTGACATAAGAGCTTAAGAAATCTATATCAAGTCCATTGCTGAATGACGAGATGTGAGTGCAAGGTGATTTATTTTACATTTTAATGTAAATGCAATGTAATATCCTTCTAGAGATTACGTTTGTCCTTTTGCCTCCACTGCAAGAAGAGCCAAAAATATGCCTTAGAATTTTGGAAGAGAATTGCCCATCTTCAAGGAATGGTATTGGTCTCCCTGGTATCGCTGATGAGGTTCCTGGGGAAGAATAAGAACTCCTAGCATCATTGATGTAGCTTCTTTTAGATGGGTGAGGCTGAACAATAACTCTACTTATTGTATAGAGAAGAGGAGAATAATCAGGTCTTTCATGTTTTGTGTATTTAAAAGGGAAGGCTGCTGGACCTCTAAAGTATGGATTTCTGGTTGGGGAGGAGATTGGGTTGTTCTGGACCAAGAAAGTGTGTGGATACAGCAGAAGCAGCCATGAGTAGACATATGAAGGCCAGCTGGTCCCTGGGTGGTAGCTGTGTGTTGCAATGGAAAGATCTGAGCCCTGATCTATGCACACTTAGCGGCACATTAGATTGTTTTAACATTGAAGGACTGGGTGGACCCTTCTACAGACAGGCCTGGGCGAGTTTCTGTTTAGGTGGAAGCTCAGATCCTGCTGGTGGGGTGGGTACAGGTAAGCCTTCAACAGGAATACAGACTTCAGGAGGCAGTAAGCAGATTCTAGCTCTGGCATTGTTTGGGAGAGGATATGTCTGCCCTCCCAACCCTCCTCTACTTTTGGACTTCTAAAAAGTACCTGGACAATTCAGGAGGTAAGAGGCATCTAAGAAGCACATTATAGACTTCCTGTTAATGATGCAGATTAGGCCTTGAACCATTCATTGATAAATAATAAAAAATATTTAAAATAATAAAGAATAAAAAAGTTGTACTGGCAGCTCGAGTTACGGGAAAAGTTTATAGTATTTTTACAAGTAATATGTACTCATTTAGAAAATGTAGAGAATGCAGAGAAGTAGGAAAAGTAAGAGCATTCAAATTCACAAACTCAACGATCTCTGTGAATACTTTGGTGTGACTATCCCCTTAAGGAAATAGTGCTTTAATAAGTTGACTGCAAATATTCATGGGCCAACTGCATATCTTTTGATGGGGGAATATTTTGCGCAGAGTGGTGGACTGGAGCCACCACTCAGGCAGTGCAGCCTTTCAGACTCCACAGGCACCTAGGTTTGGTTTTTATTGTGAACTAAAAGGTCCACGAAGAATTTTTGTCTTGTTCACTGCAGACTCCCAGCAGCTAGAACAGTAACTGAAACATAGTTGCACTCAAAATATATTTACTAAGTGAATGAATGGATGAACATGTGCATGTCAGTTGGGGTTACCAAATTTGGCAAATAAATACCTAGCATTCTCATTTAAATATACATTTTTTTTTTTTTTTGAGACGGAGTCTCACTGTGTTGCCCAGGCTGGAGTGCAGTGGCCGGATCTCAGCTCACTGCAAGCTCTGCCTCCTGGGTTTATGCCATTCTCCTGCCTCAGCCTCCCGAGTAGCTGGGACTACAGGTGCCCGCCACCTCGCCTGGCTAGTTTTTTGTATTTTTTTAGTAGAGACGGGGTTTCACTGTGTTAGCCAGGCCGGTCTCGATCTCCTGACCTCGTGATCTGCCCGTCTCGGCCTCCCAAAGTGCTGGGATTACAGGCTTGAGCCACCGCGCCCAGCCTAAATATACATTTTTAATAAACTTTTTTAGTGTAAATACAACATTGCATGGATATATTCGTACTAAAAATTATTTGTTATTTATCTGAGATTCAAATTTAAGTAGATATCCTATCATTTATCTTGTACCCCCTTTTAGGAGGTTCTGGTTCTTCTAGATTTTCTCGTTCTGTTGTATTTTCTTGTTCCTTGTTATTGGAATATTGAAGCTGTGCTTCCCAGGAGAAGGGAGGTAGATGACTGAAGTGTAACTTTCAGAAGGCAGAATAAAGCTTGACACAGCCTGCTTTATCCAAATGACCCATAACCTGCAGTCCTACCAGCCTCTCAAAGAGTGAAACTTTGCAGCTGGCAGAGATGTGTATGGCACAGCTGTGCTGCCAGTCACTGAAGAAACCATGTCTTGGGGAACCTAAGGAGAAAAACTCAGTGGCAATTGCTTGTCAGTGAAAACAGGTGAAGTGGTTACTTATTTAACATTAGGCTATGAAGTGAGTCTATCCTCGATAAGGAAAGGATAAAAGCTTATGTATGAGAAATTTCATATTCAGTTGAAATGAATACATAGCCTGCACCTTCTTTCTTGGGTAGTTGTGATGTCAGCTCTCCCTGGGGTTCTTTCTTTGACCCACTTCTCTTCTCATTCTAGGTTAGCTCCTCCACTCCCATGGTTTTAACCGATGAGTTACAAATCTAATGTCTGTAATGCAGATACTCATCCAATAGGTCAATGTAGAACACTTACTATGTGTGAACAAGATGCTTTGGGATAAAATACTCTCGTTTCTAGTCCTGATTTCTGCAACAGTCTTTTTAGTGGAGACAAAATCAAATATTCAGGAAATAGATATGAAAGTATTGTGATAACTGCAATGAAGGAAAAACAGAGTAAAATGAGCCTGGCAGAGAATAACTGAAAAACAAGGATGGTGTTGCCAGGGTAGAGAGAAAGGAGAGGGTAGTACTACAAGACAGGCAGGCATAGGCCAGTCACAGAGTCTTGTAGACCGTGTAAAATAATTTGCTCTTCATGATGAGAGCAGTGGAACTCCATTACAATGTGTTAAGGTAGGGAATAAAATAAACAAGATATACATTTTGAAATAAACAATAAACAAGATTTACATTTTCAAGATTGACATTTTGTAAAGCTTGCTGTGACTATGGTATGAAGAATGAATTGAAGGTCAATACTGGATATAGGTGAGGTCAGTTAGAAAGCATTATGAGTAGTCCGTTAAGAGACGAAGGTAATTTGTTCTAGGATGTTGGTGGTAGAGACAGAGAATGAATGATGTGGGAGTTAGGTAAGAAGTAAATGGCGGGACTTGATGATGGGTTAAATGGGCTGGTGAAGATGAAGGGGTATCAGGATTGGCTTATAGGTTTCTGATATGCACAGCCTGCCGGTGTGCCATTTACTGAGCTATGGATGACTGGAGGAAGGCCAGGTTTGCAGAGTGAGAGCCTAAGTTTGGGGACATCCTGAATTTAATGTCCCCTCAGAGCTTCATGTTGTATAGGCAGTTGGATTTATTGGTACAGGAACTTAAAAGGTCTGGGCTACATATTTATATTGGAACTCATTGACAGCTGGCTGGTGTTTGAAGCCATGAGCTTGCCTAAAGCAAGAGTATAGAGTGAAAATAAAGGGAAGTGATATGTTTAATTTCTGAGAAGCTACCTACTTAAAAGATTATACAGAGAAGGATGCCAGGGAAATTGGGAAGTAGACAGGTAAAACCAATGTCGTATGGTGCCGTCAGTACCAAGAGTTGAAGGGGAGTAGACAGAGTCACTTCAAAGGTTAAGTCGAGTAGAATGGAGATTAGCAGGGGCAGGGCCTGGTGGTGAGGAAAATGGGTAGATGTTGGTCAAAGGGTACAAAGTTTCACTTATGTAGAATGAAAGATTTCTAGAGATCGAATATATAGCATGGAGGCTATAGTTAATAATACTGTATTGTGTACTTGAGATTTGCTAAGAGAGTAGATCTTAAGTGTTTTTACCTCACGTAGTTATAAAACTATGTTATAAAACTATGTGAGGTGATGGATATGTTCATTAGTGTGACTAATCAGCTCACTATATATATGTATATGAGGATACTCTGTTTGTATATCTCAAAATTAGGTTAAGGAAGATAAAGAACCAAAAATTTCAATTAGATTTATTGTCACTGGGGTCACTGACAACCTCTGTAGGGTTGTCTTGGTAGAGAAAGAGATGTAAGTCAGCTTGAAGAGGACTGAGTTTTGGCAGGTGAGAAAATGAACATGGCAAGTCAAGAAAACACTGTTATTTTGAAAGTTTTCACTCCAGGAGAGTAGCTAGAACAGTAACTGGTTATAGAGTGAAGTCAATAAATAGAGAGAGAAGAAAAATACAGGAAAAGAAGAGTGATTAATAGTGTAAGAATTCTGCATAAGTGTGCGAAAATGGGTCTCAACATAAGTTGAGGAGCTGACCCAGGATAAGAAAAGGGACATTTTCTCCACAGTAACAGCAAGAAACAGACATGTTTCAGCTCCAAAGGTATGTAGGTTTGGTGTTGGAAGATTGAGGTCTCCTAATGATTTACCTGTTCGTGTGATGTACCAGGTGAGGTCATTCATCTACTGAGAGTAAAGTAAATTGGGCAGTACTGGTTCCTAAGTGAATTCTGCTAGTGTTTACATAAGCACTCAGCTAAAATGTGAGTTGAGCACACAGTGAACAGTGTGGGATGGTTGGATGATTAGAATAGTGGCAATGTAACACACTTCCTTTCAAAAACTTCCTGACATGGTCACCATTAGTGTTTTATTGCTCCCAACATTTTTTTGGCCTGTAATTATATATTTTCATGGGCAATACACCTGTCTAATACAAACAAGCTAGAATTCCCTTCAAGTGTAATTAATTTTATGATGACAAAGCTGAAAAAATACATTTGAAAGGTTATTTCCATTATATGTTATAATGTCTAAAAATGCCTGCAAATATTTCAGTTTTATGCTTAAAGATGATTAGCAGTTATTGTCAACACCAGAAACTCTTTTCTGAAACCACTGAATTGGAATTAACTTTACAATGGCATATGTGAAGTTAAGAATATGAGCAATTGATGTTAATGAACAAAATATAAGTCATTTTGAGTGTTTTCTTAAAACCATGTCTTTCTTTTAAAAGAGTAAGTAAAAGTAATTAAATGTAAATACTAGTGTTTGAAGGTAAAGTTGAGATGTTCGATGAATAAGAATAATGTATCTCAGAAAGTTTAATTTTTCTTGAACTCTGAATTAAATGAAGCAGGAATTATATCAGAATGGTTTTTTTCCTTCCCATTTAACAATTTGCCATTCATGTAGAGCATTTATGTATTTTAAACTTTATAGCTATTATTTCTTACATGTCTTAATGCAAATACCCTGAAGTTAAATTGAGGGTTGAACAATCTTTTGTTAATCTTGTCCAAACTCATGCCAACAAAGAATTACTTTTTGACGAATAAAATTAAATTTTATAAAGATTTTTAGTTTGCTAATTCCGAGAGTCAACATTTTCTCTGACCTTTTAACACGTTTTTAAAAAGGGGCTTTTAAGAGCCCACATTGCCAAGACAATCCTAACCCAAAAGAACAAAGCTGGAGGCATGATGCTACCTGACTTCAAACTATACTATAAGGCTACAGTAACCAAAACAGCATGGTACTGGTACCAAAACAGAGATATAGACCAATGGAGCAGAACAAAGCCCTCAGAAATAATAGCATACATCTACAACCATCTGATCTTTGACAAACCTGACAAAAACAAGAAATGGGGGAAGGATTCCCTATTTAATAAATGGTGCTGGGAAAACTGGCTAGCCATATGTAGAAAGCTGAAACTGGATCCCTTCCTTATACCTTATACAAAAATTAATTCAAGATGGTTTAGAGACTTAAATGTTAGAACTAAAACCATAAAAATCCTAGAAGAAAACCTAGGCAATACCAGTCAGGACATAGGCATGGGCAAGGACTTCATGTCTAAAACACCAAAAGCAATGGCAATGAAAGCCAAAAGTGACAAATGGGATCTAATTAAACTGAAGAGCTTCTGCACAGCAAAAGAAACTACCATCAGAGTGAACAGGCAACCTACAGAATGGGAGAAAATTTTTGCAATCTACTCATATGACAAAGGGC